>NC_138126.1:8946071-9528182 GCF_964188305.1 Podarcis bocagei
TAAGTTTTATCTGAGTGGAGTGGATGTTTCCTAGGTCTGTTCTCTTATTGCTGGAGAAAGTCAATAAGGTTTTTGTCTTGCTTTCTGACCAGTTTCTCCTCTCAGCCTTCTATGACAAAGAGTCCCCAAGACAGTTTTTATTCTTTTTATCACAAGATAGAAATTCCCCTCAGGATTTTCCTCTTCATTGATAGAGGCTTCCAGGGCACAGTCATAAGATGGCTTCTATTCTTTTTTCTTTTCTTTTTTGTCACGTGACAGAAATTCCTCTCAGGATTTTTCCTCTCCATAAGACAGAGTTTCATACTTTTTGTTACGTGACTAGGGGTGCCATATTTCAAAAGGCGAAAATCCGGAGACAAAAGTTGTTAAGGTTGGTTTTTCGTTTTGTTTTTTGCCAAAGTTGTTGAGCTTTTTTAGTTTTGCCCAAACTTTTTGCTGAAAGAGTTTTTGTGCTATTTTTAAGGAAGATCGCAAAAAACGGCACTGTTGCCATACATCCAGATTCTCCCAGACATTTCCCCCTATACATGACAGAAATTCCCCTCAGGATTTTCACTCTCCATTTATGGGGTCTAATTAACCAAGACAGTTTTTATTCTTTTCACATGACAGAAATTCCCTGAAGGGTATTTTTCTCTCCGTTGATGAAAACACAGATACATCTAGCCAAACACATGCTGACTAGGATTTGGTCTGCACACGCAACACCACCTATGTCCACCTCACAAGTCAGTCTTTCCTGACAAAAGTTCAGCCGACAGTAAAACTATTAGTCTTAATAGTTTCCACCTGCCGTTTCCCCCGCAAGACGTGAATAAGTCTCTTCTTCTGTCACACCTGAAGGGTGACCAGCTCCTCAAATGATGCACAGAACCACCTAGCAAAAACAGTATTTTTTAAAAGAGTCATGTGGAAGACAAAGGACCAGAGATAGGAGAGTGACTTCCATACAATGACAGGCAGCAGAGGAACATAGCAGTGTTCATACATCACAGAAGTTTGCTTGGTGGTGGCCTAACATGAAAGTACTATTTCTTAGATTGCACAATAGGAAATATACACGCTTAAAAAACAACAACGTAAGATTAGGAGACCTTCTTCCCTCTGCTCTATGCCTTCAAGGAATCAGGACGTCTGTAGTGCCTGGAAGAACTGCCAGATTTTATGATTGTGCAGGCAAAAACTCATTAAAATCTATGCAACTGAAGAGGAGACTCTGCAATTCCGGAAGCTCTTTCTTTGCTACAATCATTTCTGATTAGCTGCAAACTGATCCCTTGCAGAAGCTGCAGTATATATAAATTTCCCACAACATGAATAATTCCCGGAGCCCAACAAGGCTTATTGCATGACAACCGCTCCACTGTTTTCATCGTTGCAGTGGATCATCTCCTCCTTGAATTCTTTGATGTCTAGGAAGTTCTGAGCGCTGGCCGAAGCTCTTTCAAAACTCCAAGCGCTGAAATGGTTCTCTGTGTGAACCCGCTGGTGTCTTATAAGGAGCGTGCTCGAAGTGAAGTTCTTTCCGCACTCCAAGCATTTGAACGGCTTCTCCCCGGTGTGGCTTCTCTGATGTTTGTTGAGCAGCGAGCTCTCGCGGAAGCTTTTCCCGCACTGCTGGCATTTGAACGGCTTCTCCGCCGTGTGGGTTCTCTCGTGTCTAATAAGGAGCGTGCTCCAAGTGAAGCTCTTCCCGCACTCCAGGCATTTGAAGGGTTTGTCTCCCGTGTGGGTTCTCACGTGAGAGATGAGGATGGAGTTGTGGCTGAAGCTTTTGCCGCATTCCATGCACTTGAAGGGCTTCTCGCCGGTGTGCGTCCTCTCGTGGCAGGTGAGGTGTATGTGCTGGCGGAAGCTCCGGCCGCACTCCAGGCATTTGAAGGGCTTCTCTCCCGTGTGGATCCGCTTGTGGGAGGTGAGGTGGATGAGCTGGCGGAACCTCTTCCCACACTCAGGACACTTGAACGGCTTCTGCCCTGTGTGCATCCCTTGGTGCGCAGTAAGGATCCCGCTCTGGCTGAAGCACTTCCCGCACTCGAGGCACTGATACGGCTTCTCCCCGGTGTGGGTTCTCTGATGTGAAGTAAGGCTCCTGCTCTGGCTGAAGCTCTTCCCGCACACTGGACACTTATACGGTCTCTCTCCCGTGTGGCTGACTTGGTGCCTGATGAGGTTGGTGCTGTCACTGAATTCCTTCCCGCACTCCAAGCATTTGAACGGTTTCTCTCCCGTGTGGGTTCTCTCGTGTCGGATAAGTTCCGAGCTCCGGCTGAAGCTCTTCCCGCAAACCTGGCACCTGAAGGGCTTTTCCCCTGTGTGAGTCCTTTCATGTCGAATGAGTTCCGCGCTGTGGCCAAAGCTCTTCCCGCACAGCAGGCAGTTAAACGGCTTCTCTCCGGTGTGGATTCTTTCGTGTCGGATAAGGTGGGAGCTCTGGCTGAAGCTCTTCCCGCACTCCCGGCATTTGAACGGTTTCTCTCCGGTGTGCGTTCTTTCGTGGGAAGTAAGGTGGATCTGCTGGCGGAAACTTTTCCCGCACTGCTGGCATTTAAAGGGCTTCTCTCCGGTGTGCGTTCTTTCGTGGGAGGTGAGGTGGATCTGCTGGCGAAAGCTCTTCCCACACTCCAGACACTTGAATGGTTTCTGTCCTGTGTGCATTCCCTGGTGTGCGGTAAGGATCCCGCTCTGACTGAAGCACTTTCCACACTCCAGGCACTGATATGGTTTCTCCCCAGTGTGGCTTCTCTGATGTGAAGTAAGAATCCCGGCCTGGCTGAAACACTTTCCGCACTCCAGGCATTTATAAGGCTTCTCTCCCGTGTGACTCCTCTGATGTGAAGTAAGGTTTCTGCTCTGAGTGAAGCTTTTCCCGCACTCCAGGCATTTGAAAGGTTTCTCTCCGGTGTGGATTCTTTTATGTCGAATAAGCTCTGAGTTGCGCTTGAAGCTCTTTCCGCAGTCCAGGCATTTATACGGTTTGTCTCCTGTCTGGGTTTTCCAATGCATTTGAAGGCCTGGTGCATCATTAAAGCTTTCCGAATACGCCGGGCACTCGTTCCTTCTTCCTCCTTTATGTTTTCCTGGATGGGCTGGGATTTCAAAGAAGCCGCTGTTCAGACAACCAATAGTTTCACCCCAGTCCTGATCTGCCTCGTTTCCTGCCTGCATCTTTATCCCATCTTGATTCCCAAGGTTCTCGACCATAGCTGGAAATGTAATGCTTTCCTCCAAAGCCTGATGGGCTTCCTCATCACTTTCTCTTTTCCACACACACCCTGCTGAAATAAAAGAGAAATGTGATGGGAAAAGAAGAAAGATCAATTACAGAATACAACAGCTGCCCGAAACTTTCTACCACCTTGCCTCTCCCAGTAAACCAACAGTAACCCCTACCTAGTGAACAACTTCAGACCTTGGCATTCTTCAGACATTTGGCCTACCGTTGCTATTATTAAAGGGACCCCTGACCATTAGGTCCAGTCGTGGCCGACTCGGGTTGCGGCACTCATCTCGCTTTATTGGCCGAGGGAGCCGGCGTACAGCTTCCGGGTCATGTGGCCAGCATGACTAAGCCGCTTCTGGTGAACCAGAGCAGTGCACGGAAATGCCATTTATCTTCCCGCCAGAGCAGTACGTATTTATCTACTTGCACTTTGACGTGCTTTCGAACTGCTAGGTTGGCAGGAGCAGGGACCGAGCAATGGGAGCTCACCCCGTTGCAGGGATTCGGACTGCTGACCTTCTGATCATCAAGTGCTAGGCTCTGTGGTTTAACCCACAGTGCACCCGCGTCCCTGTTGCTATTATTACTTTAGTTATTATTAACATTGATTTATTAATAACCTTCTAAACCACCATCTCAAAGTGATTTACACAATTAAAAACTCAGAAACAGTAATGAGTTTTTAACTGTGTAAATCACTTTGTGATGCTTGTTTAGAAAGTGATTACTGAGTTCCACAGATCACTCTCCTTCCCAGGCTGAGAGGAAAAATGGCGAAAACAGGATATTTATTGGGACATTGTGATTTTTGCAGCTGCTGTTAAAGTTGCAAAACAACGAAGCAAGGGGCGGAGCAATGGAGAACTTCTGAAACAACAGTGGGATGTTAGCTCCGCCCAAGGCAGGATGGAGAACAGCAACAACCGGGAAAAGATAGACTAAACATTTTACAAGGAGAGGAAGAAACATCATGGGCAAAATAATTGTCACACACAGGAAGAACAAGGATATAGTTTGAATGCTTCACCTGTAGATTTATAAATCCCTTAATGTGTCAATACGAACGGAAGTCGTTAATATTGCAGTTATTTTATAAGGGATTGTTATTTTGACAGGAGTGTAGTTGAAATTAATAAGATTTTGGAACGCAGAAATAAAGTAAATCATCAAACCATCAATTCTAGCATGCGGGGGGGGGGATGACTAAATTTTATAATTTGGCATCTGAATGATTGGTATTAGTAACTGTATTATAATTTGGCATTGTTATAATGAGGCTATTATTGGATTATTGTAATTAAAAACTAATAAAAATTATTTTGAAAAAACAACAACTCAGAAACAACTAAAACATTTAAAACAAGATATTACTATTAGCGTATTATGGCGTGCGAAACTCGTATTCTGTTTTTTAGGATACCGTTTTATTTAATTTTTTTCATATTTTTGAATGCCATTTAGGGATCTTTAAAACACAGAGCAGTTTAGATGCGCTTTAAAACAAAGAAACAAATTTAGAATGGAGCTCTATCCAAGTTTGAATGGAACTCACATTCATCGACCGCATTCTGGAGGGCCAGGCTTGCGTGGGATCGTCTGGTGGAAGCCATGAACATTTCTTCGAACCCGGGGCTTTCCTCTTGGATATGCTGTGCCGTGATCTCTGCCATGTTCCTGTCATCTTTGCGGAAGCGGGTTGAGAAAAAAGAAAGAATGAGATTCGTAAAACTTCAGTCCTAGATACAACAAGATAGGAAGCTCCACAGGAAGAAGGGGGGGGGGGGGACTCGTGATTTGTTCGGAGGCAAACAAGACATAAAACCAAGGTTTGTATATAACGCTAAGGCAGCTTAGCTCCTGGCAGCAAACTACCAGCAAGGGAAAAGCGAAGCCCCTGCAAATTTCATCAACTTGTATCCAGCAGTGCTCACAGTAATGTTAAACCATTGTTTAACTATGGTCAAACATGATAAATAAACAAGGCCATCAGGGGTTTTCGTCTTCATCTCCGAGCTTGCAGTTTGGGAAAAGAATTCAAAACCCCAGATGTCACTTTGTATTTTAGCCAGCAACCTCCATGGGGCACCTCCCAAAATAACTATAACAACTAAAATATTGGGAGGATATCATAAAATATGGTTGCCATACATTCAGAATTTCCCAGACAATCCATGTCAGCAATGTCGTTTCTGCCGATTTCCATTAAAACAACTTGCCAAAAAAAGCCGACAACTTTTGTGTCCGTTTATTCAGGGTAACTTTTTGAAATACGGCAACCCTATCATAAAAGTTTTACATCTTTGCTTTTTGATTCTTGCAAAAAGGGACTGGGATTTTAATGGGATTCTGTGGAACGACCACCATAACCTTGCATTCTTTCAGAAACCAGGGGAAATTTACCATTTTTGCTGGGCTTTTAGCAGCTGATGAGTTAAATCATTTTAAAGCCATTTTTAATTATGCTATCTATGGTAATTGTTTTAATGTTTCTATTTATTATATAATGTTTCTATTTATTATGTATTTTTTTAATATTAGGGTGTGTGTGTTTTGTGTAAAACAATAGACTCAACACAATGCAGCGGTTAGACTGTTGGACTGGGACCTGGGTTCAAATCCTCACTCAGCCATGAAGCTCATGAATGTCCTGGTCCAGTCACTGCCTGTCAGCCTAACCTATCTCACAGGGTGGTTGTGAGCATAAAATGGAGAGAAGAGCCACGTCCATCACCTCAAACTCCTCCAATGTAGAACACAGAAGTAGTAATAAATAGGAAAGAAAGAAAAAAACTGCCTGTGACTATTTCTGTTGAAAGGCTCTACATTATAGTAATATTTTAAAAAAACCAAAACAAATCAACTACGGTAATGTGCTTTTCCCTCCCTTCCCTCTGTTAAGAAATTCTTGTAACATACCCTGTTTTACTGGAACATTCTTGGACTATAGGAATTATTGCAGGTCCCTTTTTCGTGTGTCTGTGTTTTTTCTATTTTACAATTTAGAGTATTCATTTAAACAAACTTAAAACATCAACGACTTCCCTTCTTCTCTTTCCATGGTTCATTTTGCATACCATAAATACCTGCATATTTTACATAGACCAAACCGTTCGGTATTCCATTATTACATCCATCAAAACTTATTTACATTGTTGAATTTATCTTAATGCTGTCAACGTTTTCAAAAATACACAATTCCCCGTACCCCCCCCCATATATTCAATAAACATTTTCCAATCTTCTTAAACGTATGGTCCATTTCCATATACCACAGAAGTACCGTATTCATAAAGAGATCATGACAGGAGTCTGTAACCCGGCAGCAGCCAGATTATGCTCTTAAAAACTTGTAATCTGGACCAGCGTCCTGTTCTCAGAGTCATCAAGCAGATGTCTGTGGCAAACCCACAAGCACAACAGAAAATATCCCCTGCTCTGATTTCCAGCAGCTGGTATTCAGAAGCATTACAGTGGTACCTCGGGTTAAGTACTTAATTTGGTCCGGAGGTCTGTTCTTAACCTGAAACTGTTCTTAACCTGAAGCACCACTTTAGCTAATGGGGCCTCCTGTTGCTGCCGCGCCACCGGAGCACAATTTCTGTTCTCATCCTGAAGCAAAGTTCTTAACCTGAAGCACTATTTCTGGGTTAGCGGAGTCTGTATCCTGAAGCGTATGTAACCTGAAGCATATGTAACCTGAGGCACCATTGTACTGCCTTGGACCATGGAGGGGAATCACAGCCCTTAGAGCAGGGGTCAGCAAACTTTTTCAGCAGGGGGCCGGTCCACTGTCTCTCAGACCTTGTGGGGGGCCGGACTATATTTTTCTTTAGGGTGGGGGAATGAATGAATTCCTATGCCCCACAAATAACCCAGAGATGCATTTTAAATAAAAAGACACAATCTACTCATGTAAAAACACACTGATTCCTGGACCGTCCACGGGCCGGATTTAGAAGGCGATTGGGCCGGATCCGGCCCCTGGATCCATGCCTACCCATGCCTTAGAGCTAGTACCCATTGATAGCCTTCTCCTCCATAAATTTGTCCCTCTGAAAGGTCATCAGGGTTGGCGGCAGGCCCTGCCTCCTGTGGCAGCGAGTTCCATAGGTTAACGACGCACTGCAGGAAGGAGGGCCTTCTTTTAGAGGAGGGTGGGGGGCTTTTCCATATCCACTTTTCTGCACGCCATGCAGAGCTCTCCCAACCCCCCCACCTGGCACCTGACAGCTGCTTTGACCAAGAACTCCCATCACCAGCCCCATTTGTTGCTGTTATTACTATTACTATTACTATTACTATTACTATTACTATTACTATTATTCTGTGTAAATTATATGCTTAAGGTTGCACACCACCCTGGGATAATTGGATAAAGAGGGGTATAGAAATTGAATAAAACAAGAGCTGTTCGTCTCCCCCGGGGAGGTGGTGGCCTCTCCTTCCTTGGAGGTTTTGAAGCAGAGCTTGGATGGCCACCTGTCATGGATGCTTTAGCTGATGCATTGCAGGGGGTCCGACTAGAGGACCCCTGGGTGTCCCTTCCAAGTCTAAGATTCTATGAAATAGCAATAATAGGAGACAAGGAGGAGAAAGGACCTTGCGTGCAGTGAAAGGAGGAGCAACATCAGGTTCTGCTGCGCAGACGGAAGGTGACTGGGTGTCCTTTACTAGTCTATGTTGTGAACCACCCTATGATTTTTGGATGAAGGGCGGTATAGAAATTTAATAAATTAAAAATAATAAATAATACTCCCCAGGCTGCATGTTTCCCCCCCCCCTCTCTCTCCTCCTTTTCTACAAAGCCTGAAGCTTTTTCGGGCGTTGCAGCCTCTCCTTCTTTTTTTTTGCACCCGGAGCCAGACTCACCAGATCCGTCCCCAGACACGGAAGATGCAGAACCTGCAGCCGCCTTCCGACGTTCAGACGGGGCTCCAGCTTCCAGGAAAGGTGGGGGTGGGGGGTAGGGTAGAGAGTGGGGGGGGTGAGAGGGGCGTTTGCAACCGGAAATGGATTTCTCGGGGCCACTCTAGGACACCGGGCTCGCTTTATTTAACCCTTTCAGGAGGCAGGCTCCACGTTCAGACAAAGAGGCTGCATACCCTCCTAGGGAAGGAGAGATGTTGGAAGCTGCTTGTCAGAGCTTTGCTCCATCTAGCTCGGGATTGCCGACACGGGCTGGCAGCGGCTCGCGATGGTTTCAGGGATGGGAGGACCTTTTTGCAGTCCTGCTTGGAGGGATTGAAGCTGTGGCCTTCCGTGCGTACAAAGGAGATCGTGGATTCGGAAGGGATCCCGAGGGTCATCTAGACCAACCCCCCGCAATGTAGGAATCTCAACTAAAGCATCCATGACAAATGAGCTGGGATAGCTCAGTCGGTAGAGCAATAGACTTAATCCAGGGTTGTGGGTTCGAGCCCCAGCTTGGGCGAAAAATATCCCTGTGTTGCAGGGGTTGGACTAGATGACCCTTGGGGTCCCTTCCGACTCTCCCATTCTATACTTCTATGAGCCTTTGCTTTAAAATCTCTAATGAAGAAGAGTCCGTCACCGAGGAAGTCTGTTCTAGACCCCTGCGTTACAGAAATCTTTCGCCCAAGCTGGGGCTCGAACCCACGAACCTGATATTCTCTTGCCCTACTGACTGAGCTAACACCTGGCTGTCCCACCTGCAAGATGGCGCAGTGGGAGAGCACCTGCTTTGTATTGCAGAAGGTCCCAGTTCAATCATAGAATCATAGAGTTGGAAGAGACCACAAGGGCCATCGAGTCCAACCCCCTGCCAAGCAGGAAACACCATCAGAGCACTCCTGACATATGGTTGTCAAGCCTCTGCTTAAAGACCTCCAAAGTAGGAGACTCCACCACACTCCTTGGCAGCAAATTCCACTGTCAAACAGCTCTTACTGTCAGGAAGTTCTTCCTAATGTTTAGGTGGAATCTTCTTTCTTGTAGTTTGGATCCAGTGCTCCGTGTCCGCTTCTCTGGAGCAGCAGAAAACAACCTTTCTCCCTCCTCTATGTGACATCCTTTTATATATTTGAACATGGCTATCATATCACCCCTTAACCTCCTCTTCTCCAGGCTAAACATGCCCAGCTCCCTTAGCTGTTCCTCATAAGGCATCATAGAATTGCAGAGTTGGAAAAGGGGGCCCGGGGTCATCTAGTCTAACCTGCTGTGATGCAGGCATCTTTCGCCCAAGCTGGGGCTCAAACCCACAACCGCGCTCTACCAACTGAGCGATCCCAGCTCATTTGTCATGGGTGCTGTAGATGAGATTCCTGCATTGACAGCGGTTGGTCTAGATAGCCCTTGGGGGTTTGTCCCATGTGGGGGTTCCTTCTTTGGGGTTTGCCCCATGTGGGGCTCACAACCCTGCGAGGTAGGTGAGGCAGAGAGTGCTACAGCGGCTTTATTCCTCCCAGGGTCATTGTGAGTGAGTGGGGATTTCAGCCCAGTTCCCCCAGGGCCTAAGTACTGCACACTAACCACTGCACCACCCAAGGGTGCTCTGGGGGTGGGGATATCCTGCTTGTCTTGCAGACCCTCCAAGTGTCCCTATTTTCCAGGGACAGTCCCAGATTTACAGAAGCCAGCCTGGTGCCTGATTTGATCTCTCTTCCTTAGGACATCCCTATTTTCATCAGCTTAAAAAGCAGAGACGTCTCCTTGTCAACAAAGGTCCGTATAGTTAAAGCTATGGTTTTCCCATTAGTGATGTATGGAAGTGAGACCTGGACCATAAAGAAGGCTGATCTCCGAAGAATTGATGCTTTTGAATTATGGTGCTGGAGGAGACTCTTGAGAGTCCCATGGACTGCAAGAAGATCAAACCCATCCATTCTGAAGGAAATCAGCCCAGAGTGCTCACTGGAAGGACAGATCCTGAAGCTGAGGCTCCATTACTTTGGCCACCTCACGAGAAGAGAAGACTCCCTGGAAAAGACCCTGATGTTGGGAAAGATGGAGGGCACAAGGAGAAGGGGACGACAGAGGACGAGATGGTGGGACAGTGTTCTCGAAGCTACCAGCATGAGTTTGACCAAACTGCGGGAGGCAGTGGAAGACAGGAGTGCCTGGCGTGCTCTGGTCCATGGGGTCACAAAGAGTCAGACACGACTAAACAACAACAACAATTTTCATTGGAGAAATATTGGAGGGCATGGCATTGAACTGGGGGAAAGCCAGGAAAGGGCTACTTCTGCCCCAGTTTGGCCCTTTAACGGTTAAAGCCACAGAGCATGCATTCCTAGAGAGGAAGGAGGAAGTGAGCACCCCATGGGGGACATCTCCCGGGCAGCGCACCTTCCTGTCCGTTCTCTTTTGTGTTCCCCAGTGGTGGGGAAAGAATAGGAGACCCATCCCTGTGAGTTAGAAAGGTGCGAGGTGGGGTGACAGGCATGGTCTTCCTTGGGAGGCCATGGCCAGGCTGAGAAGGAAGGTGGGGGAAGACAGCTGGGAAGTGGAAGGACCCAGTGCAAGAGGGAGAAACAGACAGACTTCTGCTGCAGGGAGCAATAAAACCTCAAAATACATTTGCAAAGCTAAGCAGGGTCCGTTGTGGTTTCACAATGGATGGGGAGCCTGTGTGTTGAGATGGGGTGCAGAAGAGGGGAGGGGAGCCGCTGCCCGTGAACCCCGCAAATCCCCTTCATTCTCTAGCATTGGTCTGATTCGGGGGAGGCAGCTTCCTTGTCTCCAGTTTAAAGTTCATGAGGACCAGGGTCTTTCTTTGAGGGTCCATATATAGCAACACCCTAGAGGTCCCGGACCCTAAGGAAGTCAGATTAGCCTCAACCAGAGCCAGGGCCTTTTCAACATTGGCTCCAGCCTAGTGGAACGCTCTGTCTCATGAGACCAGGGCCCTGCAGGATCTGATTTCTTTCTGCAGGGCCTGTAAGACAGTTGTTCCACCTGGCCTTTGGCTTGGAATCAATTTGACTCCCCCCCTTTCTTTTTTCCTTTCTCCTGTGATGAGGCTGCATCTTAATGTTTTAATGTTGTATTTTAATCTTGTTTTTAAGTTGTATTTCAATCAACTTGTTTTATTATTGGTTGTTAGCCGCCCTGAGCCTGGTCTTGGCCGGGGAGGGCGGGGTATAAATAAATTTTTTTATTATTATGAAGGGAGGGATCACCGCTCAGGGAAGGAGTGCATGCGGAACTTCTTGCATTCAATCCTGGGCATCTCCAGGTAAAAGCAGGCCCTGTCTGAAATCCTGGAGAGCTGCTTGCCTGTTGGTGTGACAGTCCCAAGCGCCCCTTCACCTGTGGGTACACCAGCATTCTCATCCCCCCCCCCCCCGGTTGCTCATATGCAAAAGAAATCTTAATGGTTGATTAAGGGAAGGGATTTGGCTTAAGGCTGTGACTGTTCCTTGCCTAAAAGCCTGAGAGCCGACGATCCCGCAAGCAGAGAGACCAATTTGAGATAATGACACTTCCTAATCATTTAAATAGCTCTTCACAGAACCATGAGGACGAGAATCTTACTTAATCTCAAAGGAAAGGGACTACAGATCAGTGGTAGAGCACCTGCACGCAGAATGTCACACTTCAATCCTTGATTTCGGGGGAGACACCTTTGCCCGGAACCTTGGAGAACTGATGTCAGTCAGTGCCTGGAATCTTCCTTTCCCCCCTGCAGAACTCCCAGAGTTCCCTGGGATGAAGGATTGCTTCTTAAGCCACACTGGAAATTGTAGCTGTGTGAATAGGGGCTTCCTAGCAACACCCAGCACCCTTGACAAACTACAACTCCCAGTATAATTTGGGGAAATGGTGTCTTTTTAAAGCGGTTTCATCCCACTTTAAATGTTTAGTGCAAATGGGGCCTCCAGAGCGCCCTGTTCCATCAGTTGCCTCACTTTTGTCTGTTTTGATTCCCATTTCTTTCAGCGTAAAGAAGCTTTTGCCAGAAGTTGGGGAAAGATTTCAGCTTCCATGTGACCCTTCTTTGGCCAGAGACTTCAGCAGAGACTGAGAGGCAACACTCCGTCACATGCTCCCAGGAACCTCATTCTTGCGCTGACCCACAAATTAACAGGGGAAACATTTTGTCCCTTACACAGAAGACGACTGAGGGACATCTCCCTCTGAGTGAAAATGGCTGCAGAGCAGGGAGCAGAAATCCCAGCAGCCTCTCTGGGTCTTCAGGTCCAGTGCGCAGCAGAGGCCGGTGCGGAGGCAGGAATTAAAATGGAGCAGGCAGAATTGGCAAGGCTGGCACCAGAGATGGCACCGGAAGGGACTGTCTGCCTTGGGGGCACAGAGGGCCTGCATCTGAGCTTGACGGAGCCACAGTGTATCAAAGAGGAGCCGGAAGAGGAGCTCTCGTCCCGGCAATGGGAAGCCCAGTGGCAGGAATTCCTCCGGACTGTGCAGGTCCCACACTCTGGGGGAGAAGGAAGCCCACAGCTCCCAGGGGATGGGGCATGGGGTGAGGTGAAGCCTTCTGGGTCCTCCTTTGAGGGAGCAGCCACTCCCAGCCAGTGGGCTGGAGCAGGAGACAACAAGACCAGTCTGCCTCCAGGAACAGCTCAGCCGGCTGCTTCCAGACCAGACGCTGCCAGCCAGGGAAACATCAGGCAAGCAAAGGAAATCAAGACGGAGGACGTCAGCAGCTCTGAGGCTCATCGCCAGCTCTTCCGGCAGCTCTGCTACCAGGACGCCCAGGGCCCTCGCGAGGTCTACAGGCTCCTGAGGGAGCTTTGCCATCAGTGGCTGAGGCCAGAGAAGCACACCAAGGAGCAGATTCTGGACCTGGTGATCCTGGAGCAGTTCCTGGCTGTCCTGCCCTCGGAAATGGGGAGCTGGGTGAAGGAGCGAGGCTCAGAGGGCTGCCTCCAGGCCCTGGCCCTGGCAGAGGAATTCCTCCTCGGGCACCAGGAGGCGGAGAAAGCGGGAGGGCAGGTGAGAGAAGCATTTGGGGGTCCAGAGTCAACAAAGGGGTTAAAGAAGTGGCCATTTTGCTTAAGAACACGACTCCTGGATCACCCAATGAACGGTCGTGGCTCCCCGGAGATTAATGCCAGGGATAATGCCAAGAAGTGAACATGTTCTCTCTTGCTCTGCTGGGGCTGAATAGGAAAAATGTTTTCTCCTCCTCTTTCAGGGACTGAGGACCATTGCAGAGGGGGCTGCTTGTGTCACCGAAGGAGAAAAGCAGGGAAGCTCAGAGGGCTGCGTCCTGGCCCTGGCCGAGGAATTCCTCCTGAGGCACCAGGAGGCGGAGAAAGCGGGAGGGCAGGTGAGAGAAGCATTTGTCCAGAGTTGACAAAGGGGTTAAAAATGTGGCCATTAGCTTGCAAACCAGTATTCAAATTTGTATCTTTATTTAACTTTTTAAGAAACTACCAGGAGCGGTAAAATGGTCTGCAGTACATGAGATAAAGTACAAACTGCCTATAAAAACAACTGATAATCCATAAAAATACTGGGCCGCATTTCACAAGCCTGGTCGCATTTGTTCATTGCATTGGTATCCTTGAGGCTTGATTACTACACGATAATCTTTATTTTCATTGTCCCATACAGAACAACGAAATTGAAAAAATCTACACCAGACATTCAAAAACCAACAAGCCTGCTATCCCAGCCTGGTTAACCCCCTAAAAACTCTGATACCCCATAGTTAAATACAATATACTCCCATAGAGACTATCTTACACTGTGTTTTATACCAAAATTGCATTGGATAGAAACTGTTTCTCAGGAGGCTAGTCCTAGTCTTTATAACCCTGGACCTTCTTCCAGAAGGCAGAAGCTGAAAGAGATCATTTCCAGCGTTCGCACTATCCTGCGCTATCTCTGCAGCTTTCTTATGACAACTGGAAGCATAGATTTGATCCAAGGGGGGGGAAGAGAGCACCCAATTTTTCTCTGCGCAGTCTTTACAACCCTGGACAGCATTGTTTTTTCCCTGACCGCGCAGCTCCCAAACCACACACACACACAGACCATAAGTTAATACACTCTCCACAGTACAATGGTAAAATGCCATCAACAGGTCATTTGAGAGATTATTTTTCCAGAGGATGCTTTCTGTTTGGGGCTGCCCTTGGGACTTGTCCAGAAACTCCAGCTGGTGCAGAATGCAGGTGTCCCGCCGAGGTTGAATGGAAAGTGTTACTCTCTTTCAGGGACTGGGGGCCATTGAAGAGGGGGCAGTGTGCACTCCCAAAGGAGAACATTCCTTGCTGGATCCAGGCCGAAGACTTGAGCCCAGGGAAGTCCTGCAGAATTATGAAAACAAGGCCCCTTTGGGTAAAAACACACATTCTCCCTATCCCAATCTGTTGTGAGTTTTTCCATTAAATTGTATTCTAGATTTGGCTCTTTAGCTCTGCTCTCTGTGCATCTGTCGGATTGATTTGTTGTGCGCCAAGGTGATTCAGGTTGGACACAAGAAAATGCTTTTTACCCTCCCAGCCCGTACAAGGCAGGCCTTTCCTGATTTGCACGGGGCTGGCATTCTGGGTCACTGTCTGCGATGGCGGAGTGTGCATAAGCTCACTCTTCCCCATTATGGCCCTGCCTCGCCTCTTTTCCCGACCATTTCTAGGTCACCACCTACGCATGCGTAGTCGCGCATCAGTTAGACGCAAGTAAACCGGCTTTTGGATGTGCATAGCTAAAACACTGGCATTTTCACATGCAATATTTATTTATTTTATAAAATTTGTTTAGCGCCTTTCCTCTGAAGATCAAAATACATAATACAGTGGTACCTCTGGTTACGTACTTAATTCGTTCCGGAGGTCTGTTCTCAAACTGAAGCACCACTTTAGCTAATGGGGCCTCCTGCTGTGGCCCTGCCACCGCAGGATGAGTTCTGTTCTCATCCTGAAGCAAAGTTCTTAACCTGAGGTACTATTTCTGGGTTAGTGGAGTCTGTAACCTGAAGCATCTGTAACCTGAAGCATATGTAAATTTTGGGCAGAGGTCGGTAAGGATTACTTCTGCTTTAATTTGTTCTATTGCGTATTTTGATTATAGATGTTTATATTTTTAACATCTGTACGTTCGAAGCCTGGTTTGACATTACGGAGCCATTAAGCATTAAGCCTATTTTGACATCCATCATAATTTTGTGGTTTTGGCAACTTGCTCATTCTACGGTTCCTCTCCCCCCCACACTTCTTAACAGATTGCTGGCAGGTCGATGAACGGCAAGAGGAAAAACCCCCACTCGAGAAAGCCATGGAAGTGGCGACTTTGCAGAGCTGCTTCCAAAGGAGAACAGCGGAGAAGACACCTTCCTGGGGCGAGGAGCGGGAAGAGACTTCCGAGCATCAGCCAAGACCAAGAAAGCAGAAGAAGAACCGCCCCAAGAACAGGCTGAGCAAGTCCATCTCTTGCACCGTCCACCTTCTGCAGCACCCGTGGACCCAAGAGGCCACGAAACTGCACCAGTGCTCTTACTGCGGGAAGAACTTTGACGGCCCGTCGCACCTGATCATCCACGAGAGGAAGCACACTGGGGAGAAGCCCTACAGCTGTGCCACATGCGGGAAGAGCTTCAGCCGCAATTGGAGCCTGGTCATGCACGTGATGACCCACACAGGCGAGAAGCCCTACAAGTGCTCAGCCTGCGGGAAAGGCTTCCGGCAGAAGTCCGCCCTCACCATCCACGAGAGAACCCACACGGGGGAGAAGCCCTACAAGTGCTCAGCCTGCGGGAAAAGCTACATGTGCAACTCGCGCCTCGTCGCGCACGGCAAGAAGCACTTCAAGGAGGAGCCCTAACAGTGTCCCTCGTACGGAAAGAGCTTCCGCTGCAACTCCCAGCTCGTCCAGTACCAGAGGGTCCACATGGAGGGGAAGCCGTAGAAGCGCTCTGTCTACGGGAAGAGCTCCAGCTACAAGTCAGACCTTCTCTGACATAAGAGAACCCACCATTAGAGGGGGGTTTTCTTCTGGTGGCGGACGACAGAACCATGAGACCGGTGTAAAACACTCCAACAAAGGTTTTATTACAGCTATACAAAACAACAAACACAAAGCATGTTGGAGTTATCTCTCTGCAGGCAAATTCAAACTGCAATTTCTCCTCTTTTGATACTCATCACCAGCTGTACCTAATCAGCCTAGAAAACCACTCACAGAAACAGTTCTCAAAGTTACAATCATTTTTTCTGTATGACTCCTAACACCCCCTCTCATTCAAACAGAAACAGAAACAAAACAGTACTTTAAACATATACAAAACATATTTATACATCATGCACAACAATTCCTAATTTTGTCACTAGCTGTGCATGTTTCTCAAAAGTTAGTGCTTTCGTAAATATATCAGCCACGTTTTACATGCTCTCACAGTATTTCAGCATTATCAGGTTTTGTTTAACATTTTCACTTACATTCTGATCTTTAATCTCCAAATGTTTTGATTTACTGTTGAACTGCTCAGACCCAGACAAAGTTATTACAGCTTGATTTTCTTCCCATATTTGAACTGGATAATCACATTGTATATCTAAATCATTGAGGATTTGAACGTAGTATTTTATTTCATTACACAACTCCGATAAAGCACAGTATTCAGCCTCTGTTGAAGACGTGGTCTCGATTCCTTGCTCTTTGGATTTCCAACCTATCAAGAAATCCCCAAATTGAAACACCATGCCAGAAATGGATTTTCTATCAGGCAGGTTGGCCGAATCGCTGTCAACGTAACACTGCAATTTTGTAGACCCTGAAGATGGTAATCTTAAACAATAATCAAGTGTAAGATTTGGATACCAGAAAATACGTTTTAAACCCTTCCAGGCATTTTCTGTGGGGTAGCTTACTAGTCTGCTCAGTATTCCAACTGCATAACTCAAATCTGGTCTGTTCCACAATGAAATGTATAATAAACTTCCAACTATTGAACGGTACATTTCAGGATTTACTGGTTCTGTGCATTCTCCTTCATTATTGAAAAAACCTGTTTCCATTGGGATTTTTGCTCCCTTGCTATTTTGCATATTGTTCTTTCTAGAAATTCCATTATTTTATCTTTTTGACTCAACAAAAAACTTCCATCGTTTGTCCTTTGAATTTCTAGACCGAGATAATTTTTCACTGGTCCCAAATCTCTTACTTTAAATTCCTTTCTTAGTTGTTCTGCAAATTTTTGCACTTGCTTGGCATTTTTTGTAGAATAAAGCAAATCATCAACATAAGACAAACATAATTATTGTTTATCACCCTTTCCTTTAGTGTACAAGCAATTATCAGCTAAGCTACTTTTAAAGCCAAGATTTTGTAAAGCATTATTGAGACACTTGTTCCAATTTCTAGCTGATTGTTTGAGCCCATAGATTGCTTTGTGTAACCTATATACAGAATTCTGTTCGCCT
The DNA here is from genome assembly GCF_964188305.1 of Podarcis bocagei. Taxonomy (NCBI): domain Eukaryota; kingdom Metazoa; phylum Chordata; class Lepidosauria; order Squamata; family Lacertidae; genus Podarcis; species Podarcis bocagei. The sequence goes on from NC_138126.1 coordinate 8,963,646, forward strand.
GCCTCAAATCCTGGTGCTTGATTCATAAAAAAATTCTTCGTGCAGTTTTGTGTTAAGATAAGCTGTTTCAATATCAAAATGATTTACTTTAAACCCACGTTGTGCTGCAATAGCTAGCAATAAACATACATGTTTGCTCCTTGCAGTAGGAGAAAAGGTTTCATCAAAACTTTCACCTTTTCTTTGCGTAAAGCCTCGTGCTACCTGCCTAGCTTTGTACTTAACGCTACCATCTGCCAAGTGTTTTATTTTATACACCCATCTACAGCCCACTGCCTTTTCTCCTTCTGACAATGGCTCAATAGTAAACACATTATGTTCTGCCAAAGATTTCATTTCTGCTCTCATTGCATTTTCCCACATTACTATTTCCTGGTGTGGTAACTTTAAAACCTCCTCATAATCACAAGGTTCTTTCTTCACCTCAACAGTTTTAACTTCTTGTATAGTAAACCTTTCTGCAGGCACCCCCTTATTGCTTCTTTGTGATCTTCTAACTTGAACACTTTCCCCCTCTGAACTATCTTCCCCTTTTAATTCATCTTGCTCAGGAGAAATTGGTTCAGCTTTAGGAGATTGTGTACTGGGACTCTCATCCCCTGATTCCTCATCACTATCACTTTCAGAACTTCCTTGAATTTGTGGCTTTTCTTCCTCAGATTTCACAAATTTATCTGTATCATCTGAAGATAAAACTTCTGAATTTCCATGTAAATGAGCCCAACCATCTTGCTCACAAAACTTTGCATGTCTTGATATCACAACTCTGCCACGCCCTAGTGCAAAACGATACCCCTTTGACCAACTTTGATAGCCAACAAATCTAAGTCTCTTTGCCTTGGGATCTCCTTTCCTTCTCTGTCCTTTTGGGATGTGAACCCAAGCCCAACAACCAAAAGTTGGTCCAAAAAAGGCTTTTTTCCATAAAGCAAAAAATGAGGGGTATTGTTTATGGTAGAATGAAACAATCTGTTCTGTATGTAATTAGCACAGAGAGTTGCTTCCCCTCAAAACTTCCTGGATAAGCCAGACTCACATAACATAGAATCTAGCATTGTTTGTAAAGACCTTATCTTGCGTTTTGCAATTGAATTTTCTTCGGGTGAAAAGCGACACGATTTACAGTGACTAATACCACGTTTTTTCAACCGTATCTGGGGGGCTTCAGACATGAACTTGCCTCCATGGTCACTCTGCAGTTGGGTATCTTTGTAGGGAAACTTCCTTTCTATATAGTTGACCCAATTTTTAATCAGTTGACCAGTTTCACTTTTGTGTTTTAACAAGTATACCCAAGTATACCGGCTCCTCCTGTGAAAATAAAACACACATTCTTGGAAGGTGTTTTGAAACACATTCACCCTCACTTAGTCTGGCTCGGTACAGAGCTCTCATTAGAGTAATTTTGCTGCCAGCAGTATCTCTAATGTGTATTGCTCTCAAAGCTTTCCAAATCTCACTTGCTGTTTCAAGGTCTTGCACATGAGATAACTGAGACTTCTCTAAACTCAAAATTAGATTGGCAAATGCTTTGTCCTCCAGCCTTTGGTCTGCTTCATCTACTTCTTCATCCTCATCTTTTACAGGAGGGTTAACAATAACAGTCTTTCTTTAAAAATGCATCTGTAAACTCCATGACATATAATTGGATTCTCCCAGTTTCTCTACTGGAAAACATGAAGCTCCCCCTTGAGCTCCAGCTCCAAGTCCAGCCATGGCTCCACCCAGCTTTCAGCTTTCCACTCAGTCTTCACTCACACGTGGCTTGAAGACTTGTTTGGCTCCTGGTCTCAGACACTCCCTGCCGACGCCTTCACACAGCCAGCTGCTTGAGAAACCCTGAGTCACTTCCAATCTCTGGGTTCTTTTCCACGCTCTGTCTCTGCCCACTCAGGACTGGTGCCCATAACCTGTTAGAGGGGGGTTTCTTCTGGTGGCCGACGACAGAACCACGAGACCGGTGTAAAAGACTCAAACAAAGGTTTTATTACAGCTCCACAAAACAACAAACACAAAGCATGTGGGAATTTGCCTCTCTCTGCAGGCAAATTCAAACTGCAACTCCTCCTCCTTTTGTACTCATCACCAGCTGTACCTAATCAGCCTAGAAAACCACTCACAGAAACAGTTCTTAAAGTTACAACCATCTTTTCTGTTTCTTTGCAGAATGACTCCTAACACCCACATGCGGAAGAGACCTTACCAGTGCGACAAGTGCGGGTGGAGTTTCGCTTGGAAATCGCAGCTCGTGAGCCACCAGTGGATGCACAGGGAAGCCTTGACGCAGGAACCCGCTTGCTTTGGGGAAAGCGTTTGTCATCACTCACTTCATATGAGGAGACAGAAGGAACAGAGGAAGCTGCCCAAACCAGGCCGTTGGGTCCATCCGGCATACAGTTGCCACACTGACTGGCCGTGGCTGTCCAGGATTCCAGGCAGGGGTCTCTCTGAGACCTACCAAGAGATGCCACGGATTGAGCGTACGCAAAGCAGTTACTCTGCAAATGAGCTATGACCATTCCCCATTTCTACCAAAATACCCGCCTTATTAAAATCCTCCACGCATTAGGTGTGTGGCAGCTATGGGGAGCCCTGAATCCACAGCTCTGGCTGACTTTAGAAGGTCTCTTTGTCCCGCCCCGATCACCAGTTTCTTAATATCTTCAGTCTGGTTCCCGGGCAAGACTTCCAAACTGAGCTCACACCACAAAAACCCCAGTTCTACAATACTCACAGGTTCCCTGTTAATGCTGAGTTGACGCTCCCGAATTATTTTTTTTATTAAATTTTCAGTTCAGGCGGCTACCTTGGAAGCCTGGAGAGCGAGAGGGGTCGGTGTGCACTGACCCCTCTCGCTCTCCAGGCTTCAGGTTCCTTTCGACCTGCTCTTTGGGGCTGGCGGGGGGAAGCCCACCACCAGCCCCAAAGAGCAGGTCAGGGAGCAGCGGAAAGGCGCAGCAGAGAGGCTCCTGCCATAGCTGCGCGTCACCTCTCCAGCCGGGAACTGAACTGAAACCCAATACTAACACACTAAAGTGTCAGTTACATGTTGTGTCAATTATTATGATGTCCATTAGGTAAAGGTAAAGGGACCCCTGACCATTAGGTCCAGTCATGCCCGACTCTGGGGTTGTGGTGCTCATCTTGCTTTATTGGCTGAGGGAGCCGGCGTATAGCTTCCGGGTCATGTGGTCAGCATGAGTAAGCTGCTTCCGGCGAACCAGAGCAGTGCATGGAAACGCGATGCCTATTTATCTACTTGCACTTTGACATGCTTTTGAACTGCTAGGTTGGCAGGAGCAGGGACCAAACAACAGGAGCTCACCCCGTTGCAGGGATTCAAACCTCCGACCTTCTCATCGGCAAGTCCTAGGCTCTGTGGTTTAACCCACAGCGCCACCCGCGTCCCTATGATGTCCATTACCGCTGCATAAAAGCAGCAACAGGTGTCTGGAGGGCCCTGAGGGGACTAGACCAGCTGTGCCTAATTACCCTTCAGTTTCCATGAGGGAGCAGAGGTAAATTAACTGTATCCTGAGTTCGAATCAGTTTTTAAAATGGCCGTCCATTGTTAATCTTCTACTCTGTTGCATATATTCAAGTATTTTGTCCTAGCCTTTAAATTTACAGATTAGTCATGGAAGTAGCTGGCAGTTCTCTGATTTGGATGAACTCTCTCTCAGTCAAAAAAACTTTTCCTTGTTTAAGAATATTGTTGCCCTTGGCCTTGGGAATTAAGACACATTCAAGAGGATTTGGAAATCACTCCTGCAGGGACAGTGATGATGATGGTGATGATTTATTTTTTATACCCCACCCATCTGGCTGGGTTTCCCCAGCCACTCTGGGCGGCTCCCAACAGAATATTAAAAAAATGATAAAACATTAAAAACTTCCCTAAACAGGGCTGCCTTCAGATGTTTATTTCCTTGACATCTGGTGGGAGGGTGTTCCACAGGGCAGGTGCCACTACCGAGAAGGCCCTCTGCCTGGTTCCCTGTAACCACACAGGGAGGGAACCGCCAGAAGGCCCTTGGAGCTGGACCTCAGTGTCCGGACTGAACTATGGGGGTGGAGATGCTCCTTCAGGTATACTGGGCCAAGGATGTTTAGGGCTTTAAATGTCAGCACCAACACTTTGAACTGTGTTCAGAAACGTACTGGGAGCAAATATAGGTCTTTCAGGACAAGTGTTACATGGTCTCAGCAGCCACTCCCAGTCACCAGTCTAGCTGCCGCATTCTGGACTAGTTGTAGTTTCCTGGCCACCTTCAAAGGTAGCTCCATGTAGAGCGCATTGCAGTAGTCCAAGTGGGAGATAACAAGAGCATGCATCACTCTGGTGAGACAGTCTGCGGGAAACGAAAAACGACAAAACATCAAACATTAAAAGCTTCCCTAAACAGGGCTGCCTTCAGATGTCTTCTAAAAGTCAGGTAGTTGTTTATTTCCTTGACATCTGCTGGGAGGGTGTTCCACAGAGAGGGTGCCACCGCCGAGAAGGCCCTCTTCCTAGTTCCCTGTAACCTCACTTCTCGCAGGGAGGGAAGCGCCAGAAGGCCCTTGGAGCTCGACCTCAGTGTCCGGGCAGAACGATGGGTTGGAGATGCTCCTTCAGGTAAATGGCTGAGGCCATTTAGGGCTTTAAAGGTCAGCACCAATACTTTGAATTGTGCTCAGAAACGTACTGGCTGTGCCTCCACGGTCAGGCCTCTTAATGCCACGCTGGGAATGGCAAGGGGTGGTAGAGTGTGGCTCTTGGGCTCAGCTCCTGCTTACGGGCTTCCCATGAGGTCCTCGTTGGCCACTGTGAGAAGAGAATGCTGGACCACTGGGCTGATTCAACAGCCAGGCTCTCCTTTCCCCCCCTAAGTCATCAGACTCTGCTAAGTCATCAGGATCTGGCAACTTCTGTTTCAGTGTATCTGAAGAAGTGTGCATGCACACGAAAGCTCATACCAAGAACTAACTTAGTTGGTCTTTAAGGTGCTACTGGAAGGAATTTTTTTATTTAGACTCTGCAAAGGTTTTTATGTTGCTTGGTCAAACTCGCACGGCATCCCTAACCTTGCACACGGTCCCACCACTTCCTTTTTTTTGGGGGGGGGGAATATTTCCTTGGTTTTTCAAATTACAGTTTTACAGTCACATATCCAACATACAACATAGAAACAGGATTCCAAAGAATCTCTTTGACTTCTTTCCTCCCCTTTGTGGGTCCTATTGTTAGCCTTTTCCTCCTACATATTTTTTAATAATCCAGATCTTTCACATCTCCATTATATCCAAAATCCACCATTAAACTACAAGGGTTATTCCAACCTTACTAACAATTTTAACTGTTTACAATGGTTTTTTAAGGTAAATTATAAATTTCCCCCATTCCTTACTAAAAATCTGGTCTTCCTGATTTCTGATTCTTCCGGTCATTTTAGCCTTTTCAGCCTAATCCATCAACTTAATCTGCCATTCTTCTCTGGTTGGGACTTTTATCTTCTTTCCATCTCTGGGCCAATAACATCCTCCACCACTTCCTTTTCAAAGTGGACAACAGTGGGATTTCTGAAGAACAGCCACGTTTGGCAGCAGATCTTGTCCTTCTCCTGGGACAGCAGAACCAGAAGCATGTAAGCGAAGAAAACGTCTATGCAAACGATGACGACGAATCTTAATTTTCAGGGAACATACCCTTCCATATAATTTATTTCTGTGGGTGGGGTTGTGTGTATTTGTGCGGGAGAGAGCTATCAGCAAAGACAGCAAACACTGAGGTTCTTTGTTATACCCAATTGCAATTCAATGTATTCCTGTTGTGTTTTATGATTTTCCTGATATTGTAAGTGAGCCGGAACTGGTCTGTGACCGTAATAATAAAATTCAATTCAATTCAACACTGAGATTCCTGCATTGGAGGGGGTTGGACTAGATGACCCTCAGTGTCCCAACACTACTATTCTCTGATGAAAAGACACAAAATACATAACAAAAATAAGATCAAGGGCAAACCGATAATTCCAACAACACATTTAAACACTTTGCTCCTAAAGTTGTATACATTCCTGCACCTCGAAGGAAAGAGAAAAAAATGCATTTTTAAAACAATAATAAACAATTATCATTGTTTTTTAAGGAGCAGTCGCGATTAGTGAATCCGTAGCGAGACCGGGGTTGTTTCTGCAGCTGCAGCTGTTTCTAAGCCACTTCGGGGTTAAAACGAGAGAGTCCGGCTGCGCTTCCTAGAGGGGGCGCAAAGGAAGGAAGCCAGCCAAGGGCAGAGGAGAGTGACAGCTTCTTTCCTGTCCCGCCCCCTTCCCTGGGAGAAAAAAAAGGGGGGTCTTTGTTTGCAGCAGGCCTGCTGGAAGGAGCTGGTGAGTTGCATGGCCGCCTGTCTTGGATGCATCAGCTGAGATTCCTGCCTTGCAGGGGGTTGGGCTAGATGACCCCTGGGGGTCCCTTCCCAACTCTTCAGATTGCATGGTTCTATGAGTGGGGAGCGCCTTTGAGCGGAGGGGAGAGGAAGGGGGCAAGGCAGGTGGGCGGGCTGCTGGCTGGCTGGCTTGCAAGGAGGAGCCCTGCCCTCCTAGCTCAGGATCCTGTCCTCACAGTGGGCAAGACCTCCCCCCCCCCCCGTGGGAAGCCCCTCTTGCAATTCCCTCCCATTGCAATTCCCCAAAGCTGGCCTTCAGAGGCATTTGCAGCCTCCTGGAGGGAGGACAGCAGCCCACATTCCTCCCCTGAAAATAGGGACACCCGATTTCATCATCATCATATTATGGGCTGCTTTTAAAATGAGGCTGCATTTTAAATTGCATTTTAACCTGTATTTTAAATTGTTTTTCCCCCCCTATTATGTTTTTACTGTAATTTTATTAGTGTTAGCCACCCTGAGCCCGGCTCTGGCCGGGGAGGGGAGGGTATAAATAAAATGTATTATTCTTATTTATTATTTGCACATCACCCATCTCACTGGGTTGCTGCTGGCACTCTGTGCAGCTTGCAACATATATATATGTGTGTGTGTGTGTGTGTGTGTGTGTGTGTGTGTAATTGAACATTACACGCAATTAAACATTGCACATTTGAGAGTAGGAAGCCCTGCCTGCAATTCTCCCCTCTTGCAGTTAACCAAAAACTGGCCTTCGGAGACATTCTGCCTCGGGAGGTGGTGAACTCTCCTTCCTTGGAGGTTTTTAAGCAGAGGTTGGGTGGCCATCTGTCAGGGATGCTTTAGCTGAGATTCCTGCACTGCAGGGGGTTGGACTAGATGACCCTTGGGGTCCCTTCCAATACTTACAAGGAAAAAAATAGTATTCTGTATTGTAGTTTGAATAGGGTGTTAAATAGACGATGCTTATGGAATACGTTGCATAATCTGAATCCTGAAATACAGTAATACGCTTTGGTATGGGCTAGGGGGGAATATATAGATGCCCGAATGAGATTGCCAATTTTACGGGACCACCTCTCCTGGTATGCCCTGCAAAGGACCTTAAGGTTCATGAATAATCATAGTTTAGAGGTCCCGGGCCCTAAGGAAGTCAGATCCTCCATCAGGGCCAAGGCCATCTCAGTGATGGCTCCGACCTGGTGGAACACTCTCTCCCATGAGACCAGGGCCCTGCAGGATTTTACTTCCTTCTGCAGGACCTGTAAGACAGAGCTATTCCGCCTGGCTTTCAATTTGAACTTAGCCTGATCTTTTATTCCCCTTCCTTCCCTCCCCTTCCCCTTTTTATGAAGATTGCCCGCTCTGGGATCCCACAGCTAATTCTCCCCTGGTCTCCTCGCTGGCCCAAATAGGACTAATTTAGCCAGCTAGCCTTTGTGATCATCTAATGTTTATTGGATGGATTTCCCCCCCAAATTGATTTTTGAATTCTGAATTTATTGTTATCCACATTTTATACTGTATTTTATGCTGTTTTTTGTTGCATCAATTAAGTGTTTTAAATTTGTTGTTAGCTGCCCTGAGCCCGGTTTTCTGAACTGGGAAGAGCGGGGTATAAATAATTTATTATTATTATTATTATTATTTATTATCTGAATGCTCTGCTAGTGTAACATTTCATGTAAGATTTCCTGGCTCTCTGCTGGTTTAGAAGCCTAATCCATTTGGGTGATCGCAGGTGGAAAGAGGAGGAAGCTGTTTTGGGGGCCCGGGAGAGGGTGACCTCGGAGCGCGGCTGTGAAATGGAGGAGCAAGCCTTGGCTAAGCTGAAAGCAGGAAGACGCCAAAATGTTATCCAGACTGGGAGCAGCGGGGGATTCTGGGAAAGAACCAAACCAGAGATCCTGGGCGAGGAGGATGCCCAACGCCGACGTTTCAGGCGCTTCTGCTACCAGAAGGCCGAGGGGCCCCGAGAGGTTTGCAGTCGACTCCACCATCTTTGCCACGAGTGGCTGAAGCCAGAGAGACACACCAAGGCTCAGATCCTGGATTTAGTGATCCTGGAGCAGTTCCTGGCTGTCCTCCCCCCGGAGATGGAGAACTGGGTCAGGGAATGTGGAGCGGAGACCAGTTCCCAGGCGGTGGCCCTGGCCGAAGGTTTCCTCCTGAGCCGGGCAGAGGAGAAGAAGCAGACAGAGCAGAAGGTGAGAGAGGGTTTCGTTCTGGTAGTTCCAAAAGACAAAAATGTGAGCATGAATAAAGTAAAAAAAAACACACTAGTTTCCAACACTTTGCCTACCCCTTTCCAGTGTGGTCAGAACCAGTGTGGTGTAGTGGTTAAGAGCGGTAGTCTCGTAATCTGGGGAACCAGGTTCGTGTCTCCGCTCCTCCACATGCAGCTGCTGGGTGACCTTGGGCTAGTTACTCAGTCTCTCAGCCCCACTCACCTCACAGAGTGTTTTGTTGTGGGGCAGGAAGGGAAAGGAGAATGTTAGCCGTTTTGAGACTCCTTAGGGTAGTGATACCTCCTCCTCCTCCTCCTCTTCTTCTTCCTTTTCTCTTCCCACTCCCCATTTCCTTTTCCTTTTTTAAATGCTTGGACATGGCATGAATTTTTCAGCATAATATCAAATTCAGAGGGCACAGTTTGTCTTACACATTTGTCACTTTTCTAGTATGTTTGTGTTCCTTTTCTAAAATAAGCAAGGAAAAGAGTTTCAGGATTATGAATGTTCTGTCAAGTATAGAAATGCAAGAGAGCGTAAGAAGAGTCTGCTGGCACGGATCGTGTGGAGATCTCTCAGTGCACCAGGCTGGCGACTGGCGAAAGCGAAATATCACTTGGAGAAGGATCTGAAATAAGCTCTAATTTGATTTGTTCTGGATTGTTTTGTTTTATGTTTTAATCAGGACCAACTGGTTAGAAACCAAAAGGTCCAAGTTACTCCGAACCAATTCCTGTTTTATGTTTGAATGTTGCAAATCACTTGGAAGATCTGTTCTGTAAAATATAAAGCAGTACCGAAATGAAATGAATAATAATGACGATGATGTTCAATTGCAAAAAAAGCCCCAAAACCAAACAAACCTTGGCACCTGGACATTCCATTGTTGCGACCGTAACCTAGGTTTAAAATGCTGTTTGGGGATTAGATTATACAGTCAAACCTTGGTTGTTGAACGTAATCTGTTCCGGGAGCCTGTTCGGCTTCCAAAATGTTCGACAACCAAGGCGTTTACTTCTGGGTTTTTGTCATTTGGGAGCCGGAATGTTCCAAAGCAGAGGCGTTCAGAATCCGAGGTTTGACTGTATCTGATTTTCTAACACTGCTTCTGTTTTTTTAGAACCTTTCTCCTGTGGCTGTAAGTTGTATTAAGTGGTTTTAAGGTTGGGCTTTAATTGCTGTACCTCACCCTGGGTGCTTAGGGAAATTAGGCCAGGAAATTAGTAATAATATTATCCCTCCTTTCTGCTTCAGGGGCAGGGACCTCTAGCTGAAGTCTCTCTGGGTTTCCGTGGGGCACAGCAGGCAGCCTCAGCTCCCCGAGAAAGACGACTCTTCAGGTGGATCGTGCAAGAGTGTGACCAAACTGCCAACTCGCTAGGTAAGGAAAACTGCCGCCTGTCTCCATTTGTAAGAATTTATCTTTTAGTGTGGCAGCACCCGCAGTCTCAAACTCCCTGGCTATCAATATCACTGTACGCTTTCCGACACCTGCCAAAAATATTTCTCTTTTTTTATTTATAGTTTTCAAATTTACACATTTCATTAATTTTACAATCCATTTAACATTTCAAAATTTGACTTACTTCCTCCTCTTTCTGCGGTTCCTTAAATTTACGTTTTCATATGTTCTGCATTTCCAAATTCATTTAATTTACTCCTTTAATTATCTACTGTAAATATATGTTGCTTTCACACTTTCTCAGCCTCCTCTCCCCCTGAGCTGAGCAACAAGCTATGGTTTAGTGAGCCACAGCTTGGCATGGTGTGCAAACCAGGTATATTGAAACCAGGGTGGATTTGATTTAAATCACGATTTAAATCACAATTTAAATCACAAATCAGTAAGACTTGATTTATTTATTTATTTATTTATTTTACAGAAAGACTCATTCTTGCTGGTATAATCTTAATACGTTTTCAGAGTGGTTTTTACAGTTATATCAAAATTTACTGATTTGGTTATACATAGGCAGATAATTATGAAATTATTGTGAGGTTTAATAAGTTGACTGTTTATATTTGGACAACTTTTCTGCTTTACTTTATTGAAAGGAGAAAAATAATCATTTCCTTCATAGCAATTTAAACAATTTATTTAACTAAAACAATAACATTATAGCATATGTATCCATGTTTGTTAACTGATGTGGTTAAACATTTTTTAAAAAACAAATAAATAAACTTAGACTGTGTTTTAGCACGCAGGAAAAACTTAAAACATGTCCTTATTTCCTGATGAATAGCCTTTGGACTGTAATGTAACTTAAATAGAAAACTTTCTTTAGAAAGATATTTCCCTCCAAAAGCTTTTTATTTTGAAAATCCCATTGAAATTTTAAAAAATCCGATTTAAATTTTAAATATCCAATTTTAATTTTTTAAAGAAATCATTGATTTTTATCCACCCTGATTGAAATGGAAACGCAAGATGTTTAAAGGAAATGAAATATCCTCCCGCTGTTTTTGTGTTCCTCGCAGGCAACAGAGTGACCCCGGCGACCCGCACTCCTTCTGGCGGAGTGGAAATGGCAGCTGTGGGGCCTGATCAGGTAGGGGAAAGAATCCCAGAGGGATCAGTGGAGGCAGCTCGCATGCCAGGCCCAGAAGGTTTCTGTCCCTTTGCTACAGCGAAGGAAGCATCTAGAAGACGAGGGGAGTCTGTTAATGAAGAACAGCCCCCCCAGCCCCTAAGAACCTCAGCATAACTAGGTTTTCCGGTTGTGAACATGAGAACCTCAGGAAAACCTTGTTGATTCTTGCAGCCAAAGAGGGCCCAGCCGATCCCAGCATCCTTTCTCATAGTGACCAAGCAGGAGATCCATTGGGAAGCTGGGAAACTCTCTGGGTGACAATATCACTTGGTGTTAGGCTTCGGGGGATCGGATCCCTCCCCCGGTGGCAGTAAATAAGCAGATCAGACGAAAGGAGCGTTCTTACCCAGTTAGTTTCTTTAATAATCACAGCGAGAGACAAAGGAATGCATATCTCTCTAGAAACGGCGTTGCTCCCAGTAAAGGTTACCCCCTCCGTCCCCATTAATCTACGTCACTCCTACGTTGGGTGATCTGAGCTTGTTGCCGCTGAGCTCTCTGTTCTGCCACTCTCAAAGCCCGCCTAGGCTAAGGAATGCTTTCCAAGGACACTGTCTCTCTCCTGGTGTTTCCTCTTCTGGTTGTTCCTTGTCCAGTATTTCCCAGCTTTCCCCCTATAGACTGTGCCCCTCTGCAAACCACTGCTCCAACTCAACAATTCTATGGTTGTATGATTCTTTTTTCGTCTGACCAGCTTCGCAGGGAAGTTTTTAATGTTTGATGTTTTCCCGTGTTTTTAATATTCTGTTGGGAGCCACCCAGAGCGGCTGGGAAAACCCAGCCAGATTGATGGGTTATAAATTATAATAATAATAATAATAATAATAATTACTACAATAATCTTTTACCCACCTTCAACCTATGCAGAACAGTCCCATCTAAGTTACTGGACTTGCCTAACTGGGTCATTTCTTGCAGTGGACCTACGCTTGAGTAGAACTTCTTGTTGTTGTTGTTTAGTCGTCTCCGACTCTTTGTGACCCCCTGGCCAGAGCACGCCAGGCACTCCTGTCTTCCACTGCCTCCCGCAGTTGGGTCAAACTCATGTTTGTAGCTTCGAGAACACTGTCCAACCATCTCATCCTCTGTCGTCCCCTTCTCCTTGTGCCCTCCATCTTTCCCAACATCAGGGTCTTTTCCAGGGAGTCTTCTCTTCTCATGAGGTGGCCAAAGTATTGGAGCCTCAGCTTCAGGATCTGTCCTTCCAGTGAGCACTCAGGGCTGATTCCCTTAAGGATGGAGAGGTTTGATCTTCTTGCAGTCCATGGGACTCTCAAGAGTCTCCTCCAGCACCATAATTCAAAAGGACGCAACTCTTCATCGTGTTCCTTGCCCCCCACTTTTTAAAAAAGACAATTCGTTTTCTTCTTCCTTCTCCACCTCCAGGATCGGGTGTCCTTTGAGGATGTGGCTGTATATTTCACAGACGACGAGTGGGTGTTGCTGGATCCGGCCCAGAGAGCCCTGCATGTGGAAGTTATGGAGGAGAATTGTGGGAACCTGGCCTCTCTCAGTAAGGCTTCCTTTTTTTTGCTTTGACTTGGCAGATGCTGACAGTCGAAACGGCCGCCGGCATCAGAACCCAGCATCCTTTGCTTGGGTCCAGTTCTTGTGGCAGGCTCGTGGGGGTCTCTTAGGAGACAGGGATTTGCCATCCTGTATGGACGTGGGTGGCGCTGTGGGTTAAATCACAGAGCCTAGGACTTGCCGATCAGAAGGTCAGTGGTTCGAATCCCCGCGACAGGGTGAGCTCCCGTTGCTCGGTCCCTGCTCCTGCCAACCTAGCAGTTCGAAAGCACGTCAAAGTAGATAAATAGGTACCGCTCTGGCGGGAAGGTAAACGGCATTTCCGTGCGCTGCTCTGGTTCTCCAGAAGCGGCTTAGTCATGCTGGACACATGACCCGGAAGCCGTACGCCAGCTCCCTTTGCCAATAAAGCGAGATGAGCGCCGCAAGCCCAGAGTCGGCCATGACTGGACCTAATGGTCCTTTATCTTTATGGAGCCTCAAGCCTGCGGTGTCGGGGACTGGCTGGGTGACAAATGGTGGGAGGCTCCAGCCGAGGAACCCTCTAGGGAACCCACAGAGGAAGAAGACTCAGACCCAGATGGAGGTGGTAGGACACAAAGACAAGTCAGAGGATCAGGAAATCCAGGAGATGGACGAAGGAGGGTTTCTATGACACACTGGGCAATAGATTTAGGACACAATATAGATTTCCATCTTTAGGGAAAGAATTTGGAAGAGCAATCTGAAGTTTACTGCATGTTATTCCTTGAAGGAGAACTACCTGAAATTGCTTTACAGATGGTCTCTAATTCAGAGTAGACTTGCTAAGATTTAGTGGGCTGTGTGGATGAGTTAACATCGGAGAAAAACTTACACCAAGTCAAATAAAGGGGTCTATTTTTTATTAACCATGAAGGAGTCCCCACTTATAACTTGAAAGGAACTGCTTCCGCTTGAGATTTGTTCTGTATTAGCGCTCAGAATGGCATTAAACTCGGTTTTGCTCCCTAGGTTTGGGGTCCTGGTTCTCTCTCTCAGGCTCTTACCGATTTTCTCTCGCTGTTCCGGCAGGTGATGGCTGGGAGTTCGGTGCTCGGAATGAGGGAGATGCGCCCAGATTATTGCTGGGAAGAGCTGCTTGTGAACAGGAGCTGGAAGAGCAGAGCAAGGAAACGGAAGGGGATGAGCAGACGAGGGATATTTCATCTGCTGCCATGGGGGGAGCTTTCTGTGAGGCCCCGGTCCTAGAGAAAAGAGAGAAAGGGAAAGAAGGCAACGAGTGCCCGGTGTGCGGGGAAAGTTTCAGTTGCAAATCCAGCTTTAACGCTCACTTGAAAACGCACAAAGAGGAGAAACCGTACACTTGCTTGGATTGCGGAAAGAGCTTCTCTCAGAGGAAAGGCCTTATCCGACATCAGAGAATCCACACCGGGGAGAAACCCTATACCTGTCTGGAGTGCGGGAAGAGCTTCCGTCAGAGCGCGGCCCTGATCACTCACCAGCGTATCCACACAGGGGAGAAGCCGTACACTTGCTTGGAGTGCGGAAAGAGCTTCTGTCAGAAGACGACGTTGGTGAGGCACCAGCGGATCCACACAGGGGAGAAGCCGTACGCCTGCTCGGAGTGCGGGAAGAGTTTCAGTCACAGGTCCCAGCTCACCTCCCACCTGAGAGTCCACACTGGGGAGAAACCTTATAAATGCCTGGAGTGCGGAAAGAGTTTCAGTCAGAACACAAACCTTACTTTACATCAGAGAACTCACACGGGGGAGAAGCCGTTCCGGTGCTTGGAGTGCGGAAGGAGCTTCAGTCATAGCTCGACCCTTATGGCGCATCAGAGAACCCACACAGGGGAGAAGCCGTTTACGTGTCTGGAGTGCGGCCAGAGCTTTGCTCAGAACGCAAGCCTTATCTTCCATCAGAGAACTCACACGGGGGAGAAGCCGTACGCCTGTCCCGAGTGCGGGAAGAGCTTCAGCACGAGCACCAGCCTCACCTCGCACCGGCGCATTCACACAGGGGAGAAGCCGTACACCTGCTCCGAGTGCGGGAAGAGCTTTTGTACGAGCACAAACCTTGTTACACATCAGAGAATCCACACAGGGGAAAAGCCGTACAAGTGCTCAGAGTGCGGAGAAAACTTTCGCAAGAAAGCGCACCTCCTTAGACATCACATGACACACACGGGGGAGAAGCCGTACAAATGTGCAGAGTGTGGGAAGAGCTTCAGCGAGAAAAGAAATCTCATTTCTCATCAGAGGATCCACTCTGAGTGTTGGAACGAGGATCCTGTAAGCAGTCATTGGATTCCTCCCTCTGTAGGGCCGGGATATGTCCCCCTTCCCCAAGATTCCAGTACGTTCCAGAGCCCTCTCAGTCATAATTCCAGCCCAGGAGAAAGATTGGAGTGTTTTAGTTTTTTTCTCAATGAGTAGATGGCAATTGGTCCAGCCTTAATTGGATGCAAATGAAAGGCACAGATAGGTTAAAATGGTAAAATAAAACAAATAAAGTTTAATGATAAATAGAACAAAAAGGAATAGGTCTAAATAAAACAAGCATTACTTTAAACAAAAGGGTTATTGATAGAGCAACTTAACAATAACATGACTAATCAAGTTTCTAGCTCTCATTGAGGCTTATGACTTCTATCAACATGACTGCGCCAATTCAGAGTTGCCAGCGCACAGCTGCTATTGATGGTAAACTGGTACAGCCAACTTTTGGCTGGTTCTGATATGACCTGAAAATTCTCCATCCTGGGTTTAGGCTATTGCACCCTGGGAAGGTCACTTCAGTGCTGCTAACAGGATGGTTTGACTTCACCCCCGGAGGCGCACTCCATTGTCCCTCGAGGCAGACGGATGCCAACAACTGCAGCTACTGAAAAACTTTGTGCCATGGTGGTTGGTGGTGTTTGCTGTTTTGGAATAACAGTGTTTGTGATGATATCGGACCTTCCGTGGTGTTTTTTCTCTTTTTGTAACTGTAATTCAAATCATGTGTGTTTGGGAAAGGGAGAGATCCACACTACTCTAGGGCACCCTATTCTAGAACTCTAGAAAACCCACTCTTTATCTTTCAGTATTAAAATAGCAGCCCAAGTGTAGCAATCTTCTCCGCTAATAACACGAATATTTTGTGTAGTTGATGGGTGTTTTTAACAGTTTACTGTATTCAAGCTAGAGCATGTATTTTAATCTGGTTTGTAAAAGAAAATAAAAAACGCAAGGACACTAGGGGAAGCATTGCCCTGGTGACAAGCTATTGCTCTGTTGGTGAAGGATTACTTGTAGGGGAGGCTGGCCTGTTAGGATGACTACAGTGGTACCTCAGGTTAAGTACTTAATTCGTTCTGGAGGTCCGTTCTTAACCTGAAACTGTTCTTAACATGAAACACCACTTTAGCTCATGGGGCCTCTTGCTGCCGCCGCACGATTTCTGTTCTCATCCTGAAACAAAGTTCTTAACCCGAGGTAATATTTCTGGGTTAGCGGAGTCTGTAACCTGAAGTGTCTGTAACCCGAGGTACCACTGTACTAGCCTATCATGAGTGACCCAGCAGTAAATCACACTGTGCAAGTCAGAGTTAACGCTTTATTAGGAAAAAGAGGATCTGCACTGGAGTGTCAGGCCTGAGCACAGCAACTCGTCTCCGGTAGATCTCTCCCCCGCCCCCACACACGATGAAGAAATTCCTGAGACTGAATATCCCTGCCTTCCCACAGTTCCCTAAGCCCCCCCGCCTCTCCAGGGTTTCCCCCCAAGCAATCTGAGACGGTACCTGTGTGACACTAACTTCTCCACCTCTTCATGCGTCTCCTGGGTCTGGGAGACCAGGAGGGAGGGGAGCATGTTGCAGCAGGAGGGGGAGGCGACCATAACTCTTGAATGAATGAATGAACTTTATTATGGTCACAGACCAGGATTAAAAAAAGCATATAGATAAAATAGCAGTTAGGATTTTTTGACCGATAATTGTTAGGGCAAATGAGGACAAGGAAACAGGCATAAAACATCCGAATAAAATACAAGATTAAACACAGATAATGGATGGATAAAAAACTAATAATTAAAACAGATAAGAGCTAAAAACCAACAAAGACTCGCAGATAAAACAACTATAAGAGGCTGCAGAGTAGAAGCCTCTAAAATAGAGGACACTCACAACGTTAAAAACTGCTGTGCAAATATGGTTAAAAGAATTAAAACAATATACAACACTAAATTTAGAAACAATGTACAACAATAAACTGTCCCAGGGAGTTGACTCAGAATCACCCATGGAACCGTGTTTTGGGCTTTTCATGCCGGACTATTTTGAGTTGGGCGATGGACTGTGCCTACAGATCTGTAGACAGAATCTGTCGACCATCCAGGTCATCTTCTGATCTTTGCCCAACAGCAAAAGGTCAAATTTTTGCTTTTGCGGGAGGTCGGCAAGCCTCACCAGTAGGGGATCATGATCTTACTACGTGCCTCTTTATAAATGGGACATCTAAAGAACAAGTGTTCTGGGCTTCCTATCTCTCCCAATGGACAGGTGCAAAGTCTCTGAGCATAGGGGACTTTTTTAAAAGCTCCATCCAGGACCAGCGAGGGAAGAGCTGAGCTTCTGGCGAGTGTAAAGGCCCTTATTGCATCCCTGTTGTTGTTTAGTCGTGTCCGACTCTTTGTGACCCCCTGGACCAGAGCACGCCAGGCACTTCTGTCTTCCACTGTCTCCTGCAGTTTGGTCAGACTCATGTTTGTAGCTTTGAGAACACTGTCCAACCATCTCATCCTCTGTCGTCCCCTCCTTCTTGTGCCCTCCATCTTTCCCAACATCAGGGTCTTTTCCAGGGAGTCTTCTCATGAGGTGGCCAAAATATTGGATCTGTCCTTCAGGATCTGTCCTTCCAGTGAGCACTCAGGGCTGATTTCCTTAAGAATTGATGTGTTTGATCTTTTTGCAGTCCGTGGGACTCTCAAGAGTCTCAAGAGTCTCCTCCAGCACCATAATTCAAAATATTGCATCCCTAGATACGAGAAAGAAGAGATATGCTGCCAGTGCAGCTATCTCTCTCTCGATTTCTCCAATTCTATAGTTGGGGCACCTTACACAGTCCTGCTGTCTCTCGGTGTCTAATATTCTTTGCCTGACCGTAGCTTTTGCCTGGTCCAAGCCCAGACTTAGAAGGGCTTGAGGGGCAAAACCCAGTTTCTGGAGGGTGTTCAGGACTGCAGTCTGCCAGCCCAACTGGAATTGGTCACAGAGGATCAATGGGGCTATCCCTCAGGGGAGCAGGTTCAATGTCAGCCATTTGTAGATTGATGTTAGGCAGATGCTAGCCTCCACTCTCATCATCCCCGTTTCCAATCTAACCCATGTGTTTGAGACACATCTGGGGACTTGGAGGAGAGCTCTAAGAAGTCTGGATTGAACTCTCTCAAGTGGGGAGAAAGCAGAGGGAGGCGGGCCCAAAAAGGAACCATAGAGGAGTTGTGCCAAAGTTTTGGCCTTGTATAATTTTAGAGCTGCGGAGTCAAAGAAGCCCCCTTGTGCTCTGAAGAATTTAAGGATACAATTTGTGTTTTTTTCCGCTGAACTCCCGATGGAGTTTATGTGTGCAGTGGTGCCTGGCAAGACGAAATTAATTCGTTCCACGAATTTTTTCGTCTAGCGAATTTTTCGTCTTGCGAAGCACGGTTTCCCATAGGAATGCATTGAAAATCAATTAATGTGTTCCTATGGTCAAAAAAAGTCCAAACAAAGCCAAATTTGGTACAACAAGAGTTTATTAAGTGCTCTTTAAAGTCACACATACTGTAAAGAGCATTTCAAAATTCAAACCCAGAATTTTTTTAAAAAAACAGCAGAGTGGCCCAATGGTCACAGAAAATCAGAAAAATGCAGAAAAAAACCACACAAGCTTCCAGATTCTTGCAAACCCCTTCCCAACACCAAGTCCTTGAATTCCAAACACCCCAACCCAAAATCCAAACCCCCCAAAAAATTTTTTAAAAACTTAACTTACCAAATGGCTGCAAAAGAAGTTTTGGAAAAGCTTCAAAAATCACCAAAGTCTTTAAAAACCTCAAAAAAAGGCTACTATGTACACTGCGTTCTATGAGTTGCTCCTCAAAGTCAAGTCGCAACTGTATTAACGGTGTTAAGAAAAAGGAAACAAACTTGCAAGACGTTTTCATCTTGCGAAGCAAGCCCATAGGGAAATTCGTCTTGCGAAGCAGCTCAAAAACGGAAAACCCTTTCGTCTAGCGAGTTTTCCGTCTTGCGAGGCATTCGTCTTGCGGGGCACCACTGTAGTTTGTTGGTTCCTGAAGCCTGTACCACCATTCCTAGATACTTGTAGTTTGTGACTTGTTCTAATTTATGGCCTTGGAGTTCCCAGCTTCTAAGCTTTGGTTTTCCCCCAAAAGCGAGTATCTTGGTCTTTTGATACTGTAGTTGATTTTGAGACGTTCAGATTCGCAGTATGCTGCGAGCTTTCTTAGTGCTCTTTTGAGTCCAATGGGGGTTCTAGATAGAATTACCGCATCATCGGCATATAGCAGGACCGAAATATGCCGATTTGCAAGCTTCGGCGGGTGGAGTTCTGAGTCATTGAGTGCAGATACTAAGTTATTTAGATAGAAATTAAATAGTAGAGGGGCCAATAGGCACCCTTGCCTGACTACTTTGAAGGTTTTTATTGGGTCCGTTAGGTGTCCTAGGCGGCTGCACCTGACTCTAAGAGCCGTGTTTGCGTGCAGTGCCTGGATTAAGAGCAGGAGCCTTCTATCTATATTGGTATAGCTCTTCACCAGTCTCTCATCTCTGCCTCTTGGCCTTCCTCCCCACCAAACTCCTACTTCAGCTTCCGCCTCTGACGCCTCCTCTTCCCAGTCTTTTTCCTCTTCTCCCTCTGACCACTCATTGTCATCGGATCACGACTCCCCTGGCTCCGAGCCTCCTTTCACTGATGGCAATTGGCCCTAGCGCCACTTACTGTTCGGCTCCCTTGCCTTCTGACCTACCAGTCGCTACGGTTTACCTGGTAGCATCTTTTTCAGAATGGTTCTCAATTGAAGCCGCGTTCTGGGATGAAGTGTCACAATGCTGACACAACTGGAGATGTAATATGGACAATGTTTTAATGTAGCAGTTTGAAGACTTAAGTTCTATGCTTAAGTTTTGTCAGCAACGTTTTGAGCATTTTCTATCAGAAAGCCAGGTGTTGAATATATTGAAATGGAATAACACAGCAAAAGCTCATGTCTTTTGGAATGGTTCAACGGGGTACAAAAGAGGGGGTTGAATTAGTGTCTGGTATTAACACAAAAGTGGGACGTCTAATGCCTAATGCGGCCCCCGGGGCTTTCTATCTGATTCTCGGGGCTCTCCTTTGGCCTACCCCCTTCCTAGACCTCACCCCTTCACCAGTCCTGTTTTTGTCTGCCTGGAACATGTCATTGAACTGGAATAATGCCTTTTGCTCGCCTGAAAGCTGGATGGCTGGACAAACTTCTGACTTCTGCATGGCTTGAAATGTCATCTTTTGAACGAGGTAAGAGTCACTTCTGTTGCTCAGTCCTCTTGTTTGATTTGGCCCCACCTACCTCTGGCATGCAGGGCCGCAGGTGGCGCTGTGGGTTAAACCACAGAGCCTAGGACTTGCCAATTAGCAGGTCGGCGGTTCAAATCCCCGCGACGGGGTGAGCTCCCGTTGCTCGGTCCCATCTCCTGCCAACCTAGCAGTTCGAAAGCACATCAAAGTGCAAGTAGATAAATAGGTACCGCTCTGGCGGGATGGTAAACGGCGTTTCCGTGCACTGCGCTGGTTCGCCAGAAGCGGCTTAGTCATGCTGGCCACATGACCTGGAAGCTGTACGCCGGGTCCCTCGGCCAGTAAAGTGAGATGAGCACCGCAACCCCAGAGTCAGCCACGACTGGACCTAATGGTCAGGGGTCCCTTTACCTTTACTTATGTGACAGCAGCCACAATCCTGGGAACGGCGTCAACTATCTGGCTAAACCAGGTGAGGGGAGCCAATGGGTCTCAAACCCTCAGTGAGTTAGGGGCTCCCCCTGCATGCAAAGATAGGCTCCAGTGATTTGAGTGGATGAGACCAACAGTTGGTCCAATGGTCAAGAAGGCGGTTTCTGCACTTGCTGTAGACAGAGGGAAGTGAGGGGCAGATGGGGTTTGTCTACCTGGGCAGGTAGCCCATCTAGGAGAAGGAAAACTCTGATCCTAAACCTTCTCTGCCTTGCAGAATAACTTCAGGAGAAGAAAATAATCATATTTTTTTATTTATACCCCGTTCTTCCCGGTTCAGGAAACTGGGCTCAGGGCAGCTAACAACAAATTTAAAACGCTTAATTGATGCTACGGTATAATAAAATCAAGAGTCAAAAATCAATTTAGGGGGGAAATCCATCCAATAAACATTAGATGATCACCAGGGCTAGCTGGCTAAATTAGTCCTATTTGGGCCAGTGAGGAGACCACGGGAGAACCAGCTGTGGGATCCCAGAGCGGGTAATCTTCACAAAAAAGGGGGGGGGGGAGGAAGGGGAATAAAAGATCCGGCTAAGTTCAAATTGAAAGCCAGGCGGAATAGCTCTGTTTTACAGGCCCTGCAGAAGGAAGTTAAATTCTGCAGGGCCCTGGTTTCGTAGGGCAGCACATTCCACCAGGTTGGAGCCATCACTGAG
This sequence comes from Podarcis bocagei, assembly GCF_964188305.1. Classification (NCBI taxonomy): domain Eukaryota; kingdom Metazoa; phylum Chordata; class Lepidosauria; order Squamata; family Lacertidae; genus Podarcis; species Podarcis bocagei. The sequence continues at coordinate 8,985,060 of NC_138126.1, forward strand.
AAGGCCCTGGCCCTGGTGGAGGATAATCTAACTTCCTGAGGGCCCAGGACCTCTAAACTATGATTATTCATGGACCTTAAGGCTCAGGACAGGAGTAAACCCCACACAAACCCAGAGTGGAGTCCCTAAGCAGCCAAGCTGGTGCCAACTGTCTTCCTCGGATTTCCTTTGGACCCCGTCAGCGAGGCCAAGAGGTCTTGTCATCTAGACAGCCCAGGACCTCCAGACCCACTGCCCAGGCTGGCACCCCAGGGAGGTCGCTTTGGTGCTCCTAACACAGCAGTTTGACTTCACCTCTGGAGGCGCACTCCATTGTCTCTCAAGACAGACGGGTGCCAACAACCAGCAGACCCCTAATTTTGACATAGTCACACTTATTTGGGTGAACAAATAAGCTCCCCCCCCCCAAAGACATGTCACACGCAGGGTCCCGCAGGCCATAAATCCACCACTGGCTGTTTTCTACCTCCCCCCCCCCCAAATTTAGCTGTTTTCAGATTCCCAGATTACGAGTTCCCCAGATTATGAGTCTACCGCTCTTAACCAGTGGCGTAGCGTGGGGGGGTGCAGGGGGGGCCGGCCGCACCGGGCGCAACATCTGGGGGTTAGGGTTAGGGGGCGCAAATCCACGGGTTAGGGACGCAAATCCACGGGTTAGGGGGCACAAATTACTTGCCTTGCCCTGGGTGCTGACAACCCACGCTACGCCACTGCTCTTAACCACTACACCACACTGGCTCTCTTGCAGTTTTAGAGTACAACCCTCACCCTGCGGACTGCAGCCTCGCTGCACTGTCCTGACCCTGCGGATTGCAGCCTGACAGCCCAATCCCAGCCCCTCTCCAAAAGGGGTTGCAGCTGCCTTGATTTGAGAGCAGCTCTTTTCTTCCAGGCAAACGGGGCGAAGGCTGCAGCCTTGCAGAGCAAGCAAGCAGCTGTCGAGCTTTCTTCTCTTTGCACGGAAGGGTTAAGCAGACCGAGGCTGCCTTTCCCAGAGTGGTCGGGGAAAGCCATCGGGAGCCTTGGGGGAGGCCATCATTTCCTCTTCCTCGCCTTTTGTGGCGGAGCAGCTGCAGCAGCCGCAGCAGCAGGAGGCGGCGACGCGTCCGGGCAGCTTGGCCTCCCGCGCGCCCTTTTGCAACCAGGCGCCTCTGCGCTCGCGGGAGCAGGTAAAGCAGCTCCTTGCATTGCACCTTGCAGAAAAAAGAAAAGGGGAAAAAGAGCAGGCTGGGTGCAGCCCCCAGTGCGCATGAGCGGCTGGGCTGGCGGGGACAGGAGAAGGGCAAAGGCTCGGTGGGGGGCGTCTTTGGCTGAGCACCTAGCTTTGGAGAGCTGCAAGGGACCCTCAGGGGTCATCCAGCCCAACCCCCTTGCAATGCAGGAATCTCAGCTCAAGCATCCATGGCAGGTAGCCAGCCAACCTCTGCTTGAAAACCTCCAAGGAAGGAGAGTTATAGAGTTGCAAGGGATTCCCAGGGTCATCTAGTCCAACCCACTGCAGTGCTGGAAAGCCTTGCCCAACTGTATAGGTGCTTACTGTATTCTTCCTGGGTATTTTGTGTGTGAGAGAGAAAAGCTAGCCATTCATTGTTTTCCTTTGCACCTCCCCGCCCCCCTGAAAAACATAGTGTGGGTGCCCATCGCCGCCCCCCAGCCCAGCCCAGCAACCTGATCTTTGGGTGAAATGTAGCTCCGTTGGCAAAAGCACAAGACTCTTAGTCTCAGGGTTGGGGGTTCGAGCCCCACTATTCTCAGGTATCAATGAAAACATAGATTGAGAATGAAGGAATAAAAGGAAAGGGGGGAGAAAGGGGGGAATAGATAAAAGAGCGGGGGGGGGCAATTAAAAGAAATAGAAGGAGTTAAGAAACTTAAGAACTTCCAATTCTTTGTCTGTCAGCTATATAGAAACATTATTTGATTTGTCCACTCCAAAATAACATCCAGCACAGCTACAGTGGTACCTCGGGTTACAGACGCTTCAGGTTACAGACTCCGCTAACCCAGAAATAGTACCTCGGGTTAAGAACTTTGCTTCAGGATGAGAACAGAAATCGTGCTCCGGCAGCGCGGCAGCAGCAGGAGGCCCCATTAGCTAAAGTGGTGCTTCAGGTTAAGAACAGTTTCAGGTTAAGAACAGACCTCCAAAACGAATTAAGTACTTAACCCGAGGTACCACTGTACTTTCTATAAATTGGTATACCTGAAGGAGCGTCTCCACCCCCATTATTCTGCCCGGACACTGAGGTCCAGCTCCGAGGGCTTTCTGGCGGTTCCCTTGCTGCGAGAAGCCAAGTTACAGGGAACCAGGCAGAGGGCCTTCTCGGTTGTGGCACCCGCCCTGTGGAACGCCCTCCCACCAGATATCAAAGAGAAAAACAACTACCAGACTTTTAGAAGACATCTAAAGGCAGCCCTAGTTAGGGAAACTTTTAATGTTTAATAGATTATTGTATTTTAATATTCTGTTGGAAGCTGCCCAGAGTGGCTGGGGAAACCCAGCCAGATGGGCGGGGTATAAATAATAAATTATTATTATTATCATCATTATACCTTCATACTTTGAACCCAAAAGTCATTATTTCATCATCTTTTTCACCCAAAAAGTTTTACGAGAGGCTTCCAATCTTTAGTAAACGTTAACCACGACTTTTCTCTGATCAAATGTGTCAATTTCGCCACCTTGAATAATTTTAGTAACCGTTCCTCAGTTGTTGGTACTGATGAGTCTTTCCGTCTTTGTGCATGTAAAAGTCTCACCGCCATAAGTATAACTTGGCTGCTGTAATCATGTATCTTTCCAATTCTTTCTCATCTCTCTGCATCTTTTTTTCCTTTTCCTCATCTCCCAGGAAAAGCCCCCTCAACTCCAGCGGAGAAACAGCCGTGTTGCCTAAACATGCCCTAAGCCTCTTGTTGGAGCAGCCAGAGAATGGGTGGATAATTCAAGCTGCGTCCGTCTGTCCTGCATACTTTCGTGTATTTGGTTCTGGCATCCCTGATCAAATCCAAGACCGCGAGAGTGTGACCCGGACGGCCGCTGTTCCAGAATTCATCATGAGACACAAAATGGTCCCAGAGAAAGGACAAACTCAGAACACAGACTTCCGGGACCGGGTCCCCATGGAGCAGTCAGTGTCCGGAAGCGGGAACCAGCCGGAGGAAAAGCTGCGCCAAACTGGCCTCGAGCCTGGCGAGGCGTCGGAGGGAGCCACTCGAGCGTCTCCTGAACTCGAGGCCGGGAATGACCGAGGCCCGACGAAGAAGGAAGTCCCAGAGAAGATGACGAACGAACCGGGAGAGAGGCGGTTGAAATACCTGGACCCTCGGGCCGCCTCCAAGTCCCGCAACGCGGGGTGGGCGGGCCCTGAGCGACTGGAATCTGAGCCATGGGAGAACTCCAAGTCTTGCTTGGCCTCCATGGAAGGAGCAGCTGAGGCCTACCGGAAGTTCAGAGGCCTGCCGGATCTCAGGAGGGAAAGCCAGGGGGATTGCAGGACCCCCAAGATGGAGGATGAGAGGACGGCGAGGGAGGATCTCCTCAGAGAAGATTTGGCCGCTATGGAGGTGCAGAGGACTCTGTTCCGGGAGTTCCGCTACCAGGAGGCCGAAGGTCCCCGCGAGGCCTGTAGTCGCCTCTGGTACCTCTGCCACCGGTGGCTGAAGCCAGAGAGGCACTCCAAGGAGCAGATCCTGGAGCTGGTGATCCTGGAGCAGTTCCTAGCCATCCTTCCCTCAGAGCTGCAGAGCTGGGTCAAGGCCAGTTGCCCCCAGACGTGTGACCAGGCGGTGGCCCTGGCAGAGGACTTTGTGCCCAGGCGGCAAGAAAATAGGCGCCTGGAGCGGGAGGTGAGAGCACTTTCTTGAAGCCGTCCCAGGGGGGCGCTTCCATTTCGTTTTTCGTGTGGAACGGAAGTCAAGTGGCCAATCTGCATAACAGCCGGTCGTTGTGCACATTCTCCAGACCTCTTGGAGAATGTGCACAAAACCCAAAGAGGACATTGGGCACGTCTCTCAGCCATCATACATCATCTCCAACAAGCCTTGGAGAACGTGCATACGTCAGCTTGATTTTGTACATTCTCCAGTCGTTGCGCATAATCTCCAACACGGCTTGAGAATGTGCATCAATTCACAACCGCGTTTTGTACATTCTCTGGCTGATCTGTCTTGATATCAGGCAGGTTCCCTTCCTTGCACTCTTTTCAACACCTGCTCAGCACATTTTTGTTTAGCCAGACCTGCCCAAATTTATAGAATGGTTGATGAGAGTTTTGATCTGTTATTTTGACTTTCCGAAAGCCTTAAATTATTGCTATTATTCCTTATTCCGCTTTTTCAGTGTATTTCATTGACTTTTTAAAATAACATGAAATAACAACACCCCCCCCCAGCCAACATTGCCCCCTTCGTATTCCCCACCCACCAAATACAGATCCCTTATGGAATAAAATTGTCCCAAAGTGTCAAGTGCGAGTCTGGATGGTGCCACTGGGAGTGACAGACCATTGCATATTTAATATGGGTGCCATGTCACTCTGAAGCTATCCTCTTCTCCTTTTCCAGCTCATCCCTTGACTTCCGTAGTTAAATTTTCAGAGAGCGCTAATGTCCATCCTTTTTTGTTTCTACTATGGTCATTCTAGATGCAGGGACTTCCAGTTTTGAGCAATAAGTTGTCTAGCAGCTAAAAAAAGGAAGGTGATTAGCTCTTTCCATCTCAAATTAACGTTACCTTCATCAGAAATGGTTAGCAAAACCAAGGTTTGGGGTGTGGTTAATTATTCTTATGGATAGCTTTATTCTTTTTATCTTTTCCATAAACTGCTTTGAGGTTTGTTTTTACTGTCAAGCAACGTATAATTTTTGTGAACTAAACATAAGCCTCTCATATATAGATCATGGGTAGGCAAACTAAGGCCTGGGGGCCGGATCTGGCCCAATCGCCTTCTAAATCCGGCCTGTGGACGGTCCGGGAATCAGCGTGTTTTTACCTGAGTAGAATGTGTCCTTTTATTTAAAATGCATCTCTGGGTTATTTGTGGGGCCTGCCTGGTGTTTTTACATGAGTAGAATGTGTCCTTTCTCTGGGTTATTTGTGGGGCATAGGAATTCATTCATACAGTGGTGCCTTGCAAGACGAAATTAATTCGTTCCGCAAGTTTTTTCTTCTTGCGAGTTTTTCATCTTGCGATGCACGGTTTCCCATAGGAATGCATTGAAAATCAATTAATGCGTTCCTAGGGAAACCGACTTCAGACCAGGTCCGGGGACAGTCTGTCCCCCGACCTCTTCTGAAGGCTGGGGGGGGGGGGACAAGGGCTTTTCTTCCCACCCCCAGCATTTTAAAAAACCCGGGACAGCGGGAGGGCTTCTCCGCTGTTCGGGGCGATCTTAAAATGCTGGCGGGCGGCATTTTAAAATCGCCCCGGGACAGCGGAGGACTTCTCCGCTGCCCGGGGCGATTTAAAAGCCCCTGGGAAGGCAGGCAGGGGGGACAAAGACTTTGTCCCCCCTGCTGCCGCTGCTGGCGGAGAGTTGCCGGCATGCCGAAGCCTGCGCGCGCTGACATCAGCGCACCCAGGCTTCGCGGACCTCTCCGCCAGCAGCGGCAGCGCTGCCGCTGCTGGCGGAGAGTTGCCGGCATGCCGAAGCCTGCGCGCGCTGACATCAGCGCGCCCAGGCTTCGCGGACCTCTCCTGCCTTCAAAAGCCGTCCGGGATAGCGGGAAGCGCTTCCCTGCTATCCCGGACTGCTTTTAAAATGCTGGCGCTGGGGAGCAAAGCCTTTCGGCCCCCGCCAGCCTTCCTGGACCTCTTCTGAAGGCCGGAGGGGGGGGGAAAGGCTTTGCTCCCCACCGCTAGCATTTAAAAGAGGTCCCCGGAGATTTCCCTATGGGCTTTCGTCTTGCGAAGCAAGCCCATAGGGAAATTCGTTTTGCGAAGCGCCTCCAAAACGGAAAACCCTTTCGTCTAGCGGGTTTTCCGTCTTGCGAGGTGTTCGTCTTGCGGGGTACCACTGTATATTTTTTTCAAAATATAGTCCGGCCCCCCACAAGGTCTGAGGGACAGTGGACTGCTGAAAAAGTTTGCTGACCCCTGATATAGATGGAGCTGGTAGATAGAGATATTCATATATGCATACATTTTTCAATTTTGATTCCACCCCCTACCCTGCTGTGTTTCAGAGGGCGGCGTTAATCCAGGAGGTAGCTTTGAACTTCCACACGGCTGAGCCGTCCCCAGCTATCCCCAGGGAGAAAGCACTTCGCTCCAAGGTCAAGCAAGAAGGAAACGGTGACACTGATTCGGAGGGTATGGTTTTTCTTCTTCATTGTCCCTTCCTTCCTTCCTTCCTTCCTTCCTTCCTTCCTTCCTTCCTTCCTTCCTCTTTCTTTCTTTCTTTCTTTCTTTCTTTCCTTCTTTCCTTCTTTCCTTCTTCTTTCTTTCTTTCCTTCCTTCTTTCCTTCTTTCCTTCTTCCTTTCAGTTGGCTTTTTCTCCCTGGCACCATCTCCCATGCCTGATATTTTTGAGATTATGTGGTTTTTCAGATTAAAATTTTACAGTCACATTTCCAGCATAAAACATAAAATCCCTTGGGATTTCGACACCTATAATTCCTTTTAAAAAAGGCTTCAGGTTGTGTTTTATTTTTTTAGAAAAAAAGTTATTTTAAACATTTTTAAAACTCATATATCATTTCCCAAAATTCGTTTACTAACATTTCCACCATGTAAGTTAAAAGGTGCCTTATTTTTCCATTTCCAACATACGTTTGACCCCGTTTTATACATGTTTGCTAATTTACTGGGAGTTAAATACCAACGGAACATCATTTTCATATAATTTTATTTCAACATGTAATATGCTGTGAATTTTAAATCCCGATTCCATAACTTCTCCCATGCTGTAAATTGTATATCATACCCAAAATCTCAGTGTATCATTACTGATTTAACCTGTTAGTAATGCTATTATTCCAGAGAGTATACTATTATTAACTAGTCTTTATAATCTTTATAAATGCCTTCCAAGTGTCATTATATTTATCCACACTCAGCCTGCGTCTAAAAGCATTTCGTTCATATGTTGGCAGAGTTGCCAAAGCATTATCTTTCTGGTGAATCAGTGTCAGTCTTCCGGCAGAAGTAAGGGCACAAAGAATCTGCGTTGTCCAGCTGTCAAACCCCAAATAATGGGTACAGTCAAATCTTGGTTCTTGAATGGCTCCATTCGACTCCCGAATGCCCAAAACCCAGAAGTGAGTGTTCCAGTTTTCGAATGTTCTTCGGAAGCTGAATTTCCAACACGGCTTCCTCTTGTGTGCAGGAAGCTCTTGCAACCAATCGGAAGCTACGCCTCAGTTGTCAAATGTTTCGGAAGCCGAACAGGCAAGAACAAGCCGAATGTTTGACAACCGAGGTTTGACTGTACGTGGTTTAGGATCATTTGTCTCCCAGGGTAGTTTGACATCTTTCCGCAGGGCCTGCAAGACGGAGCTGATCCGCCTGACCTTTGGTTTGGACTCAGTCTGACCCTTATGGTTTTGATCTATGGGCTACTATTAAAATGAGGCTGCATTTTAAATTGTATTTTCACCCGTATTTTAATAAATTGTTTTGTTTTTTTGTTTCCCCCCATTATGTTTTTATTGTATTTTTACTGGTACGGCTTATATTCTGGCCAATATGGTAGTTATACATCCTAGTATTTTTCTCCCAAAATTTGTAAGCGCTGCACATTGCGTAAACATATGTTTCATATGATGAGATGGACCATTGACCTGGTCAGGCCTCCTTGACGTCCTTGTGTAGCTTCTCAGCTTCTCTCGTCTGTCCCTGCAGGTGACGACGGGTGGGTGATCGAGGAAGCACAAGACAATTCCCCTCTGCAGGATCCTGAGCCGGCAAAGATCTGCGGGTCCTCGTGGGACAGGATACCTTGGTCCCAAGAGGATGGAGAAGCTTCCGTGAGTCACGGCGGCGGCGGCCCGCAAAGGAGCAAGGAGAAACGCCAAGAGCAGAGGGCGTCCGAGAGCGCCCCTTGCGTTGGGGACGGAGGAGGCCAGAGCCAAGCGGTCGTCGTCAAGAGGAGGCGGCGCAGTCGAGGGAAGAAGACGTGCGGCGTGTGCGGGAAGACCTTCAGCCGGAGCACCGTGCTGGCGGCGCACCAGCGGACGCATACAGGCGAGAAGCCCTTCATGTGCCAGAGCTGCGGGAAGTGTTTCAGCTTCAAGTCGACGCTGGTGGCGCATGAGAGGACGCACACGGGCGAGAGGCCCTACACCTGCGACCAGTGCGGGAAGAGCTTCACCGTCAGCTCAGTGCTGACGCGCCACTACCGCGTCCACATCGAGAAGGAGCTGTTTGGCTGCTCCGAGTGCGGCAAGAGCTTCGCCCAGAAGTCGCAGCTCCACAACCACCAGAAGGTGCACGTGCGGGAGAAGCCCTTCAAGTGCGCTCAGTGCGGCGAGGGCTTCAGCCGCGGCTCCAGCCTCAAGAAGCACGAGGGCTCGCACACGGGCGAGAAGCCCTTCAAGTGCCCCGACTGCGACAAGTCCTTCAACACGTCCTCGCAGCTGGTCAAGCACCACCGCGTCCACACCGGGGAGAGGCCCTACACATGCGCCGAGTGCGGGAAGAGCTTCAGCCAATGGCAGATCCTCATGGTCCACCAGAGGACCCACACGGGCGAGAAGCCCTTCAAGTGCGCCACCTGCGGCAAGTGCTTTTCCGACCGCGCCGTCCACATCCGGCACCAGAAGGTCCACACGGGCGAGAGGCCGCACCAGTGCGCCACCTGCGGCAAACGGTTCACCCACCGCACCGTCCTGGTCAAGCACCAGAAGATCCACATGCGGGAAGCCTTGAACATGCTGCGGCTGCAGGAGGAGGAGGAGCAGAGGCAGCGGTCGGAGCCGCCGCCCGAGGGAGCCTCGTAAAAGCTCAGGAGCATCGCCAAATGCCTTGGGAGAGACGCCATGCAGACAACCATTTGTTCCAGGGGGATTGGGAGCTGTGGGGTCCTCTTAGGTGTTGCTGGGCTCGCATCAGCCTTGGGCAACGCAGCCAAGGACCAGGGCGATGGTTCCCCAACCCTGTGCTACGAGTAATCCGGATGGTGCCTTCCAGATTTTGTTGGACTCATCTCCCATCAGTGCTGCTCAGAGAAGACAGGAGATGCAGTCAAGTCACATCTTAGAGGGCCACACTCTTCCCCCCTTTTTTATTTTCTTTTTTGATGCGCATTGCCATTCATTTATTTTTTTTAATGCATTTTCCAATATCCAATTTATACAACGCATTTTTTCCATCATACAGTATTTACGGGCTTCCCAACCCAGTGCTCTGAGGCATTCTAGATATACAGTGGTGCCTTGGTTGTCAAACTTAATTGAGTCCATTCGATTCCCAAAACGGTTCGGAAGCCAAGGTGCGGCTTCCGATTGGCTGAAGGAGCTTCCTGGTACTCATCAGCCGCATCAGACGTTCAGCTTCCGAAAAACGTTCGCAAACCGGAACACTCACTTCCGGGTTTGCGGTGTTCGGGAGCCAGAACGTTCAAATCGCAAGGTGTTCACAAACCAAGGTATGACTGTACCTCGTTTTGCTCCATATCAGGTACTTCACCCACCCAAATTTCCCCCTTTTCGTTATAGTTGCTCATAAAGTTACCCCAGCTTGAAAGTTTATTTTGGAATCATCTTCTCCAAAGCTTTCCCACTCGTCCCTTATCCGATGGTCATCCTGGTTCCTTATTTCGGCCGTCATATTAGCCAGTCCTGCAAATTCTATCCGCTTCTGCAGCCGTTGTTCTTGGAATTCCTCTCTCCAATTTTTAGAATAGACTGTTCTAGCTGGTTTCCTTTAGCTGTAGTCAAAGTGGTTCCTTCCAGATGTTGCTGTACTCCCATCGCCCATCCTTCTCAGCTGGCACAGTCAGGGATGATGCGAGATGTAGCCAGAGAGCCACAGCTTTCCCCCATTCCTGATATAAACAAGCTAACCATGGTTTCCCCAAGCAGAGATCTTTTGCTTTTGTTCCAGAACTGAAGTGGATGCTTCTCATCTCCAGAATTTAAAAGGGGATGCTTGCGAGCCTAAAGCTCACGGAGACTCGCCTCCCCGCTCCCCAATAGGTCGGGTAACCATGCATTTCCCATTAAATCTGATGGCCCACAACTCCCCCCCCCCCATTTCTGGTTCAAACCACGGTTCCTCCACACCTGCAGTTTAGAATGCTGCAGCTTTGCCATCCCAGATTAACCCCACTGTAGTCTGTAGCTGCATGCACACATATCGTCTTCCGCAACCTGGCGTCTTCCGGATGTTTTGTCCTCCCAGTGCTCATCAGCATGGCTGGCACTCAGCGATGAGGGAAGTAAAGGCTAGTATGACCCCATGGCAAACCCCTCTATGAGGCTTTGGTGGCAGGTTTCCATGCCTTCGCCTCTGAGTAGGGGAATAACACACATTCGCCCTACTCCCACCTGGCTGGACACCACAGACTGGCCCCCAAGGTACCCACACACCACTGTAAGCTTCAGTGGGGTAAAATTAAGAATGGGGAACACCTGGCTCTTAGGGGGCTATCGGTCTCCAGCGCCCGTCAAGGCTGACCATTCGCAACCGTGGCCGCTCAGGCTGGTAGGACTTGAACCGCCATGTTGGCTGACCCTGCCAAAGTGAATTATTATTACAGTGGTACCTCGGTTTTCAAACTTAATCAATTCCGGAAGTCCGTTCGAGTTCCGAAACATTTGAAAACCGAAAGCGGAAGCCTCAAAAACAGAGGCGTTTATCTTCCAGGTTTTCGGCGTTCAAGTTCCGAAATGTTCAACTACGGAGGCGTTCTAAAACCGAGGTACCACTGTATTATTATTATGATTATTATTATTACCATTATTATTTCTATTATGATGGTGATCTAATGTATTCCTATCCTGCTTTTCTCCCAAACTTAAGGTGGCTTGCAGTGTTTAAACCAGGCATAATTAACTTCAAATAAAAACAAGCAGGTTAAAAGCAGAACGTAAAATACATAAAACCAGTGCTAAAAGTACAGTTTGCCCTGACAGCCTGGGGTCAGCTTCATCTGTGTCTACAGTCTGAATAAGAAGGTCTAATCCTGCCTCCTTCCTGCAACCCCGGCCTCTTGCCCACTAGATGTTTTGGACTGCAATGGCCTCGTTGGCTAGGAGTTGTAGTCCGGCAGCACCTGGTGGGTGAGAGGCTGAGAGCAGCTGCTGTGAATCGGGGGTGGAATCCAGCACCCTCACTCTGGCAGCACAAGGATTTACATTTGCACAATGGAACTTCCTGGATGCCAAGATCCAAGTTAGGGACAAGTACTCTTTGGTGAGAGAATCTTAAAAGTATGCCCTTCCAACGGAGTTCCAAAACATCCCCTTTGTTTCTTTCCAAAGTTTCCCTCTTTCCCCAGCATAGGAAAATGTACACACTGGGTAAGTTAAAAATTGGTTTAGTTACCAATTCTCCAAAGGTCAGATTCATGTAGTTGAGCTGGTGGCAGAGTCATTGGCATCTGTCTGGTATAGGAACTCAAGAGTGGCTTGTGAAAGCCATGCGGTTGAGCTGCAAGAACCAGCTCTAGCCTTTTCACATGCTGAGCTTCTCAGGTAGGTGAACAATAGTCTTGATTCCCTATATCCTCCCCAGGTCAGCTAAGCCTGGCAGGACAGCTTACTCTATGGTCTTAACCCCTTCATGCACTAATTAGACTTGGGCATGTTGATTATATGTGGCTGGTTATCCCACACTTTCTGTCCCACAAGCTTCCTAAATCTGCTTTTGAGGGTTGCCCAGGAGGAGGGAACTCCAGAACAGATTTAAGGGGTGCATGGGAAGCGGAGGAGGGCAGGAGTTTTGTTGCACCAGCAGAAATCCTTAGGCTAACGGAACCAATGACTTATTGCTACGTTGTACTACGGGAGGGTTGTTGCACTCTTCTCATCATTCAATAATTCCATTTTGCCAGTCGGAATGATTCCCCGCCTCTCCTCTTGCCACATGCTGCTCTGACACAAACACACCCCGTCAATTTTGGGGTGTGTGGAGGGAGGGGAACTCCTGTTGCGCAAGCAGAAGTCCTTGCACCGAGCTTCCACTGTGGGGACTTGTGAGGTGATCCCCACTCCATACCTCCTCAAACTATCCTGAGCCATTCTGTAATAACACAGAAGCCCGAATGCCAAAAACTGGAAATGACAAAACCTCTCTGAACGTTGCATCAAGACTGACTTGCTGCGAATGGTGAACAGGCCAAAAGAGGCCCAACAAGCCGCACTCTTTCTCCAAAATGGCGGACCCCACACAGGAGTCCCTTGGGGAAAAAGATTAAATCCCACCAAAGGAATTTTCTGGATTTGAACTCCCAGCAGGCAGTTTCCAAAACTGGATAATCTGGAGTCCATCGTCTGAAGGGCCACCCAAAATGGTTTGTGTGCACCTCCTTGCTATAAAAGCTCTTGGCTTGGCAATCGAAAACTTCCGCATTTATGGGATGCCAGCGAACCCGCCTCTCTCAGAGTCCTCGTCTTTGAAGCTATGCACTCGGTTGAACGGATGACGCATCTAGATAGACGGTTGAAGCAGCGAGGAGTCTGTTGGAGTTATCTGCATGTGCATTGACTAGTAGTGGGTAGATTATTTTTTTCTTGGGGTGGGATGGGGGAGGAAACAGTTCTTCATTGAATTGTTCTTTGGGGGCGCAGTTCTCTCAATTTCTGACTCCGGAGACTTGACGACATCCTGTCCTCGTTATAACAGTAAGAGAGGGTATTGTATATGATAGAAACTGATTAAAGAAAAACGTAAGAAGTGCCTAATAACTGGACCCGTCTCTGAGAGGTTTTCCTTTGGCTCCTCTTTGTTTAATGCTGGGACTGAGGTGCTAAACGCCCCTTCCAGTTCTGCTCTGGTGCCTGATTTCCACCTGCGGAAGCAGTCGAGTTCTCTGCTGGGTCCGGCGCTCTGGGTAGAGACCTATTGCGGTCTGGAGTGTCTGGAGGCGGTTGGAGGATGGATGGCGGCTAACAGATTGAGGTTGAATCCTGACAAGACAGAAGTACTGTTTTGGGGATACAGGGGGTGGGCAGGTGTAGAGGACTCCCTGGTCCTGAATGGGGTAACTGTGCCCCTGAAGGACCAGGTGTCCAGCCTGGGAGTCCTTTTGGACTTGCAGCTGTCCATGGAGGCACAGGTCAATTCTGTGTCCAGGGCAGCTGTCTACCAGCTCCATCTGGTACGCAGGCTGAGGCCCTACCTGCCTGTGGACTGTTTGGCCAGAGTGGTGCATCATAATAATAATAATAATAATAATAATAATAATAATAATAATTAATAATTTATTTATTTATACCCCACCCATCTGGCTGGGTTTCCCCAGCCACTCTGGGCGGCTTCCAAAAGAATATTAAAATACTCTGATACATCAAACATTAAAAGCTTCTCTAAACAGGGCTGCCTTCAGATGTCTTCTAAAAGTCTGGTAGTTGTTGTTCTCTTTGACATCTGGTGGGAGGGCGTTCCACAGGGAGGGTGCCACTACCGAGAAGGCCCTCTGCCCAGTTCCCTGTAACCTTACTTCTCGCAATGAGGAAACCACCAGAAGGCCCTTGGTGCTGGACCTCAATGTCCGGGTAGAACGATGGGGGTGGAAACGCTCCTTCAGGTATACTGGATGTTCTGGTTATCTCCTGCTTGGACTGCTGCAATGCATTCCACTTAGGGCTACCTTTGAAGGGGACCCAGAAACTGCAACTATTCCAGAATGCGGCAGCTAGACTGGTGACTGGGAGTGGCTGCCGAGACTGGTCCTGAAAGACCTACATTGGCTCCCAGTACGTTTCCGAGCACAATTCAAAGTGTTAGTGCTGACCTTTAAAGCCCTAAATGGCCTCGGTCCAGCATACCTGAAGGAGCGTCTCCATCCCCATCGTTCAGCCTCATTGTTCAGAAATAAACAACTATCTGGCTTTTAGAAGACATCTGAAGGCAGCCCTGTTTAGGGAAGTTTTTAATGTTTGATCTTTTATTGTGTTTTTAATATCCTGTTGGAAGCAGCCCGGAGTGGCTGGGGAGGCCTGGCCAGATGGGCGGGGTGTAAGTAATAAATTATTATTATTATTATGCTCAGCAAAGTGTCCTGCGACACTTGAACGGCTAATGCTAACCCATTTATTGCAGCATCGGCTAACAGAGACTACTGTCTGCTTCATTACATTAAGGAAGCGAGAGATCCTAGCGGGCTCCGCATATAAGTTCGAGAGACGCAGATGATGGGTGGAAGATTGTGCATGTGTGAGAGGAAATGAGAGGAGATGGGATAAAGGTAAAGGGACCCCTGACCATTCGGTCCAGTCGTGGCCGACTCTGAGGTTGCGGCGCTCATCTCGCTATACTGTACAGCTTCCGGGTCATGTGGCCAGCATGACTAAGCCGCTTCTGGCAAACCACAGCAGCACACAGAAACACCGTTTACCTTCCCGCCGGAGCGGTACCTATTTATCTACTTGCACTTTGACGTGCTTTCGAACTGCTAGGTTGGCAAGAGCAGGGACCGAGCAACGGGAGCTCACCCCGTCGCGGGGATTCGAACCGCCGACCTTCTGATCGGCAAGTCCTAGGCTCTGTGCTTTAACCCACAGTGCCACCCGTGTCCCTATACCCATCTTCAAATATCTCAAGGGCTGTCACATGGAAGAGGGAACAAGCTTGTTTTCTCCTGCTCTGGAGTGTGGGATTCGAACCTATGGCTTCAAGCTACAAGGAAGAAGATAAACACCAGGAAGAACTTTCTGACAGTAAGAGCTGTTTGGCAGTGGAATAGTCCCCCTTGGGAGGTTGTGGGCTCTGCTTCCTTGGAGGCTTTTACGCAGTGGCTGGGTGGCCATTCGTCATGGATGCTTTAACCGAGATTCCTGCACTGCGGGGGGTTGGGCTAGATGACCTTGGGGTCCCTTCTAGCTCTTAAGATTCTACGGAAGAGGCAGTGATTAGCGAAGAGAGAGGTGTTTCACTCAATCATTTTATTTGTATGCCGCCTCTCTAAAGTTAAAACTGCTCAAGGCAGCTTAAAGGTAAAGGGACCCCTGACCATTCGGTCCAGTCGTGGCCGACTCTGGGGTTGCAGCGCTCATCTCGCTTTATTGGCCGAGGGAGCCAGTGTACAGATTCTGGGTCATGTGGCCAGCAGGACTAAGCCGCTTCTGGCAAACCAGAACAGAGCACGGAAATGCTGTTTACCTTCCCGCTGGAGCGGTACCTGTTTATCTACTTGCACTTTATCTATTTATCTACTTGCACTTTGATGTGTTTTCGAACTGCTAGGTTGGCAGGAGAAGGGACCGAGCAACGGGAGCTCACCCCGTCGCGGGGATTCGAACCGCCGACCTTCTGATTGGCAAGTCCTAGGCTCTGTGGTTTAACCCACAGCGCCGCGGCAGCTTACAACATATAAAAAACCCCACATAACTACAGATGGACAGGGTATAAAAAAATTAATAATTATTATTATTTGTGGGTGTGGGTGTTTTTTTAATTATTATTATTATTATTATTATTATTTACTATCACACCCCCAAAAGTTTTGGGTTCTCCCTTCGTCGCAGCTTTGGATCCAGCAGAGGAAGGCATGTCTTTTTGTCTCCAGGTTTCCGCTCAACTGAGACACAAACACACCGGGGGATAAACAAATTAATAGTAATGAATAAAACACCTTTAGGATGAAGGGAAAAGAAAGCAGGGAGAGAGATGTAGGTTAGACAAGGGGTGGGGAGGGAAAACTCCTCGCTCTCGCTACTCCTGCTCTATCCTGCTCTCCCTCCCCATAGAACACAAGAGCCCCGCCGGGGCGAGAAAGTTGGCAACGCGCTCTTGCTGCGCTTCCGCCCGTTTTTTGCCGCTGTGCGCATTGCAAGCGCCGAGCCCTGCCTTTCCACGCCGAGTCACCCCCTCCCCGGAAAAAGACCCTCTGCATTCCTCATCCTTGCACCCCCCACCCTCTCCAGTGCATGCACAGAGCTGCACCTGTCAAATTTCTGCCTCTCTAACCCCACCCCACAAAAAAAAAACACCCAACCCAGTTGCTGTGCGCTCCCAGGCGCCCTGCCAGGGAAACCACAGACCACCAGCAGCTGGAGACAGATGGCACTGTCTCGCCTTTGTTCATTTCTTCCTTTATTTATTTATTTGCTGGGTGGGTGGGTGTGTTTTAAGGCCCAGGGAAGGGTTAAACGGGCGAGCGAGGTTGTTCTTCCCAGACTGGAGCCGGAGGAGCCATCGCTGGGAACTGGAGAGGGAGGTTTGCGCGCGCGCGCTCTCTCCGGCTCCGAAAGTCCTTTCCTCTTCCTCCCTCTTTTGTGGGCGAGAGTTGCAGAGAGACCGGCCCCTGGTAAGGGGGCGAGGCGCCCGTGCACCCGCCTGGTGGGGCTGCAACGCCTGGTGGCGTGCGCCCCCCACCCCGCGCAAGACTTGCATGCGTGCGCGTGTGAATGCGCAGGAGAGGGTTTTTTTTTTCTTGGCAGATGCAGCTTGCCAGTGCCGCGGGTCTCTGAGACCGATTTGCAGGAGAATCCGGGGCTCAGCACCTCCGGTTGCAAGGAGGATCTCAAAGGGGTGTCAATGCTCTGGATGGGTCAGTAACGTTTAGGGGAAGGATAGTGAGTTGGAGAGGTCCTGGGGAGTCCGGATTCAACCCTCCGTTTCTCTAGGTAGCGCTGGGAATGCATCCTGTCTGTAATCCTGGAGAGCTGCTGCCAACCTGTGCTCAGCATCACTGGGCTCCTGGGCTGACTTGATAAGAAGGCAGCTCCCTGATTTCCTGCATCAAGCAGAGAACCACTGAACCACCCTGTCTGCCTGCTATCTGCTTTTTAGGATGCCTGCTTTTAATTTTACGGGAAGGGTCGAGTTGGAATGGGATCCTGGGGTCATCTAGTCCAACCCACTGCAATGCTGACTTTGGAATAGCAAACAGCAGGAGGGGAGAAAGTGAGTTGTGGGGAGGGGGGCTTCCCTTTAAGACATTATAATCATAGAGTTGTAGTGCTGGAAGGGACCCTGGGGGTCATCTAGTCCAACCCCCTGCAATGCAGGAATCTCCTATCTGAAAGCCCAGAGAGCTGCTGCCAGTCTGTGTACGCAGCGCTGAGCTACATAGACCAATAGTGTGACTTGGTATAGCACAGCTTCTATCCTATGTGCCTACACTGCTTTTAGTTTCTTGTGGGGTATAAACAGTCTTCTTCTTTGGCGATCACTCGTAGCTGAGTAAAATTCTCTTCCATAAACACGGTTTTAACAATGAGTCCATAAGTGACTGTGGAGGCGAATTCTGGATCCACACGCCCTTCCACAGTGGGGACATTGGTTTCCGGGTGGGAGTTGATCACAGTGTGGATTTGCCAAGCATGCCTTCCTCTTAGCACGCATCCTGAGTTCAAGTGTCTTCAAAGCCCATGACACCTTTGGTAAAGGCTGTTCTCCAACTGGAGCGCTCGCAGGCCAGTGTTTCCCAGTTGTCGGTGTTTATACTACATTTTTTTAGATTTGCCTTGAGACAGTCTTTCAACCTCTTTTGTTGACCACCAGCATTACGCTTTCCATTTTTAAGTTCGGAATAGAGTACAGTGGTGCCCTGCAATACGAATGCCTCGCAAGACGGAAAACTCGCTAGACGAAAGAGTTTTCCATTTTGGAGGTGCTTCGCAAAACGAATCTCCTATCGGCTTGCTTCGCGAGACGAAAATGTCTTGCGAGTTCCTGCGGGGGTTTTTTTCCTTCCCCCCTTTTTCTAAGCCGCTAAGCCACTTATCAGCTGATCCGATCAGCAGATAAGCCGCTAAAAGCCGCTAAAAGCGCTAATCCGCTAATCCGTCAATGGGCTTGCTTCGCAAGACGAAAAAACCGCTAGACGAAGAGAATCACAGAACGGATTCTTTTCATCTTGCGAGGCACCACTGTAGTTGCTTTGGAAGACGATCATCAGGCATCCGCACAACATGACCAGTCCAGCGAAGTTGATGTTGAAGAATCATTGCTTCAACACTGGGGATCTTTGCTTCTTCCAGTACAGTGGTACCCCGCAAGACGAACGCCTCGCAAGACGGAAAACCCGCTAGACGAAAGGGTTTTCCGTTTTGGAGGCGCTTCGCAAAACAAATTTCCCTATGGGCTTGCTTCGCAAGACGAAAGCCCATAGGGAAATCTCCGGGGACCTCTTTTAAATGCTAGCGGTGGGGAGCAAAGCCTTCCCCCCCCCCCCGGCCTTCAGAAGAGGTCCAGGAAGGCTGGCGGGGGCCGAAAGGCTTTGCTCCCCAGCGCCAGCATTTTAAAAGCAGTCTGGGATAGCAGGGAAGCGCTTCCCGCTATCGCGGACGGCTTTTGAAGGCAGGAGAGGCATGCCGGCAAGTCTCCGCCAGCAGCGGCAGCGCTGCCGCTGCTGGCGGAGCGCTCCGCGAAGCCTGGGCGCGCTAATGTCAGCGCGCGCAGGCTTCGGGATGCGGGCGAGTCTCCGCCAGCAGCGGCAACGCTGCCGCTGCTGGCGGAGCGCTCCGCGAAGCCTGGGCGCGCTAATGTGAGTGCGCGCAGGCTTCGGGATGCGGGCGAATCTCCGCCAGCAGCGGCAACGCTGCCGCTGCTGGCGGAGCGCTCCGCGAAGCCTAGGCGCGCTAATGTCAGCGCGCGCAGGCTTCGGGATGCGGGCGAGTCTCCGCCAGCAGCGGCAACGCTGCCGCTGCTGGCGGAGCGCTCCGCGAAGCCTGGGCGCGCTAATGTCAGCGCGCGCAGGCTTCGGGATGCGGGCGAGTCTCCGCCAGCAGCGGCAACGCTGCCGCTGCCGCTGCTGGCGGAGCGCTCCGCGAAGCCTGGGCGCGCTAATGTCAGCGCGCGCAGGCTTCGGCATGCCGGCAGAGGTCCGCGAAGCCTTGGCCGGACAGCTTTTGAAGGCAGGCGGGGGGAGCAAAGACTTTCGCCCCCGCCAGCCTTCAGAAGAGGTCCAGGACCTCTTCTGAAGGCTGGCGGGGGGCAAAAGTCTTTGTCCCCCCTGCCTGCCTTCCCAGGGGCTTTTAAATCGCCCCGGACAGCGGAGAAGTCCTCCGCTGTCCCGGGGCGATTTTAAAATGCCGCCCGCCAGCATTTTAAGATCGCCCCAGACAGCGGAGAAGCCCTCCGCTGTCCCGGGGTTTTTTAAAATGCTGGGGGTGGGAAGAAAAGCCCTTGTCCCCCCCCCCAGCCTTCAGAAGAGGTCGGGGGACAGACTGTCCCCGGACCTGGTCTGAAGTCGGTTTCCCTAGGAACGCATTAATTGATTTTCAATGCATTCCTATGGGAAACCGTGCATCGCAAGACGAAAAACTCGCAAGAAGAAGAAACTTGCGGAACGAATTAATTTCGTCTTGCGAGGCACCACTGTACACTGATATTAGTTCACCTGTCTTCCCAAGTGATGTGTAAAAATTTTCAGAGACACCATTGATGGAATCTTTTGAGGTTATGTTCTTCTAGGATTCCATTAATATATTGTTGTAGCTGTGTCAGCTGGGAAAGTACACTAAATTGTTTGTTTGTTTGTTCAAAGCATTTCCTCTTGCTCTGCATCCAAAAGTTTTCCAGAGCAGCTTGTGGATCAAATTAACAAACCAGCTGAACAGTCCCCACTGTCCGGCTAACAATCTAAAAGACAACACGAAAGGAAAAAGGGATGGGGAGGGAAGATGAGTTGTTGTTGTTGTTTTGAGCAACCAAGATGGCAAAGTTCGAAACTTCATCTCTATACTCTTACATCCTTGTCTTTTTAAATCTCTGTCTCTTTCTCAGGGGAAGCCCTCCTCCCCAGCTCTTCTTGTGAAACACTGCTTTTTGTCGAGAGATCCCTGTCCTCCACCACCACAAAGAAATGCCCCGGGCTTCCTGTGGGCCTGGCGCATACCTGAGCAGATCCTTTTGGGGTGGCTTTTCCCGTTAAATAGACATTTACCCCCAAGGCCGCCATGCTGAGCTGAAGATCCAAAATGGCGGCCGAGAAGGGAAGAACGCCAAGCGTTGATCTCTACTTCCGATCTCTGCTCCAGCGGGAGATCCAGATCAAGGAGCACCGGGAAGAGAGCAGCCGAACAGGCCACGATCCCAAAGCAGCAGTGGAGAGATCAGGAAGATCCTCTCACGAAGCCAAGGCTGGGAACGACCAGGATTTCCTGAAAAGGGAGGCCCCGGAACTGGCCATGGGCGAGTCAGGCGGGAAGCCATGGAAACATCTGGAAGACGTGAAAGGAACACGATTCCCTTGCTCGGGATGGGGAAACCCTCCCTTGCTGGGGTCTCTGCCTCAGGACGATCCCAAAACTTTCCTGGCCACCTTTGAGGGAGTGGCGAGCGCTTGTCGGAGGTCTGGCAGGCTGTCGGGCCTTGGCAGAGAAGCTTCAAGGGACGCCACAAAGATTGCCGCTGTCAAGACGGAGGATTGTTGGAAAGCGACAGAGGATCTCCTGGGAGACGATTCGGTCGCCCTGGATGTGCAGCGGATGCTCTTTCGGGAGTTCCGCTACCAGGAGGCCGAAGGTCCCCGGGAGGCCTGTAGTCGCCTCTGGTACCTCTGCCACCGGTGGCTGAAGCCGGAGAGGCACTCCAAGGAGCAGATCCTGGAGCTGGTGATCCTGGAGCAATTCCTGGCCATCTTGCCCGCAGAGCTTCAGGGCTGGGTCAAAGATGGCTGCCCTCAGACTTGTGACCAGGCGGTGGCCCTGGCCGAAGGCTTTTTACTGCGACGGCGGGAGGCAGCCAAAACAGAACGGGAGGTGAGAACGTTTAGGGTCGCTTCTCAAGGATGTTTTGAGAGAGTTGTGAAGACCTCATACGTTGGCCACAATGAGAGCCCTGAAGTTGGGCCGGGCCGAAAGGCCCCCATCCACACTCCACATTTGAAGCAATATTGTTCCACAGTCATGACTTCCCCCAAAGGATCCTGGGAGCTCTTGAAGTTGCCGAGAGTTTGTAGGTATCCCTTGTTACCCTCACAGAGCTACAGTTCCCAGATTGGTTGAGCAATTATTATTATTATTATTATTATTATTATTATTATTATTATACAAAACAAATCAATACAAAATTACCACTTCCCCAGTGGCACAAAACATTTGCTTAAAAAAAGGAGGCAGAGCAGTCTATTGTCACATCTCTTGGTCTCCAGGGAAATCAGACGTCTGCAGTGTATTTCGACGACAAAAAACCAAATAGAGATATTTAGCCACTAACTTGGTGAGCTCTTGGTCGTTCCCCAGTAATAGAAAATGTATGACCTTCGACTCTGGTTTCCATTTGGGGATACAGAGTTGATCTAGAAATTGCTGGCGGAGATCAGCATATAGTTTACAATTGAGAACCATATGTGTGAGGGTTTCCACCAGGTGGTCTTCACATGGGCGAGTTCTTTCTCCTTCCACCCTTCCTGAGAACCTTCCCCAAAGGAGGTCTGACGGATTTGAATTAAACCTTGCCAGCGAAAATGCCCTTCTTTCTTGAGGGTTAAGCAGAAATTCAAGGTAATTGTGGTTAGTTTGAATTTATATATATATATATATATATATATATATATATATATATATTTGCTTTCGTAGATTTTCACGGGTACAGGAATGCAGGTTTTGGTGTCTTCGGGTGTCTTCCCGTGTAAGAGTTGGGGTGTCTAGGCGACGTTTCGACGAGGTCTCACTCGTCATCTTCAGGCTGGTGCTTTCGGCTTCTTGTTACTGGAACAGAGCAGGATCTCAGTGTTTGAAGACACCCGAAGACACCAAAACCTGCATATATATATATATATATACATATATATTATAATAATAATAATAATAATAATAATAATAATAATAATAATAATAATAACAACAACAACAACAACAACAACAACAATTTATTATTTGTACCCCGCCCATCTGGCTGGGTTTCCCCAGCCACTCTGGGCGGCTTCCACAGAAACCAAAAAACACTAAAATATCATACATTAAAAGCTTCCCTGAATAGGGCCGCCTTAAGATGTCTTCTAAAAGTCAGGTAGTTGTCCATCACCTTGACATCCGATGGGAGGGCATTCCACAGGGCGGGCGCCACCACCGAAAAGGCCCTCTGCCTGGTTCCCTGTAGCTTCGCTTCTCGCAATGAGGGAACCGCCAGAAGGCCCTCGGCGCTGGACCTCAGTGTCCGGGCAGAACGATGGGGGTGGAGACGCTCCTTCAGGTATACTGGGCCGAAGCCGTTTAGGGCTTTAAAGGTCAACACCAGCACTATGAATTGTGCTCGGAAACGTACTGGGAGCCAATGTAGGTCTTTCAAGACCGGTGTTATGTGGTCTCGGCGTCCGCCCCCAGTCACCAGTCTAGCTGCCGCATTCTGGATTAGCTGTAGTTTCCGAGTCACCTTCAAAGGTAGCCCCACGTAGAGCGCATTGCAGTAGTCCAAGCGGGAGATAACTAGAGCATGCACCACTCTGGCCAGACAGTCCGCGGGCAGGTAGGGTCTCAGCCTGCGTACCAGGTGGAGTTGGTAGACAGCTGCCCTGGATACAGAATTGACGTGCGCCTCCATGGACAGCTGTGAGTCCAAAATGACTCCCAGGCTACGCACCTGGTCCTTCAGGGGCACAGTTACCCTATTCAGGACCAGGGAGTCCTCCACACCAGCCCGCCCCCTGTCCCCCAAAAACAGTACTTCTGTCTTGTCAGGATTCAACCTCAATCCATTAGCCGCCATCCATCCTCCAACCGCCTCCAGGCACTCACACAGGACCTTCACCGCCTTCACTGGTTCTGATTTGAAAGAGAGGTAGAGCTGGGTATCATCTGCATATTGATGGACACCCAGTCCAAACCCCCTGATGATCTCTCCCAGCGGCTTCATATAGATGTTAAAAAGCATGGGGGAGAGGACGGAACCCTGAGGCACCCCACAAGTGAGGGCCCAAGGGTCTGAACACTCATCCCCCACCACCTCTTTCTGAACACGGCCCAGGAGGAAGGAGCGAAACCACTGTATGACAGTGCCCCCAGCTCCCAGCCCCTCAAGACGGTCCAGAAGGATGTTATGGTCGATTGTATCAAAGGCCGCTGAGAGATCCAGCAGAACTAGGAAACAACTCTCACCTTTGTCCCTAGCTCGCCGGAGATCATCAACCAGTGCGACCAAGGCAGTTTCAGTCCCATGATGAGGCCTGAACCCCGATTGGAAGGGATCCAAATGGTCCGCATCCTCCAGGCGTGCCTGGAGTTGTTCAGCAACCACACGCTCAATCACCTTGCCCAAGAATGGAAGATTTGAGACTGGGCGATAGTTGGCCATACTGGCCGGGTCTAAAGATGGTTTTTTAAGAAGCGGTTTAATGACCGCCTCTTTCAGCGGATCTGGGAATGTTCCCTCACAGAGGGAAGCATTCACCACCCCGCAGAGCCCATCGCCCAGCCCTTCCCGGCTTGCTTTTATTAGCCAGGATGGGCAAGGATCAAGGAGACAGGTGGTTGGTTTCACGCGTCCAAGCAGCCTGTCCACATCCTCGGGGGTAACGGATTGAAATTGATTCCATGCAACTTGACCAGACAGAGCTCCAGCACTCTCCCGCCCCAGCCCTGCTCCCACGGTGGTGTCTACCTCCTTCCGAATATGAGTGATTTTATCTGCAAAAAACTTTGCAAAATCGTTGCAGGAGATCTTGGGGTCTTTACAAGGCCCCGGTGGTAAAGGTAGTTCCGTTAAATTGCGGACCACCTGAAAGAGTCTCCTGCTACTATTTTCTGCAGATGCAATAGAGGCGGTGAAGAAAGTCTTCTTCTCTGTCGCTATCGCCACTTGGTAGGCTCGACGTTGAGCTCTAACCTGTGTCCGGTCAGATTCGGAGTGAGTTTTCTGCCACCGACGCTCTAGCCGTCTCAGCGATTGTTTCATCGCCCTCAGCTCCGAAGAAAACCACGGGGCTGTCCGGGCTCCATGCAATCGGAGAGGGCGCTTCGGAGCCAGACAGTCGATAGCCCTGGTTAACTCCGCATTCCAGCGGGCCACCAGGGAATCAGCTGAAAGGCCATCAACATGGGATAAAGCATCCCCTACCACTCTCTGGAAACCATTTGGATCCATTAAGTGGCGGGGGCGGACCATCCGAATTGGTCCCACCTCCCTGCAGAGGGGAAGGGTCGCGGAGAAGTCCAGTTGCACCAGGAAGTGATCTGACCATGGCACTTCTTTGGTTTCACTTTTACTTAGTGTCAGATCACCCACGTCACTAGAGGTAAATACCAGGTCTAAGGCATGTCCATGACTATGAGTTGGGCCCAACTTATTCAGGGACAGCCCCATGGAGGCCATGCTTTCCACGAAGTCCCGAGTGGCCCCTTGTAAGGTCGTGTCGGCGTGGATGTTAAAATCCCCTAGGACAACCAAACTAGGTGTCTCCAGGAGAACATCCGCCACGACCTGAAGCAGGTCGGACAGGGAATCCTTGGTGCAGCGGGGAGGTCGGTACACCAGTAGGAATCCTGTACTGCCCCTATTGCCCAACTTCCAGAACATGCACTCAGAAAACTGGGTCTTCCCAGTAGGACGTCTGATGCAAACTAATGACTTCCTAAAAATCACTGCAACCCCCCCTCCCCGCCCACATGACCTGGGTTGCTGTGCGTAAGAGAAACCTGGTGGGCAAGCGGCAGCAAGGACAGGCCCATCTGCCTCATTCAACCAGGTCTCTGTCACACAAGCCAGGTCAAATCCTCCATCCACAATCAGGTCGTGGATGGCAGTGGTTTTATTCATCATTGACCTGGCATTACACAGCAACACCTTCAGGTTATGTGGGTTTCCCCTGTTGATTCCAGTATCCATCTGGTCAAGGCCAGACCCGGAGGCAGGGATAGTCTTCAAACAACGACTAAACCTGCCTCCTCGGTAATGACATGGTCTGGTCTTAGCGTAACTCCGCCTCCTGCCCATGATCACCGAGATCGGATGTCCCAATACATTCCCCCCTGTGGGACTTGTCCCAGCCATCGTGTTGGCTGGGGCCCCACTCCCAGGCAGCCCTGATCCCGCCCCTTAAAAACAAAACACAAACTATACAGAACCAATAAAACAACAGAAAACAAAAACAGAACAATTATACTAAAATTAATCCCCAACCAAATATCCATTACACCCACCCACCCCCAACAAGAGAAAAAAGGGGGAAAAAAGAAATACAAATTTAAATTGCCACCGACTGCTTGAGGACATTTTAAAACACATTGGAACAGGGAAGCAATTGCAAAACACTTCCCAGCTTCCCCAAAAGTTTGTTCCAAATAAGGGCCTGGGCCACGCCCCCTGGGCCAGTTGGAGAAGGCCCTGGAAGGGAGCAGGCCCTGCAGTCCTCACCCAGCCAATGGTCCGAGGCTTCCCTGCAGCAGGAGTCCCTTTATAGCTGGGAGAAAGGGCCTATATCGCCCTATACTCAGAGGTCTCAGGGCGGCTCACAGAAAAGATCACAACATATATAATCAGAATAAAATAAAAAACCCAATAACACCCCCCCCCCAAAGAGCAACATTTTAAAGGGTATAGGCCTGGTTAAAAAGGACCGTTTTTCCCTGGCGCCTAAAGGTGTGTAATGAAGGTGCCGGGCGAACTTCCCTGGGGAAAGCATTCCACAGACGGGGAGCCACTGCAGAGAAGGCCCTGTTCTCGCCTTGCCACCTTCCGGACCTCTCGAGGAGGAGGCACACGAAGGAGGGCCTCATAAGATGATCTCAGGGTCCGGGTAGGTTCATATGGAAAGAGGCGGTCCTTGAGGTATTGCGGTCCTGAGCCGTTTTAAGGCTTTATAGGTCAAAACCAGCACTTGGAATTGGGCCCGGAAAATAATTGGTAGTCATGACTTCCCCCTAAGGATCCTGGGAGCTCCGGAGGTTGCTGAGAGTGTGTAGGTGGCACCTGTCATGTGTCATGTTGGGGTTTTTAAGCTTCTCATTTAGCATGTCCCACAGCACTGCCTGGACTGCTAGTGGCGCGACCAATGCTCGGGCTGTCTCAAACACCTCGGGCCCGCAGAGGTTGAGGAATAGGCCCCGCTTACGCTCCTCTGACCCTTCCGTCAGCTTGTTGGCTTGGAGGTAGCAGTCGAACTGAGCGAGGTAGGAGTCCCATGATTCAGAGGCTGGCGCAAACGGCAGTAGAGGCATGAGTGAAGCCATGGTTCCGATGCAGAACTGCCAACTTTTCCCTTTTCTTGCAAGGAATCCTATTCGGAATAAGGGACCTTCCCTTAAAAAAAGGGGAACGTTGACAATGTCGACGTGGTGGGTGATGGATGGAACACAGTGCTCTAGCCAGAACGGTCAGCTCTGAATTGGGTTCTCTTCAGTGATTTCACTCAATGTTTCAGCTCAGTGATTCCACTCGGTGAGTGTCCTAACTGGCTGTGCTCTGGTGTCCATCCTATCCCACCTTTGTTGCCAGTATTAAGTAGTGGGTGGACGTATCAGACGACACAGCGATTTCTGCAAGTCGCTCTTTATAAGTAAGCTAGAATTGAACTGAACAGCTCAGCCGGCCTGCTTTTATAGGCAGCTGGCTATCAACATTGTAGCAACAACAATCCAGGGTTTCCCGCCTAAATTAACTGACGTGGACCTGAGTGAAAACTATATACAGTGGTGCCTCGCAAGACGAAAAGAATCCGTTCTGTGATTCTCTTCGTCTAGCGGTTTTTTCGTCTTGCAAAGCAAGCCCATTGACGGATTAGCGCTATTAGCGGCTTTTAGCGGCTTATCTGCTGATTGGATCAGCTGATTAGTGGCTTAGAAAAAAGGGGGGGGAGAAAAAAAAACCTGCAGGAACTCGCAAGGCATTGTCGTCTTGCGAAGCAAGCCCATAGGAAATTCGTTTTGCAAAGCACCTCCAAAACGGAAAACCCTTTCGTCTAGCGGGTTTTCCGTCTTGCGAGGCATTCGTCTTGCGGGGCACCACTGTACACAATACCCCTGGTGGCCAGGGATTCTTTGGGGGGAAGCTGTGTTTTATTGAAAGCTGGATGGTGATACTTCAAACTTAGAGTCCTACTGGGGCTCACCCAGCACACTTCATGGCCGGGCAGGGATTTGAACCCTGGTCTCCCAGATCCTAGTTCACCACCCCTGACCACTACACTCACTACTCTCCTTGGGGAGAGCATTCCACAAGCAGGATTGGCTAGATAATGGAGACCACCACTTTCTCCCTCTCCAAATCCCTTTGTCCTCAAGAAGATCCATGCTGCTCTCGTTTCAGGGTCCGGCGCTGATCCAGGAGGTGGGTTTGAACTTCCCTGCGGCTGAGTCGCCTCTGCCCGTCCTCGAGGAGACGCCACTCTGCTCCACGGTCAAGCAGGAGGGCGGTGCCGATACCAGCTCCCCTAGACTGGGAGGTGGGTTTCTCTTTATAGTCCCATCTTCCTTAGGTGGCTTTTGTCACCTGTGACTTCTTCTGCCCAGCGTTTGGGATTCACAATACATGGGAACCTGAGGCTGGGGGCCAAATATGGCCCTCTAAGCCAGCCTTTCTCAACCTGTGGGTCCCCAGATGTTGTTGAACTACAATTCCCATCACCCCTAGCTAGCAAGGCCAGAGGTCAGGGATGATGGGAGTTGTAGTCCAACAACATCTGGGGACCCACAGGTTGGGAACCACTGCGAGGGTGGCGCCATCTGCTGTTGGGCTCCCTGCATTCCACCCTATCAGCCGCAATGGGCAGCAGCTGCCATTGGATTTGCTAGTGGTTATTATGGTCCCCATATGTTAGTTGTTTTAGTTTATATGTTTAAGAGGGTGTCTTATATGTTTAAGTCGGTGTCTTAAGTCGATGTGCGGGAAAAGCTTCTTAGTTTAGATGTTGAAGAGGGTTGTTGTTGTTGTTGTTAACTGAATTAATATTCCACCCTTTCTCTACAAAGGGCTCAATGCAGCAAACACATTATACGATTTAGAAATACAAGCATAGCACAGAAATATTTTTAAACAGATCGAACCATTCCAGAAACAAATAACGATTAAAAACACCGAAAAGCAGTTGCAGTTTAAAATGTTATAAAGTTAATAATTACAATTAAAAACCTCCTCCTGTCCAGTGATCTCCAGGTTGCCGGGAACAGTATTCTGCAGCCGCCCAACGCCTAGGAAAAGAGAAGTGTATTCAAATTCCTCCTGAAAGTTAATACTGAAGGAGACAGGTTCACCTCACTAGTGAGGGTGTTCCACATCTGGGGAATTTAATCCATTTGTATTTAATTGTTCTGTTCTGCTCTGAAATGTGGAATTTTTTTTAAAAAAATGTTGGGTGGCTTTTTTTTTGGTATCTATGATGTAAACCACTTAGAGATTTCTTTGAAATATGGCATGGCATATAAATCACTTAAATGCAGTGTTATTTTCTAAAAAAGAAATGTTTAGGGGTACAGTGGTACCTCTGGTTGCGAACGGAATCGGTTCCGGAGGCCCGTTCGCAACCTGAAAAGAACGCAACCCGCGTCTGCGCACATGCGGGTCGCGATTCACCGTTTTCGCGCATGCGCTGACATCATTTTACGCATCTGCGCATGCGCAAGTGGCAAAACCCGGAAGTAACCCTTTTTGGTACTTCCGGGTCCCCGCGATACGCAACCTGAAAACGCACAACCTGAAGCTAAGGTAACATGAGGTATGACTGTACTCCCATTTTCCTACTCATATTAAAATACTGCCCCTTATTGGGGCGAAACTTAGATTCACAATATGTTTCGGGGTATGCATACCCCTGCATCCCCCCCCCCAGAAAAAAGCACTGCTTAAATGAATAAATTCTCTGTATTCCTGGCAGGTGATGGGTGGATCACCAAGGGCAAAGAGGAGAAGACACACCTCGAAAATACCGAGCTGGTCAAACTCTGTGGGGCCTCATGGGGAGGTCTCTCCTGGCCCCAAGAAGGGGGAGACGCCTCTGCGAGCCGCGACGGATCAGAAAAAGGGCGGGAAAAGTCCCTGGCGCCCAGAGAGGACGTGTTCCCCCCCTGTTTAGGAGAGAGCGGGGAACGGGGCCAAGCGGTCGTCGTCAAGAGGAGGCGCAGGAGTCGGGGGGAGAAGGTGTGCGGCATGTGCGGGAAAAGCTTCAGCCGGACCACGGTGCTTGTTGCGCACCAGAGGACTCACACGGGCGAGAAGCCGTTCATGTGCCAGGACTGTGGGAAGTGCTTCAGCTTGAAGTCCACCCTGGTGGCGCACGAGAGGACGCACACAGGCGAGAGGCCTTACAGCTGCTCGCAGTGCGGGAAGCGCTTCACCGTCAGCTCGGACCTCACGCGCCACTACCGCATCCACGTGGGGGAGAAGCCCTTCAGCTGCCCCGAATGCGGCAAGAGCTTCAGCCGCAAGACCCAGCTCCTCAACCACCAGAAGGTCCACACCAGGGAGAAGGCCTACAAGTGCTCGCGGTGCGGCGAGGCCTTCAGCCGCAGTTCCAGCCTCATGATCCACGAGGGCTCGCACACGGGCGAGAAGCCCTTCAAGTGCCCCGACTGCGACAAGTCCTTCAACACGTCCTCGCAGCTGGTCAAGCACCACCGCGTCCACACCGGGGAGAGGCCCTACACCTGCTCCGAGTGCGGGAAGAGCTTCAGCCAGCGGCAGATCCTCATGGTCCACCAGAGGATCCACACGGGCGAAAAGCCCTTCAAGTGCGCCACGTGCGGCAAGTGCTTCTGCGACCGGGCCGTCCTCATCCGCCACCAGAAGGTCCACACGGGCGAGAGGCCACACCAGTGCACCACGTGTGGCAAGAGCTTCTCTCACCGCGCCGTCCTCGTCCGGCACCAGAAGATCCACACGAGAGAAGCTCTGAACTTGCTCGGACTCCGGGAGGAGCCTCTGCCCAGCAAAGCCCTGTAAAGAGCCCAGACTCCGCCCCATGTTGCCTTGAGTCTCAAGGTGGCTACGGTTGCCCCCATAGCAATGTGGTTTGCCTGCAGTCTGCAGTGGCATTTCCCTCCTGACTTTGGTTGCATGGCGGCAAGGTTACCGGTATTTATTAGTTGAACTGCAGTGGTGCTGGAAAATGGTAAACCGTGGCTGGAT
This sequence comes from Podarcis bocagei, assembly GCF_964188305.1. NCBI lineage: Eukaryota > Metazoa > Chordata > Lepidosauria > Squamata > Lacertidae > Podarcis > Podarcis bocagei. The sequence continues at coordinate 9,015,170 of NC_138126.1, forward strand.
GCTACAGGGGACCGGTTTTCTACAAAAACAAACAAACCAGAAATCATTTTCGGGGGGAGGGAAATAATTTGCCTGCTTTCATCTTGGACAGAGGTTCTCAACCTGTAGGTCCCCAGATGTTGTTGGACTACAACTCCCATCATCCCTGAGCTCTGGCCTTGCTAGCTAGGGGTGATGGTGTCGGGATCTCCGTTTGGCAGAGCTGATAAAGCTCATCCTCTGATGATAATTTGATGAGGCCTTTGAGGAGGCCTCAGGCACATTCAGCAGAGAATCCAAAACAGCACGCGGAAGTGATGAGATTTATGGCTACCTGTTATGCTTTATTTCCTACTACGCAGACAGCAAAGAAACATCCTCTCTCTGTGAAAGCAGAGAGCAACTGAACAACAAAGGAACGGGAAACCACTAACGTCACATCCATCTCCCGTGAGACTTCCAACATCCTGGAAGGTCTCTGGAATGTAAACAGAGTCCTGTGACTCCAAGCAGCTGCACAGTGGCAAAACAGAAACTAACAGATGGGAGTTGTAGTTCAACATCTGGGGACCCACAGGTTGAGAAAGGTTGATCTAGGAGAAGATAATCTGCAGTTACTTCTCGACTCCGACAACTGCTGGTGAAGTTGCTAGGAGAAACCCAGCCGATTTATGGCCCCTCCAAACATTGGGTTGTAGTCAGCCAACTCCTACTCTTGAGTAGATCCACTGAAATGAAATAACTAGGTTAATTAACTCCAGTGGCTCTACTCTGAGTAGGGCTCAAAGCCCATGCTTGTCCTACTGAGGTTAATGGACACAACTATCTTAGGTTTGCTCATTTCTATGCGCCTAGAACGTGGTTGAATACAACCCTGGTTTCGTTGTGGGAGTATACTGTAAAATATTCTTATCACTGTACATCAGCAGGAAATTACAGGATATGCATTGATGGGAAATAAAGCAGTGGTTCTCCGTGACCTTTGCAGACACAATAAGTATTGAAAATGGTATTGTGTGGGCCTTCCCTGATAGCACAAGGTTCACAAATTATCATGAATGTGCAAGACGGGCTCTCCATGTTCATGTTGTTAAGCTATACAGTGACCTGAAGGATATACACATAACCATGTGAAGCACATTTCGTTAGGGTGGGCACCCAAAGATTATTTTTTTAAGGTGAACATTTATTGAATACAGACTCATACTCGGTCATAAAAGACATTGTTTTTATTTATTAAACAAACGAAAGAAACTAAACCTTCTTTTTTTAAATTAACAACTAAACTTTACCTTAAAAATAAGACAAAAACACCAAATTTTTGCTTTAGCGATAACCAGGTGCGTACAAAGATACAGTCAGTTTTCATGATCTTTACCTTTAACCAGAGAATGCGCTAACCCAGACCAAAATGGATTAAAGTGTCTTCATCTTCCTGCCCCAAAGAAGGAGATATTGCTCACCAGATGTGAGCAAAACGGGGTGAGTGGAGCTGGAACAAAGACAGGAGACACAGGCAGAAGAAAAAGACTGGAATGGATCTGCAGCTTCTGTCTATGCTGTTTCTAGAGAGAGATGCTGGCAGAAGCTGCAGATCCATCCCAGCCTTTTTCTTCTGCCTCTGCCTGCTTCCATCTTCCTCCCTTCTGCCTTTGCCGTTTCCTTGCGGAGTCCTGGCGGCTGAGAGAGACACCTTGCTGCTCCGTACTCTCCTCCTCACCACAGCCCCTGATTTTTTGTTTTTTTTAACACCCTGTGTTCACACCAATGGGTCTCATTTATGCACGTGCACTGGCTAGCGGTCGGACGTATACTTGAAACAGCCCTCATTTTCAAAACTTGTTTCTACGTATTTTGGCTCATCGCTGTGCCATTCGTACCACAACCTTGAGCGGGACGTGCCTGCTCCTCCTTTCAAATTCTGGGGTCTTGCCATCAGCCTGCTGCTGCAATGGTTAGAGAAAGGTGCCTAATAATAATTATAATATTTGGGCCATTATCCCATTAGAGAAATCTTACTCAATCATATTAATTGCAGCCTTCCGATTGCTGGGAGACTGTGGAATGCATCACATCTCCCACACCCAAGACAGAGAATCAGAGTTTGAAGGGACCCGAGGGTCATCTAGTCCAACCCGCTGCAATGCGGGAATCTCAGCTAAAGCGTCCATGACAGGTGGCCACCCAACCTCTGCTTATAAACCACCAAGGAACGAGAGTCCACCACTGACCAAGGGAGGCTCTTCCACTGTCAAATAGCTCTTCCTGATGTTCTTCCTAATGTTTAGTCGGAATCTCCTTTCTTGCAACTTGAAGCCATGGGTTCGAGTCCTGCCCTCCGGAGCAGGAGAAGAAAACAAGTGTGTTCCATGTGACAGCTCTTGAGATATTTGAATATGGCTATCATATCTCCAGTCTCCGCTTTTGCAAGCTAAACGTACCCAGATCCTTCAACCGTTCCTCATAAGGAGAGTAAGCTCCCACCTCAGAGAGGGGAGATCCAATCGCAGGTAGCCCTTCCCCACTGCTGCAGATACTTCTGCAGCTCTTGCCTTGCAGTGTTTCTCAACCTTGGGTCCCCAGATGTTGTTGGACTACAACTCCCGCCATCCCTGAACTCTGGCCTTGCTAGCTAGGGATAATGGGAGTTGTAGGCCAAAATCAGGTGAGGACCCAAGGTTGAGAAAGGCTGGATTAGAGCATCGGCCTTGCCCATAGAAGACCCCAAGGCCTTCTCTAGCATCTCTAGCTAGAACTGGGACTGTCATCTCTGAAATCCTTCTAGTGAGTTTAGACAGCACTGAGCTCGATTCACCAGTGGTTTGGCTCAGTGTAAGCTTCCTGCGTCCTTGTGATAAAGTTGGAAATGTCAGGAAAAAGCAGCAATACGAGAGCGAGCTGCAGGTGGCTGGAATGCAAAACAGGATGTGAATGTTTGGGACTGTACCGGGAAAACAAAGGGGCAGTCTATCCTCCATACTGAGCACCGGATGTTAGCTCAGAGTGTCATCTGACCTGTACAGGAAGTACAGGGGTGGAGTTTATTCTCTCTACTGTTGGAGACTGGAGAGTGCAGACGCGTTTCTCTATACTGCTGCAATGACAGAAATAAAGACATGTAAATAGATTTCTGTCTGTCTCTTTCCCCTCCCTAGGGGAGGCAGGGAGGAGGGGAGAGTGGTGTGTTCTTCTCAAGCTCGAGGAGGATCGCCGATAGTGACCTAGCCTGTATCCTGCCGGGAGACGCAGACGGGGAGGTCAACAAGGAGCTCAAGCCGAGTGCCGGGAGAGTGGCCAGTTACCTCTGATAAGGCTTGAGAATCCGACAGAAAAGGGGGCAGATCCAAGGAAGGCTTGGATCTGAAAGATCCCAGCCCAATCCTATGTCTGCTTGGAAGTAAGGCCTGTTGGACTCAGTGGGGCTAACTCCCGGGTAAGGTGGGGCGTTCGGGTTGCAGCCTTAGGAGTGCAAACGCCTTCCTGTTTACACACAAGTAAGAACATAGGAAGACACCGGCTGCTGGATCAGCCCAGAGGCCCGTCCAAAATCCTGTTCTCGCAGGGGCCAGACAGATTCCCCTGATGGGAAACGCTGCGCGCCAGACCCCAGAGCACAGCAGCAACACTCTCCCTTCTTGTGGTTTCCAGCATTCGGAAGCACACTTCCTCCCAGCTCTGGAGGTGGCCGTAGCTGCTGTGGCAAGTAGCCATTGGTCAGCAGTGATGTCCACACAGGTGCACTTGATATGTTTGTGAGGAGAGGGCCAACGATACAGACCCGCCTTACAGGACTGTTGTGCGGATCATTGGCAGCGTGTCTGCGAAGCGCCGGACAATTAATCAGTGTTACTGTTATTTATAAGACATGGGTAATGTTTTAGATCTGGGGGTCCCCAACCATATGCCCACATATGCCAGTGTGGTGTAGCGGTTAAGAGCGGTAGACTTGTAATCTGGCGAACCGGGTTCGCGTCTCTGCTCCTCCACATGCAGCTGCTGGGTGACCTTGGGCCAGTCACACTTCTTTGAAGTCTCTCAGCCCCTCTCACCTCACAGAGTGTTTGTTGTGGAGGAGGAAGGGAAAGGAGAATGTTAGCCGCTTTGAGACTCCTTAAAGGAAGTGAAAGGCGGGATATCAAATCCAAACTCTTCTTCTTCTTCTACACAAGCATCACAGGACACTCAGACAGCCCCTCAGGGCGCTAACCTAGCCTCCAGCTCCTCCCAATGTTAGTTTTTATGGGTTTTGGTTGTTTCTGGGGGGTTTCCTTCTTTTTTGTTTTTTGCTTTGGGGATATGATTTGCTTGAAGGGGGACATTCTGATGACCGTCTCCTGTAAAATGGGCCTTTTCGTGGCGCCCTCAGCGCCTTAGATTTGCCAATGTGCCCCTGGTTCCTAACAGGATGGTGGCCCTGTGTTTAGAGACTTCCCTTTTATTTCTAAATGCTTTTTGTGTGTGTCTTCTGGATCTCCTTTGAATAAAGGCCTTTGAATTGGTTAACGGGCGTCTGTAGTTTGTTCCGTACACGTACACACAAAAACCTCGCCATTTCGGCAACATCACAGGGCATTAATGAGGCGGTCAGGCTGCAGGCCCTGCCATTGGCACCCCTCACAGAACTACAATTCCCAGAATCCCCTGGGGAGAGGGAATGACCGTTAAACCACTCTGAGAATTATAGCTCTAGGAGAGAGAATAGGAGTTTCCCCTAACAGGTCTGACCACCCCTAACGCACAACACTTCCCAGAATTCTTTGCGGGGAAGCCATGACAGTTTCCAATTCCTTTCCATTCTCCTTGTCCCCCAAATGGTCACTGAACACGCACCCATCCTTCCATTCCCTCGCCCTCTAAAAATTTTCTTACAGCTTTGCAGAACTAGGGGTTTCCCTGAAGCCCACTGTGACCCCCCTTTTGAGCATGGGTTTGGCCACACAAACAACAACACGCACCACTTGAATGCCGGAATTGAAGGGAATTTTGGCTCTGGACCACATTTGAACGGGCCTTAGGATTGCAGCGCTATCCCTGCAGAAAGTAAGCCGAGTTTACATTTTGTGTGTGTTCATACATACAGAAATGTGTGCTCCCAAATTAATCTAAAGTTCAAACGCATCTTCATTCTTGCATAGCAACTTCTCTTCAGAAGAACAAGAAGTTGCTTTTTCAACTCCTCCGGCAATTTTAATGTATCCAGAACAAAGCCAAACTAGATTTCTCCAGGGAGGAAACGTTCCCCCCCTTCTCCCCCAACTGCCAAGAACATTTCCCTGAAAATTAAATATATTTACAGTAAGACCAAAGATACATCGCTTGCTCCCCTACAATCACAGATCTTCATCAACCTGGCGTCCTGGCAGATGTTTTGGGCTACATTAGCTCTAGACAGCAAGCGCACAAAAAGAAACCCTCTTATCGTATTTTTCGCTGTATAAGATGCACTTTTTTCCTCCTAAAAAGTAAGGGGAAATGTGTGTGCGTCTTACGGAGTGAATGCAGACTATGCAGCTCTCCGTCTTGCTGTTCTGGCTTCAGGCATAGCTGCGCAAAGCCTCTTCAGCGAAGCGGGAGCGTTCCTCCTGCTTTGCTGAATAATAATAAAATAATTTTATTTATATCCCCCCCTCCCCAGCCAAAGCCGGGCTTAGAACGGCTTAGAACAGTAAAATAATACAGCATTCTAAAATCAATTCATTAATAATAGGCTTTGTGCTGCTCTGCTGAACCCAGCACAGCAAGAGGGAGAGCTGCGCAGCGCCTCTTGTTGTGATGCCTTAGCCTGATCCTCCCTCCTCCTTCCTCCAACAACATTTGATTCAGAATATTTTTTCCCCTTGTTTTCCTCCTCTAAAAACTAGGTGCGTCTTATAGAGCGAAAAATACGGTGCTTTCATTCCCACCCCGCATAGTGAATGTGATAATGCGGAGGCAGGGAGCTTTGGCTGAAAACAGCGTCCTCCAGCTGCACCTCTGCGGAATCTACGATACGAATGTCATCACGCCGACTGCTGTTTCTTCTGCCAACGGGTTTCCTCCATTTGGGAAGATGCGCCACTGGAAAACCACTGGGACTCGAGTCGAACCGGTTCTCGCATACCGGGCACTTGGCCATTTCCTCCCCGGCCTGGATCCTCTGGAGTCGGGAAGCTGGGCTGAAGCTTTTCCCGCATTCCGCACACAGCTTCTCTTCCACGTGGATGAGCTGGTGCCTCACCAGACTCGAGTTGGAGGGGAAGCCCTTTTCACAGGCGGTGCACTTGTAGGGTTTCTCTCCCGTGTGGACCCTCTCGTGCACAACGAGGCTGGAGGGGCGGCTGAACCCTCTCCCGCAGACGGAGCACTTGTAGGGCTTCTCTTCCGCGTGGATCCTCTGGTGGGTGATCAGCTGAGAGCTGAAGCTGAACCTTTTCCCGCACTCTGCGCACCAGTACGGCTTCTCCTCCCGGTGGATTTTCTCGTGAGCGATGAGGCTCGTGGCGTGGCTGTAGCTCTTCTCGCACGCCGAGCACTTGTAGGGCTTCTCGCGGCGGTGGGTCCTCTCGTGCACCACCAGGGAGGGCTTCTGGTTGAAGCTTCTCTCGCACACAGAGCACTGGTAGGGCTTCTCCCCAGTGTGGATCCTCTGGTGCCGGACGAGGCTGGAGCTCAGGCTGAAGCTTTTCCCGCACTCCACACATCGGTAGGGCTTCTCTCCCGTGTGGATTCTCTGGTGAGTAATAAGGTTGGACCTCTTGTTGAAGCTTTTCCCGCAGTCTGCGCAGGTGTGTGACTTCTCCCCGCTGTGGATTCTCTGATGTCTAACCAGGCTTGCCCTGTTGTTGAAGACCTTCCCACATGCGGAGCAAAGCTCTTGGCTCTCCTGTCCGGTCCCTATGTTGGCTGCGTTCTTCTCCAGCCCCACAAGAAGAACTGGTTCCAGCAGCTGCTCTCCAAGATGGCTGCCTGGCGACATGGATTGGGTCTCAGGGGCTTCCTGCTCTTCACGGGATTTGGACTTGGTCTCAGTGCTTTGGAGCAATGCAGCGTGTGACCCTGCCAGCTCAAAGTTTTCTGGTTGAAGACTCCTCCTCTCATTCTCTCTTGTTCTCTCAGCAACTCCTGGGGAAAGGAGAACATATATGAGCGTGATTCACATGTAGTCATCAGAAGAGAAGAGAAGAGAAGAGAAGAGAAGAGAAGAGAAGAGAAGAGAAGAGAAGAGTTGGAAGGGACCACATGGATCATTTAGTCCAACCCCCGGCAATGCAGGAATCTTTCACCCAACATGGGGATCAAACCCCTGACCCTGAGTTCAAGAGTCTGATGTCCTACCGACTGAGCTATGCCTCAGGTTGATAGATGCAACAATGGCACCGGCAACAAGATGGAGCAAAAAACAGAACAAAGGTGAAACAACATCTTAAATAGAGGGAAATGATAATAATAATAATAATAATAATAATAATAATAATAATAATATATTTATATCATGTATTTCCCCCCAGACCAGAACTCATGGTTGCTTACACAAACACAGATAAAAGACAAAAAACTTAAAAGATAATCTGTAAAAAGTAAAGGTAAAAGGTAACCACCTCTGGGTGGTTAAGTCCAGTCAAAGGCGACTATGGGGATTCGGCGCTCATCTTGCTTTCAGGCCGAGGGAGCTGGCGTTTGTCCACAGACAGCTTTCCGGGTCATGTGGCCAGCATGACTAAGCCACTTCTGGAGCAATGGAACACCGTGGTGGAAACCAGAGTGCACGGAACCGCCGTTTACCTTCCCGCTGCAGCGGTACCTATTTATCTACTTGCACTGGCATGCTTTCGGACTGCTAGGTTGGCAGGATTTACTTTAAAAGGTAATTAAACTATGATAGAATCTATCTATCTATCTATCATCTATCTATCTATCTATCTATCATCTTATTAAAAAAGATAAGGCAACCTGTTTCAGGAAGTTTTTTATGTTTAATGTTTTGCTGTGTTTTTATTATGTTGGAAGCTGCCCAGAGTGGCTGGGGCAACCCTGTCAGATGGGTAAAGGTAAAGGTACCCATGACTGTTAGGTCCAGTCACGGACAACTCTGGGGTTGCGGTGCTCATCTCGCTCTATAGGCCAAGGCAGCCGGCGTTTGTCCACAGACAGCTTCCTGGTCATGTGGTCAGCATGACTAAGCCGCTTCTGGCGAACCAGAGCAGCACACGGAAACACTGTTTACCTTCCCGCCGGAGCGGTACCTATTTATCTACTTGCATTTTGACGTGCTTTCGAACTGCTAGGTTGGCAGGAGCAGGGACTGAGCAACCGGAGCTCACCTCATAGCGGGGATTCGAACCACCGACCTTCTGATTGGCAAGCCCTAGGCTCTGTGGTTTAGACCACAGCGCCACGTAATATATTATCATCATCATCATCACCAACATCATTATCAATAACAACAACAGCAGCAGCAGCAGCAATTTTGAAGCCTTTTCCTTAAAACAAAAGGAGACAGTTCCCAGAGGCCTGTCAGAATAAATGAGACTTCACCTGCCGGCAGAAGGACAAGGAAGAAGCCAGTCTGACTTCTATAGGAAAGGAGAAAGCTGGTGTGACAAATTAGGGGAGCACAGATCTATCAAGACATGATGGCTTAAAGGATCCGCCCATTTGTAGACGCAGCCAACTTCTGGAGACAAAAAAAGCTTGTTTGTGGTTTCCAAGTGGCCTCACCTGTTGGCTCGTTGCAAGCATTTCCTTGAGGCCTGCACCGACGCTCAGCCCAGATCTCATTCCCTTGCTCCACTTTTGCCAACGTCTTGGGGTTTGTGATGGCTAAGAACAGGGAAGAGGAAAGAATGGGTAATGGGAATTGGATGAAGACACCCTTGTGTCCCTCTGTGGTTTGTATGACAACCCAGTATACCTGAAGGCGCGTCTCCACCCCGATCGTTCTACCCGGACACTGAGGTCCAGCTCCGAGGGCCTTCTGGCGGTTCCCTCGCTGCGAGAAGTGAGGTTACAGGGAAGCAGGCAGAGGGCCTTCTCGGTAGTGGCACCCGCCCTGTGGAGCGCCCTCCCAGCAGATGTCAAAGAGAAAAACAACTACCAGACTTTTAGAAGACATTTGAAGGCAGCCCTTCAGATTTAATGTTTAACAGACCACTGTATTTTGTTGGAAGCCGCCCAGAGTGGCTGGGGAAACCCAGCCAGATGGGTGGGGTATAAATAATAAATTATTATTATTATTATTATCAAGAAAGCGACTTGAGACACAGCGGGGTTGAAACAACCTTGCTGCGCTCCAGACCACCAATGGGTACAAACCCTCCCACTGCCCAGAATCCTATCCCACGTTATCATCCCCTTCCCAGCAAATATTACGTCTGAATGGCATACCTCCTACGTGGTCCCTGGCGCTGTGGAGATCCGTTGCCAGCAGCTCGTCCATTTGTTCCAGCCGAGAAATTGTGCCTGGCTTGGTGATGGCCAGAACTGGTCAGGAAGGAAGCCAGGGGAGAAGAGAAGGAAGTCACAGTCATTTCTGAGTCTACAGAAGGTGTGGGGAACCCTGGAGCCTCCGGGTCACTCTGTTTGGCCTCCCCAGACAACACCTGTCAGGAGCAGGCCAGCAAAACAATCACTCGTCTCACAAAGTAACGAGTTGGTTCACGAGGCCAGGCCTCATGAGCGCGGCAACTCGTCCCTGTAGATCTTGCCCCTATGAGGCAGTTGTGGGGACCAAAGTTCTCTGACTTCCTGCAGTTCCCCAAAGCACTCCCCAAAGCGCTGCAACCCCGCTGGCTGTCCTGGCTTCTTGCTTGGCCGCGCACAGCCTCTCCTGGGCAATGGGAGCCTTCACCCCCTGCCCGAGAGAGGCTGCGCGTAGCTATCCCATAAGCCAGGACAGCCAGTGGGGTCGCTGCACTGCAATCTCGCTGGCTGTCTTGGCTTCTGGGATTCAGAATATTTTTTTTCTTGTTGTCCTCTTCAAAAAACTATGTGCATCTTATGCTCTGGTGCGTCTTATAGAGCGAAAAATACAAATATAAGCAAAATTTTGCAAATACATACATATATATTCCAGATAAGCACACATATATAAAAAAGAACAGAAAAGAAGAAAAGAAGAAAAGAAAAAATAAAGAGGAAAGGAGAAAAGTTGGAAGAATTTCTTCCAAATTTATTCTACAAATATCTCAATATGAAAATAATAATAAAATTTCATCGATTGACTTCCATCGCTCACACTGCACTTCCTATATATATTTTAAGCAAGATTGTATCTGTTATTCCGTATTTTTCCAATACAATCTCACACAAGTATTCTAATCAATAAGTTTTCTAAATCTTTCATAAATCTATTCTGAACACAACCAATACCTTACATTTAATCTTTGTCTACATAAATAATCATTTAAACATTTCCATTGTTTTTGGATTATATTTTTTGGTTTTTGTCTTATCAAATCAGTTAACTCTGCTAATTCCAAGTATTCGCATAATTTATTCAACCATTCTTCTTTGGTTGGAACATAATTTCCTTTCCAATTATCGGCTATTAACATCTTTTAATATTTCCTGTAAACTGCTTAGACATTTTACAGTGGTCAAGCAGTGCAGACGTTTTGGTAAAGAAATAGAAAGCTTTCCCCGCGGCCAGTGGTTTAAAACCCAGACCTGCCCTCTTACCCAGTGAGGTCGTGTTCTCATAGTTTTCTCGCATGACATCCTTGTAGAGGGTCCTTTGGTGGGCATCCAAAAGGTCCCACTCGCCATCTGTAAAATCCACAGCCACGTCCTCAAACTTCAGCAGATTCTGGGAAGGAAATTGGGATTTGTGATCAGACTCGGGTAATCAGGCTGCTGTGTGTGTGTGTGATGTTTAGAATACTTGGGCCAAATCTACACACTATATAAAAAAAAATGCTGTGAATATGCTTTAAAAAAAACACGTTTTGAAATCTGTATGGAATTTGCCAATAGCTCACCAGCGCCATCTGGTGTCGCAATTTTATAACGCACTTTAAACACACTTAAAGCAATTATATTTGCAGCTGTATAGCTGAGTCCTGACAGTCTGCCTCCAAAGCTGCTCACACTGCCCAGTAGCATAATAATAATAATAATAATAATAATAATAATAATAATAATAATAATTTATTTATATCCCGTCCTCCCCAGCCAAAGCCAGGCTCAGAGCGGCTAACAACAGTAAAATAGCAGTTTACATAAAGTCACAGTCAATTAATTGAAATACATTCTAAAATCAATTCAGAATCAAAATAATAGCAACCATTGGGCTAGAGTTCTGTGAGGATTACCAAAGGAGGGGGTCACACTGTGCCTTAGCCAAAGGCCTGGTGGAACAGCTCTGTCTTGCAGGCCCTGCGGAAAGATGTCAAGTCCCGCAGGGCCCTAGTCTCTTGTGACAGAGCATTCCACCAAGTCGAGGCCAGTACTGAAAAGGCCCTGGCCCTAGTTGAGACCAATCTAACCACCTTCAACTTGGGACCTCCAAGATGTTGTCATTTGTGGACCTTAAGGTCCTCTGTGGGACATACCAGGAGAGGCGGTCCCGTAGGTACGAGGGTCCTAGGCCGTATAGGGCTTTAAAGGTCAAAACCAGCACCTTAAACCTGATCCTGCACTCCACCAGGAGCCAGTGCAGCTGGTATAGCACTGGGTGAATGTAATCCCGCGGTGAAGACCCCGTAAGGAGCCTCGCCGCGGCATTCTGCACCCGCTGGAGTTTCTGGGTCAGTCCCAAGGGCAGCCCCACATAGAGCGAGTTACAATAATCAAGTCTGGAGGTGACCGTCGCGTGGATCACAGGGGCGAGGTCAGGGCAAGGGTGGTAAGGAGGGAATAAACACCCTCACCTGAACTACAGATCCTGCGTCTGTTTCCATTTCACGTGGCTCCCAAGGAAATTTTCCCGAGCCAGATGGGGGGAATGTTCTTGAGTCCTTAAGACGAGACTCCGGAAGAAAGGGAGGAGCTGCAAAAAAAGGCATCGTTCAGATTTCATCCTGTCCTCTCCCACCCCACCTCTGCCATCCCCATAAATAGTTTGAAAAGCCGCGGACAAGTAAGTTGCTAATAGCAGAGAGCAAGCTCAAAGCGTGTCGCTAGTAGCACGCAGCTCAGCTGTGTCCCCACTGTCAGAGGTGGTAGGCGCCTCTGAACGGCAGCCGCTGGCGATCCCAAGTCGAAAGAGGGCTTCACACACTGTTTCGGCTGTTATTTATAAAACGAAACACCCCTTTGGTCCCGTCAGAGCCAGGGACGTACCAATCAGACTTTCGAGCTCCATCTTCAGGGACTCTGGAAACAAGGCAAAGAGAGAAAACGCTTTTTTTTGTATTCTGATCAACACACATTCCACCTTCCTCAAGGGAAACAGATAGCCTCATCATATACCTTAAGCCAGTGTTTCCCAACCGGTGTTCCGCGGCACACGAGTGTGCCGTGAGACGTTGCCTCGTGTGCCGCGAGATGTTGCCTGGAGGGAGGCGGGCGAGTCGGGCGGCGAGAGGCGGGGCGGCGGCGGCGAGGAGAGGCCGCGCCTCCTGCTGCTGCCTGGCGCTCCTCCTCGCAGCCGGCAGCGCTGCCTGGGCGCCTCCGCGCGACTCTGCCTCGCTGGGTTTGGTCTCCCAGCAGAGACGGGTCACACGCGCACCTCCCTCCCTCAGCCTGCGCGGAGGGAGAGCCAGAGAGAGGCATCGCTCCTGCGCGGCGGGAGAGGGAGCAGCCGGAGCGATGCCCCAAACGAACGCATGGGACCGGAGGGGAAATCCTCTCCGGGGAGGATTGAGCGCAGCTGAGAGAAGCCTTTCGAGGAGCTGCCGTGTCCCCTGGAAACCCCCTTCCCAGCTCTGCCTGCCCGCCTGCCGTGGGGCTCGTATCACCCTTTTAAGGGCACGGGAAACTAGAAATGTGGGGACTTGGGGTTTTCCTCAGGCTGAATTCCGAGCCTTTTCACAATCTGGTGGCGGGAGAGAGGGGAATCAGCTGCGAGGGAGGAAATAAAAGGAGCTGCTCGCCTTTCCTATGGCCAGGCTACACAGCTGCTGTTTGCAGCCCCGTCTGAACGCCGCCTCGCCAACCCCGTCGATGGTTTCTTAGGCACCCCCCTCCCTCCAAACCTGCTTCGCCCTGGGACGTGCCTATAACTATAACTCGTGGTTCTGATGTCCCAACGCTCCCACGGGGCACATTTCATTCAGGCGGAGGAGGGGGTCGTTGGCTAACGGCCAACAGGCAGAAAGGACTGTCCAACAATGCGATTATCCACACACACGCATCTGATCCATGGATTAACATCAAAATCCTTGCATTAAAGCTCACTGCTAAGGAACCAGTGGGTCATTAGGCTTTCAGATGCACTTTGAACAAAGAGATGTTCAAAGGGAAAGCTGCTTTTAATAACGCTGCTTTTGCAGGTACTATTGGTCTGGGTCTCATCCAGCATCTTTTCAGTACACCCAGTTAGGATTCAGCAGTCCAGTTGTACACTCTTGGGTATTCAGCATTAGCTTAAGGCGTGCAATAATCACATGCCCACTTTTGCAGCATCTTCATAGCATCCCAAGTCACTCTTGGAATGCTCTCTTTATCATACCCTCCAAGTGTTTACTTGTGTAACACACCCTACCATATCTTGCAGAGAAGCACTTCAGAGAGGGCCAAAACCCCCCACACTTGGTGCCATTTTCATCTACACATGCAGCAGAGTAAGTTGACCCAGAATAGTACCAATTCAGATGGCAGATGGGAGAATGACAGTGCTGAATGCTTTCCCATGTAGAACAGTCCCTGCAAATAAAAACCTAGCATATTTGGAAGAGGGATGCTAGCCTAACCATTACCTTCTATGCTGTTACAATTTTTTTTTTTTTTTTACATAAGTAAAAAGTGACCTTTCCCCATCTGGCATGGTGGTGTGCCTCGAGATTTTTTTCATGAAACAAGTGTGCCTTTGCCCAAAAAAGGTTGGGAAACACTGCCTTAAGCAACCCTCAACAAGTGCCCAGAATCCTTTGAGGGAAATAATGCATTTTAAAAGGTATAAGTGCATACTCAAGCCATTTCTCTTTTTGTCTGTGCTGGATTCTGGAAGCAGAAATACCGGCAATGCCCTGGTTTGAGCTAAGGCAACAAAGTTGTACCTTGGAAGTCGGATAGCCTAGATCTCAAATGTTTTGGCTCCCAAACAATCAAACAAAGAAGAGGGCCTTCTCGGTAGTGGCACCCGCCCTTTGGAACACCCTCCCACCAGATGTCAAAGAGAAACAGAACTACCAGACTTTTAGAAGACATCTGAAGGCAGCCCTGTTTAGGGAAGCTTTTAATGTTTAACAGACATAAAGTAGCGTGGGCTATCGTTTAGTTGTTTTTGCTTTAATTGCCGTACTTGTGTTTTTATGTTGTGAACCTCTCTGAGATCTTTTGATGCAGAGCTGTATATCAGTCTTTTAAATAATAATAATCAGTGTTTCTTTCGGGTGGGGGGCCCTCAAGGGTACATAGTACTGGCTAAAAGTGTGGCACATACTGTAACAATTTCACGGTGAGCCCAGCACCTTTTCAGTTGCACTGGGGTGGAGGACCAGGTGCAAATTGCCTTCACTAGAGCTTTGATGGGCGTCTCGCTGCCCAAGAGAGAACTCAGAAGACCCCTGCTCACCTCGGAAGCAGTTCAGCGCCTCTCCCAAGACGGCCTTCCTCCTCTGAGAGAAATGGTGAAGCCTCAGTTCCACCTCGAGGAAGTTTCCTTGTCTGCTGCTGGAACTGCCAGTGGCCTGGAGGGAAGAGACGACAACAGGAACGACTTGGGTGAACAGTCTGCATTGCAGATACTATGCTGAAGCAACAGGATGCATGCAAATGGGCTCATCTTGGAATAAAAAAAAGAATTAATCCTCCTTTCCTCCCCCCACAACAACCCTGTGAGGTTGGTGAGGCTGAGAGGCTGTGACTGGGCTCAAGGCTTCATTGTGGCCGAGTGAGGACTCGAACCCTGGTCTCCCAGGTCCCAGGACACTCTAACTGGTAGACAGCACTGTCTCTCCAATGAACGGATGAGCAAGAAGCAGTCCCGTCTTTTCACTGGATTGGCAAAGTCTCACCTGCCAGCAGATTGGGAGAGGCTACGGAAAACAGATTTGAAATTAACGGCATGTTGTACGCTGAAAGAAAATGATATGAAAATGATATACTGGTAGTATTTGACTCCTACTAAGTTAGGAAGTTTTCCCAGTAGTGATGTATGGAAGTGAGAGCTGGACCATAAAGAAGGCTGATCTCCGAAGAATTGATGCTTTTGAATTATGGTGCTGGGGGAGACTCTTGAGAGTCCCATGGACTGCAAGAAGATCAAACCTCTCCATTCTTAAGGAAATCAGCCCTGAGTGCTCACTGGAAGGACAGATCGTGAAGCTGAGGCTCCAATACTTTGGCCACCTCATGAGAAGAGAAGACTCCCTGGAAAAGACCCTGATGCTGGGAAAGATGGAGGGAACAAGGAGAAGGGGACGACAGAGGACAAGATGGTTGGACAGTGTTCTCGAAGCGACCAGCATGAGTTTGACCAAACTGCGGGAGGCAGTGGAAGACAGGAGTGCCTGGCGTGCTCTGGTCCAGGGGGCCGCGAAGAGTCGGACACGACTAAACGACTAAACAACAAGTTAGGGAAAAATGTACAGAACAAGTAGAAACACCTGATGGAAATGTAAAGACAAAGACGGTACCTTTTACCACATGTGGTGGATGTATAAGGCAACTAAAACCTTCTGGGAGATGATATTAGATGAATTGGGGGGGAAATGTTTAAAATAACCTTTGCTAAAAACAACCAGAAGCTCTTTTTATTAGAAATTATAGGTACCGAGATTCCAAATGACCAGAAAATACATTTCATGTATGCGACAACAGCCACACGGATGTTATTAGCCCAGAGATGGAAAGAAGAAACAATCTCGACCAGGGAAGAATGGCGAACCAAGTTGATGGACTATGCTGAAATGGGAAAATTAACCGGGAAACTCAGAAACCAAGAGGACAAGATCTTTAAAAAAGAATGGGGAAAATTTGTAATATATCTACGAGACCATTGTAAACAGATGAAAACATTAGCAGAATTTTAACCACACTTGTAAAGTAACTAACAAAAAGTATAGATAATTTAGAGGGACAAGATATCTGGACAATGAATTGATATGCGGGCATAAATATTAGCATTAGGACCCACGGAGAGTGGGGGGGGGGAGAAGTCGCGAGGTTCAGAGTATATGGACTTATAAATGATTTTGCTATATCTTGTTTATTTTTTTAAACCAAATAAAAATCATTTCCAAAAAAAAGGAAGAAGTCTCACCTGCCGGCAGTCAATATGCTCCTGCGACCCCCACGTTTCGCTCGGCGGATGGGTCTCCGCGGACGGACTCTGCCCCCTTATCTCTATAATGTTCCCTGCAAGACTTTCCAGCCACCAGATCAGCTGCTGCTTCTGTTCTTCCAGAAAACGACAGAGATCCTTCCATTCCTGTACAATTTTCTCCCTCTCCACATCTGCCTTCCTCTGCGATTAAAAAAGGTGAAGCATGTTTTGGAAAAAATTAAGCTTGCTTCTGAGTGAAACTGCACAGGGCTGGGTGGCATATTCCCCCCTCCCCCCGGTTCTCTTTCCTATGCACAAAAAAACCCACATTTTCTCTCCTTCTCCCGCTCACACAGACACAGCCATAGCCCTCTTCATTCCTTTCCCTTTGAGGGCAGTGAAAGACCCTCTCTATGTGTATTCCTGGTGGCCCAACAAGGATAGCCAAATGTCTGAATGATACCATGGTCAACGGTACTGAAAGGATTCTTAGATCACGGACTGCAGTTTCTTGAAGATGGACTTCTGGCAAGTGATGGGCTGCACCTCACAACGGTTGGGAGAAATGTTTTTGCCAAAAATCTCAGAAACCTCATCAGGAGGGCTTTAAACTGACTAATGTGGGGGAGGGAGACAGTGCTCCTGAAGGTAGGAGTCTATCAATTAATGAAGATGATCATCCAAATGTCATAGACCAAATGGAGCAAACAGCACGCAGACCTAGTGGTGGGAGGAAAAAATCCTT
This sequence comes from Podarcis bocagei, assembly GCF_964188305.1. NCBI lineage: Eukaryota > Metazoa > Chordata > Lepidosauria > Squamata > Lacertidae > Podarcis > Podarcis bocagei. The sequence continues at coordinate 9,032,239 of NC_138126.1, forward strand.
AAATAAGAGACATGGGGGAATGATTAATGGACTTCAATGTCTGTACACTAATGCGCAAAGCATGGGAAATAAACAAGATGAGCTTGAGCTCTTGGTACAGCAAACTAAATATGACATAATAGGCATCACTGAAACCTGGTGGGATAAGTCCCACGATTGGAATGTAATAATGGGGGGATACAATCTATTTCAGAGAAACAGACCAGACAAGAAAGGAGGAGGAGTGGCGTTATATGTCAGGGATGTGTATACCTGTGAAGAGATCCAAGATTTAGAACCTCAAAGCCAAAGTGAGAGCATTTGGGTCAAAATTAAGGGAGAGAAGAATAACAGAGACCTCATTGTGGGAGTTTACTATAGATCCCCAAGCCAAACGGAGGACATAGATGATGCCTTCCTGGAACAGATGGCCAAGCATGCAAAAGGAAGGGAGATAGTAGTAATGGGGGACTTCAATTACCCGGATATTTGTTGGACGTCAAACTCAGCCAAGAGCATAAGGTCAAACAGATTCCTCACTGGCCTTGCAGACAACTTCATTGTCCAGAAAGTGGGAGAAGCAACAAGAGGAACAGCCATTTTAGATCTGGTCCTAACCAATGTTGATGACCTGGTTAGTGGGGTAGATGTGGAAGGATCATTAGGTGCGTGTGATCATGCTCTTCTGAAGTTTACTATACAGCGGAAAGGAGCAGCCAAGCATACTAGGACTCAATTTCTTGACTTTAAGAAAGCCGACTTCATAAAACTTAGGGAAGTGCTGGGTGAGATCCCATGGACAGCAATACTAAAAGGAAAGGGAGTTCATGATGGCTGGGAGTTTGTTAAGAGGGAGATAGTAAAAGCACAACGTCAGGCAATATCAATGAGACGGAAACATGGAAGGTGCCTAAAGAAGCCAGGGTGGCTATCTAAAGAACTTTTAACTGAGTTAAGATTAAAAAAGGATGTGTACAAAAAATGGAAAAGGGGGGAAACCACCAAAGAGGAATTCAAACAAATAGCCAGCACGTGTAGACACAAAGTCAGAAAAGCTAAAGCGCAGAATGAACTCAGGCTTGCTAGAGAGGTTAAAAGCAACAAAAAAGGCTCTTATGGGTATGTTCGTAGCAAAAGGAAGAACAAAGAAACAGTGGGGTCACTCAGAGGAGAAGATGGTGAAATGCAAACAGGGGACACAGAAAGGGCTGAACTCCTCAATGCCTTCTTTGCCTCAGTCTTCTCCGATAAAGAAAACAATGCCCGACCTGAAGAATTTGGAGCAAATGATTCAGCAAAGGAAACACAGCCCAGAATAACTAAGGAGATAGTACAAGAATATTTGGCTAGTTTAGATGTATTCAAGTCTCCAGGTCCAGATGAACTGCATCCAAGAGTATTAAAAGAACTGGCAGATGTGATCTCAGAACCACTGGCAGTCATCTTTGAGAATTCCTGGAGAACAGGCGAAGTCCCGGCAGACTGGAGGAGGGCAAATGTTGTCCCTATTTTCAAAAAGGGGGAAAGAGAGGACCCAAATAATTACCACCCAGTCAGTCTGACATCAATAGCAGGGAAGATTCTGGAGCAGATCATTAAGCAGATCATTAAGCAAACAGTCTGTGAGCACCTAGAAAGGAATGCTGTGATCACCAATAGTCAGCATGGATTTCTGAAAAATAAGTCATGTCAGACTAACCTGATCTCATTTTTTGACAGAATTACAAGCCTGGTAGATGAAGGGAACGCAGTGGATGTAGCCTACCTTGATTTCAGCAAGGCATTTGACAAGGTGCCCCATGATATTCTTGTAAAGAAGCTGGTAAAATGCGGTCTTGACTATGCTACCACTCAGTGGATTTGTAACTGGCTGACTGACCGAACCCAAAGGGTGCTCATCAATGGTTCCTCTTCATCCTGGAGAAGAGTGACTAGTGGGGTGCCACAGGGTTCTGTCTTGGGCCCGGTCTTATTCAACATCTTTATCAACGACTTGGATGATGGACTCAAGGGCATCCTGATCAAATTTGCAGATGACACCAAACTGGGAGGGGTGGCTAACACCCCAGAGGACAGGATCACACTTCAAAACGACCTTGAAAGATTAGAAAACCGGGCAAAAACAAACAAGATGAATTTTAACAGGGAGAAATGTAAAGTATTGCACTTGGGCAAAAAAAATGAGAGGTACAAATACAAGATGGGTGACACCTGGCTTGAGAGCAGTACATGTGAAAAGGAAAGGGAAGTAATAGTGCCACTGTATTCTGCTCTGGTCAGACCACACCTGGAGTACTGTGTCCAGTATATGCATAAAATATTGTGTCCAGTTCTGGGCACCACAATTCAAGAAGGACACTGACAAACTGGAACGTGTCCAGAGGAGGGCAACCAAAATGGTCAAAGGCCTGGAAACGATGATAGCCATGTTCAAATATATAAAAGGATGTCACATAGAGGAGGGAGAAAGGTTGTTTCCCAGCCATCATGAACTCCCTTTCCTTTTAGTATTGCTGTCCATGGGATCTCACCCAGCACTTCCCTAAGTTTTATGAAGTCGGCTTTCTTAAAGTCAAGAAATTGAGTCCTAGTATGCTTGGCTGCTCCTTTCCGCTGTATAGTAAACTTCAGAAGAGCATGATCACTCGCACCTAATGATCCTTCCACTTCTACCCCACTAACCAGGTCATCAACATTGGTTAGGGCCAGATCTAAAATGGCTGTTCCTCTTGTTGCTTCTCCCACTTTCTGGACAATGAAGTTGTCTGCAAGGCCAGTGAGGAATATTTTATGCAGACATATTTCATATCGACATTATGGATTTCTTCATACATAATGATAGAAGGGCAAATGGGCCTACCAGCAGTTCCTTGCTCATCCTTTGGTCCTCAGGAGCATCTTCCCTCGGTCTCCTTGGAGGAGGCAGGGTCTCCAGCATCTTTTCAGAGGGAAATAAGTAATACTGCTCAGTTTAGAGGTGGGTCAGTGGAGGGATGCTTTCGCTGCTGTAGCAGTTAAAGGCGCAGGGCGTCCCTTTTGGAAAGAGCAAGGGGTGAGCACAACGAGGCAGGGGGAATTCCCAGCCCTTCCTGGAGACGATGGAATCTGAACCTGGGAATCTTCCACCTGCAAAGCAAGTGAGCTATATGTCTCAAATATAATTGTGAGGTTCTGAACCTCACGGCTGAGAAAAAAGGGCTGCTGCTTTAAACAGGAACAACTAGCCCAGTGCTGCACACAATGACTGACAGCAGCTTTCCAGAGTTTCAAACACAGAGGCTTTCTCTGCAGTAAAGTAAGGGTAAAGGGACCCCTGACCATTAGGTCCAGTCGTGGCTGACTCTGGGGTTGTGGCGCTCATCTCGCTTTATTGGCCGAGGGAGCCAGCGTACAGCTTCCGGGTCATGTGGCCAGCATGACTAAGCCGCTTCTGGTGAACCAGAGCAGCGCACGGAAACGCCGTTTACCTTCCTGCCAGAGTGGTACCTATTTATCTACTTGCACTTTGACGTGCTTTCAAACTGCTAGGTTGGCAGGAGCAGGAACTGAACAACGGGAGCTCACCCCATCACGGGGATTTGAACCGCTGACCTTCTGATCAGCAAGTCCTAGTCTCTGTGGTTTAACACACAGCGCCAACCGCGTCCCTTTCTCTGCAGTAGAACCACAGAATTGTAGAGTCAGTAGGGACCCGAGGGTCATCTAGTCCAACCCCTTGCGATTCAGGAATCTTTTGCCCAACGTGGGGCTCAAACCCACAACCCCAAAGGAGTCTATTTCTCTACCAACTGAGCTATCCCGCCGTCCTACCTGGAGATGCTGGGGATTCAGCCTGGGACCTTTGTACGTAGAATCACAGAACTGTAGGGTTGGAAGAGACCCCGAGGGTCATCTAGTCCAACCCCCCCCCCCTGCAATGCAGGAATCTCAACTGGATCAGACCTGACAGGCAGCCATGCAGCCTCCGCTTAAAAATCTCACAGAAGTGGTCTCTCGCTGAGCAAAATTGCACAGTGTGACGGGGAAAGGAGAGGCTGGAGGATTTTCTTAGAGGTGGTCCAACACACAGTCTCATGGCCCATAGACACCTAAAGTACTGGCAGAAATCCCCAACAGATGAAAGGCTGAGCTCCATAACATCCGTCTGGACCATCTTGAGGGACTGGGAGCTGGGGGCACTGTCATACAGTGGTTCTGCTCCTTTCTCCTGGGCCGTGTCCAGAAAGTGGTGGGGGGGGGATGAGTGTTCAGACCCCTGGGCTCTCACTTGTGGGGTGCCTCAGGGTTCCGTCCTCTCCCCCATGCTTTTCAACATCTACATGCAGCCGCTGGGAGAGATCATCAGGAGGTTTGGGCTGGGTGTTCATCAGTATGCGGATGATACCCAGCTCTACCTCGCTTTTAAATCAGAACCAGTGAAGGCGGTGAAGGTCCTGTGTGAGTGTCTGGAGGCGGTTGGAGGATGGATGGTGGCTAACGGATTGAGGTTGAATCCTGACAAGACAGAAGTACTGTTTTGGGGGGACAGGAGGCAGGCAGGTGTGGAGGACTCCCTGGTCCTGAATGGGGTAACTGTGCCCCTGAAGGACCAGGTGCGCAGCCTGGGAGTCATTTTGGACTCACATCTGTCCATGGAGGCGCAGGTTAATTCTGTGTCCAGGGCGGCTGTCTACCAGCTCCATCTGGGACGCAGGCTGAGACGCTACCTTTCTGCAGACTGTCTTGCCAGAGTGGTGCACTCTCTGGTTATCTCCCGCTTGGAGTGCGGCAGTGTGCTCTACGTGGGGCTACCTTTGAAGGGGACCCGGAAACTACAACTAATCCAGAATGCGGCAGCCAGACTGGTGACTGGGAGTGGCCGCCGGGACCACATAACACTGGTCCTGAATGATCTTCATTGGCTCCCAGTACGTTTCCGAGCACAATTCAAACTGTTGGTGCTGACCTTGAAAGCCCTAAATGTCTCGGTCCTGTATACCTGAAGGAGCGTCTCCACCCCCGTTGTCCAGCTCCAAGGGCCTTCTGGCAGTTCCCTTGCTGCAAGAAGGCAAGTTACAGGGAACCAGGCAGAGGGCCTTCTTGGTAGTGGCACCCGCCCTGTGGAACGCCCTCCCACCAGATGTCAAGGCAATAAGCAACCATTTTACTTTTAAAAGGCAACTGAAGGCGGCCCTGTTTAGCGAAGTTTTTAATGTCTGACACTGTATTGTTTTTAAAATTCGCTTGGAAGCCGCTCGGATTATTATTAATTATTATTATCCCCCCAAATCATCTGCCGTGGATGCTTTCCTTGAGATTTCTGAGGACCCCTTCCAACTCAACAATTCTATGAAAAGAGCAGGGGTTTTGACCCCAAAGGGGGGGAAATGCCCATAAAGGGGGGCGCAGGTGAAAACCCGCCACTTCTGCCCCAAACTTACCTGAGCAGGTTCCAGGGTGCTCTCACTCCCTCCCACCGATGATGCGGAATGAAGCCGATGTAGGGAATGTGGGGCAGCTGGACGACGAGGAGCAGAATAACGAGGAAGGGGGAAGTTTTCAGGAAAAGGCCGAGCACTTCAATGGCTGCCCTGGGGGAAAGGTGATTTTCTCCATCCTGAAGTAGCAAGCCTTGAAACGAAAGGGATCTACCCCTAACAGATCCCCTGATTTGGAGGAGGAGGAGGAGGGGAGCAAGATCTGCCCCCACCCCGGTCCGCGGATGCTCCCCGCTTTTGTCTCCGCGGAGGCGGAGGAGGCGCCGCCAAGCGCTTTGATCTTCTTTCCCTTTGATGTGCCTCTTTCCCTCCAGCCTCCGCAGCTGATTGGGCGCAGCCGGGCGAAGCTCCGCCCCCACCGGAGAGAGAAGGACCGCGGCTGCCGCCAGGCGCCTCAAGGATGCTCAGAGCCCTCTTGCGGGGACGGGCAGAGGAGCCGGGGGTTGCCAACTGACTGGGTAAACCAGCCACGCCCGCTCTCAAGCCTGAAGGCAGGGGTCAACAAACTTTTTCAGCAGGGGGCCGGTCCACTGCCACTCAGACCTTGTGGGGGGCCTGACTATATTTTGGAAAATAATAATGAACGAATTGCTATGCCCCACAAATAACCCAGAGATGCATTTTAAAATAAAAGTACACATTCTGCTCCTGTAAAAACACCAGGCAGGCCCCACAAATAACCCAGAGGTGCATTTTAAATAAAAGCACACATTCTATTTATGTAAAAACACCAGGCAGGCCCCACAAATAACCCAGAGGTGCATTTTAAATAAAAGCACACATTCTATTTATGTAAAAACACCAGGCAGGCCCCACAAATAACCCAGAGATGCATTTTAAATAAAAGGACACATTGTACTCATGTAAAAACACGCTGATTCCTGGACCGTCCGCAGGCCAGATTGAGAAGGTGATTGGGCCGGATTCGGCCCCCGGGGCTTAGTTTGCCTACCCATGCCTTAAGAAGAGGGATGAAACTAGGTTTTCTTTCACCTGGGTCAAAGACTTGGTTTGGCACCCCCTCACACATTATTATTATTATTATTATTATTATTATTATTAGTGCTTTTTCTGGGGGTACGTACACCCCTAAACATTTTGTGAATCTAAGTTTGGCCTCATTGAGGGGCAGTATTTCTACATGAGTAGGAAAATGAGAGTACCCCTAAACATTATTTTAGAAAAAAAGCACTGATTATTATTATTATTATTATTATTATTATTATTATTATTATTACTGCATTATTGGCAACAACAACGATGACAACAATGGCTGCTGACCCATTGCAATTAAAGACATTATAGGTTGGCTACATTTTCCTTCCAAATTACAGGAAGGGTTAAATGCGAAGTACATCAGCATCTCAATTCTTTCATTGCGGGTGTTTTATTTTCAGTATAAACAGGACTGCGTTTTTGTAGCTGATTGTATGTATTCACATGGGGTAAACATGTATGTTGTCCTCTAGATCCAAACACACACACAGAGAGAACACATAATCAAACAATGCTCCAAATTGCTCATCTTGTTCTCTTTGGGCATTGTCGGCCAATTGGTGTCAAAGAAGGACAGAACTTTCTTTATGTATGCTACAACAGCAGCAAGAATACTTATAGCAAAGTATTGGAAGAAGCAAGATCTAGCCACCTTGGAAGAGTGGCAGATGAAGGTGATTGACTACATGGGACTGGCTGAAATGACTGACAGAATCCGAGACCAGGGGAAAGAGACGGCGGAAGAAGATTGGAAGAAATTTAAAATTTATCTTAAAAAATATTGCAAAATTAATGAATGTTAAAATGTTGTGGTTACACAAAGTAAGGGATTACAGCTATAAAAGATTAAGTAAAAGAAAAGAAAAGGGAAAAATTGGATAAAATTAAGGGGAAGGATTTGCTGAAATAATTTTGGGAAGTGGAACGCAGAAAGGGGAGGTATGGGGAAGTCGATGAAGTAAGTTTAAGAAAAAAAGGAGTTGAAATTATACGTGTTTGTTTGTTACTGTATGTATACTTTTGTACTGTGTGTATTGTATGTGTCTTTAAAAATTTGTGAAAATTTAATAAATATTTGATAAAAAACAACAACAAATTGCTCATCTTGTGAATTTGCCATTTAAATTGTTTAATCGTGACAACAGTTCCTGTTTCCAAAACGTACAGGAGGTCTGATTTCTTCACCACTTTTAATTGACCTCCGAGATTTTGGTCCCTGCCAGATGGCGTCTTCCAAGAGTTCGCGGTGGTTCCCACTTATTAAAACGGAGCATACCCAGGCCAGTTACCTGTCAAAGCTCCCACTTGCCATGCTTAGAATCGCTTTCACCGAATTACGATTCCAATCGATGCCCTCGGTGGTGTTGGATGGACGCTACGGCATAGTACATTATGAAGAGGCTTTGTCTATGTGGACAACCCTGTGTGGAGGACCTGTGCCACTATTTACTGCAGTGCCCGTTATATATAGACCCAAGAGACCGATTCATAAAACCCCTTGTTTCCAAATGGAACTCACTTGAATAGGGTAGAAAGGGGAAAATGGCTGCTGAGCGATACTGATGACTTTGCAACTTATAAAGTAGCACTCTATGCGTTGGCAGCTAAGAAGATCAGGAGGAAAGAACTAGATAAAATAGCGGTCAACTGCAAAGGGGATTCGGATATTTAATTTTACTAGAGAATCTTCTGCTATTCTATTTTATGCAACAAACAATTTTAGTACAGTGGTACCACGGGTTAAGAACTTAATTCGTTCTGGAGGTCTGTTCTTAATCTGAAGCACCACTTTAGCTAATGCGGCCTCCAGCTGCCGCTGCGCCGCCAGACCACGATTTCTGTTCTCATCCTGAAGCAAAGTTCTTAACCTGAGGTACTATTTCTGGGTTAGCGGAGTCTGTAACCTGAAGCGTCTGTAACCCAAGGTACCACTGTACTTGTGACTGTGGTTTATATTGTATGTGTGGTGCCTGATGATTTTTATGGTTATTGCTGTTTTACCTTTTGTTATTTTTCTGAATGATGCCATGGCCTATGGCTAGTGCAATAAAAGTCTGATGATGATGATGTATGTATATATGTATGTATGCATATGTTTTCCAGCAAGAATTAAAAAATAAACTGTGCCTACACAAACAGCGGGACGCAGGTGGCGCTGTGGGTTAAACCACAGAGCCTAGGGCTTGCCGATCAAAAGGTCAGTGGTTTGAATCCCCGCGACGGGGTGAGCTCCTGTTGCTCGGTCCCTGCTCCTGCCAACCTAGCAGTTCGAAAGCACGTCAAAAAGTGCAAGTAGATAAATAGGTACCACTCCAGTGGGAAAGTAAACGGCGTTTCCGTGCGCTGCTCTGGTTCGCCAGAAGCGGCTTAGTCATGCTGGCCACATGACCCGGAAGCTGTACGCCGGTTCCCTCGGCCAATAAAGCGAGATGAGCGCCGCAGCCCCAGAGTCGTCCACAACTGGACTTAATGGTCAGGGGTCCCTTTACCTTTACCCAAACAGCACTCTTTATTTTCTGTTAAAACATCCTTTCTGACTTTTCAATAAACTTTTAAAGGTGGCTAACAAAAAAAAAAAAAGATGCACAATCCTTTTCTGTTTTGACTGCTCCGGGCCTTTTTGCCTTCTTAAGAAACATGATGTAGAAATGCTGAAACAGGGGATGGATTTTTGTTTTTGCATTTTTTCCTCGCTTACCCAGCTTTGGGAAGGTAGTGTGAGGGTGGAGGGGGTGGAGGGGGGGTGTCAAATGCTGCCGAGGACAGCCAAAAAAGGCCTTGTGCGTTGGACATCCCTGTTCTAGTTCCATACAAGATCCTAATAAAAAGACGTGGCTCATCTCTCCAGCCCCTTAAAAAAATTATTAAACCCTGTTTCCACACCTTTATTTGATGTCTAGAACCCGACAGGAATTTACATCTGATATAATGTCTCCGGTAAGGCAGATACGGAACCAAAGAAACGTGGATTTTTATTTTGCAAAAGACAGGAGAGCAGTGTACAAGAGCCACCGCTGGCAACCTCCCATCAGCTCTGCCACTACGCTTTTCTCAGTCAATTTGTCAATCCCAGCCTACATAGTTTATCTGGTACTTGATGGACTGGGAGTCATGATGAACTTTGCTGTCGTCTGTTTTTGCATTTATAGCCTCTAGGTGGCTGGTTTTATGGTGCTCGACAAAATGCGGCCTCGTATAGAAGCTCTCGCCGCAATACATGCATTTATAGGGCTTCTCTCCCGTGTGGGTTTTCTGATGAGCGATAAGGTTCGAACTCAGGTTGAACCTTTTCCCGCACTCGGAGCACTGGTAGGGTTTCTCTCCCGTGTGGGTCCGTTGGTGTCGAATCAGGGCGGAGCTACAGGTGAAACACTTGCTGCAGTCCGAGCATTCAAAGGGCTTTTCGCCCGTGTGTGTCCGCTGGTGAACGTTGAGCTGCGAACTCACACTGAAAAACTTGCCGCAGTCCCGGCACTGGTAGGGCTTCTCGCCCGTGTGAGTTCTCTGGTGAGTGATAAGGTTCGAGTTCAGAGTGAAGCTCTTCCCGCAGTCGGCGCAGTTGTATGGTTTCTCTCCGGTGTGGATTCTCTGATGTCGGAGGAAGCTGGAGCTGCAGGAAAAACTCTTCCCGCACTCTGCACAGTCGTACGGCTTCTCGCCTCGGTGCAGTTTCTTGTGTGCGTTGAGGCTGGATTTCAAGTAGACGCTGGTGGGGCAGTCCCCGCACTTGTACAGTTTCTTCCCTGTGTGGATTTTCTCGTGGGCGTTTAGGCTCGATCGCACGCTGAAACTTTTCCCGCAAGCCGAGCACTCAAAGGGCTTCTCTCCGGTGTGCGTCCTCTGGTGCACACTGAGCTGGGAGCTGACGCTGAAGGTTTTGCCGCAATCCGAGCATTCGTAGGGTTTTTCGCCCGTGTGAGTCCTTTGGTGCCGGTTGAGGCTTGAGCTGCAGCCGAAGCTTTTCCCGCAGTCCGAGCAGTCGTACGGCTTGTCCTCCGTGTGGATCCTCTGGTGCCTGATAAGGCTGGAGCTGCAGTTGAAACTCCTGCCGCAGTTCGCGCACTGATAAGGTTTCTCCCCCGTGTGGATTCTCTCGTGTGCGATAAGGTTCGAGCTCTGGCTGAAGCCTTTCCCGCAGGCCGAGCAGGTGTAGGGCTTTTCCCCCTTGTGGGTCCTCACGTGCGGGATGAGGGCGGACTTCTGGCTGAAGCTTTTCCCACAGTCGGAGCACTTGTATGGCTTCTCGCCCGTGTGGATCCTCTCGTGGGCGACTAGGCTCGATTTTAAACTGAAGCTCCTCCCGCACTCGGAGCATTCGTACGGCTTCTCCTCCGTGTGGATCCTCTCGTGGGCGACGAGGCTCGAGGTCTGGCTGAAGCTTCTCCCGCACACCGAACACTCGTACGGTTTCTCCTCGGTGTGGATTCTCTCGTGAGCGACGAGGGTCGATTTCTTACCAAAGCTCTTCCCACAGCTCGGACACTTGTGGGGCTTCTCGCCAGTGTGGATTCTCTCGTGAGCGATAAGGTTTGAGCTGTTGCTGAAGCTTTTCCCACACTTGCTGCACGCCAGTTGCCTCTTGTTGGCGCCGACTTTGTTGCCGGCTGCACGAAGGACCGACTTGTTTTGGCCTCCTCTTCCTGGAGGTGTCCCCTTTTGCTTTTGCTCGTTTTCCAAAGTCACGTCCTGCCAAGGAGCCGGGAAAACGGTGTTATTGGCTTTTCCTAACAATCTCCCGGGTATATCAAATTGTTCAGAACTGTCAGCACCGCAAGTTGTTTCGTCGCCGTTCTCCTTCTCGGTTGTCAACCCTTGACCTATCAAAAAAGGGAGATAGTAAAATAAGCACGATTAGCAGCCAGTTTGGTAACAGCCCAGTGCTGGAAATCATCAAAGATTCCTCTGCAAGAGGCACAGTTAACTCACGCATGAAAATTTGCTTTATCTAAACATCTAGTCAGACATAGATGTGCAGTGAACGCTCCTTCATTGGAGGTTTTTAAGCAGAAATTGGATGGTCCTCTGTCATGGATAATAATAATAATAATAATAATAATAATAATAATAATAATAATAATAATAAAATTTATACCCCACCCACTCTGGGCGTCTCCCAACAAAATAGTAAAAATACCATAAAACATCAAACATTAAAAACTTCCCTAAACAGGGTTGCCTTCGGATGTCTTCTAAAAGTCAGATAGATGTTTATTTCCTTGACATCTGGTGGGAGGGTGTTCCACAGGGAGGACGCCACCACCGAGCAGGCCCTCTGCCCGGTTCCCTGTAACTTCACTTCTCACAGGGAGGGAGCTGCCAGAAGGCCCTCGGAGCTGGACCCCAGTGTTGAATGATGGGGGTGGAGATGCTACTATAGGTAAACTGGGAGCTGAGGCCGTTTAGGGCTTTAGTTGAGATTCCCGCATTGCAGGGAGTTGGACTAGGTGACCCTCAGGGTCCCTTCTATGATTCCATGTCCATTTAAAAAACAAAAGAGACCCTGCAAATTAGGGACAGCTTGACCAAATGCAGATAAACAGCCTCAGATATTAATTTAATTTATTCAACAATATATATATATCAATCAATTGTAGCCTCTAAGCCACTTACAAGAAACATTAAGATTATCAATGTAAGAGTTAAAAATAATTAAACTTATCAGGAAAAGAGATTAAGACATGTCAACATCTACGTGTCTAGATAGGCTTGCCTAAAGATAAATATTTTAAGCTGAAAACAGATCAGTGAAGGCGGCTGCCTGACGTCAATAGGCAGGGAGTTCCAAAAGTAAAATGTTACCACGGAAAAATACAAATTTCTTACAAGTGCAGAATGACTATTCTGTAACACTGGGATCCTGCAAGTTAAAGTGGTCTCACACACAGGGATGACATTTATATATATATATTTTTAAAAATACAAAAAATTACATATACGTACAGTGGTACCTCGGTTTTGGAACGTCTCTGTTGACAAATAATTCGGTTTTTGAATACGCCTCGGAAGTCGAATATGCCACGCGGCTTCCATTGAGTGCAAGATCCTGAGGCCTAGCTGCCAGCTGTTGAGTTTTCGGTTTTCGAACGTTTCAGAACTCGAACGGTCTTCCGGAACAGATTACGTTTGAAAACCGAGGCACCACTGTGTATGTATGTACAGTGGTAAGTACCATTTACCTTCCCGCCGGAGCAGTACCTATTTATCTACTTGCACTTTGATGTGTTTTTGAACTGCTAGGTTGGCTGCTGCAATAGTTAGAGAAAGGTGCCTAATAATAATTATAATACAGTGGTACCTCAGGTTACGTACTTAATTTGTTCCGGAGGTCTGTCATGAAACTCTTTTTAACCTGAAGCACCACTTTAGCTAATGGGGCCTCCTGCTGCTGCCACACCGCCAGAGCACGATTTCTGTTCTCATCCTGAAGCAAAGTTCTTAACCTGAAGCACTATTTCTGGGTTAGCAGAGTCTGTAACCTGAAGCGTATGTAACCCAAGGTACCACTGTATACTTTTCAGCCATGGTTATGGGCTTGCAGGGAGCGGGGTAAGGATGAGGCCCTGCAATCTCCACCCACCCCACCCCACTTTTGCACCATGGCTGGAGCAGAATAAAAAAAGACTCATATTCAACCTTTGCATCCAAGGAGCTCGTCCTGAAAGGCAGACTTTTCCTCCAAATGAGCACCGGCTCCCTGTTTCGACTCCACCAGAAATGGTTTGGTTTTTTGGGGAAGCTTGATGCCTTCCTGGCTGGAGAAAAGAGACAGAGAAGGATGTTCAAGACAGGCATAATGATAATAATAATAATAATTTATTTATACTCTGCCCATCTGGCTGGGTTTCCCAGTCACTCTGGGCGCCTTCCAGCAAAATATTTAAAAAGAATAATTCATCAAATATTAAAAGCTTCCCTAAGCAGGGCTGCCTTCAGATGTCTTCTAAAAGTCAGATAGTTGTTTATTTCTTTGACGTCTGGTGGGATTGCATTCCACAGGGCAGGTGCTACCACCGAGAAGGCCCTTTGCCTGGTTCCAGGGCAGGCGCCACCACCGAGAAGGCCCTCTGCCTGGTTCCAGGCAGCATCAGATACAAGACGTGTCCCTACCACATGGTCTGACCACCCCACATTTGAGGCCTCTTTCCAGCTCCGCTGAAGGTGAAACCCACAAGAAGAATAGCCTGTACCCATAATTCAAGCTCACCTGTCACCCAGAGCCTCAACAACCTGGAAAAAACAAAAACAAAACAGCAGTTAGCACGGTTACTGGTAGCTACGAAGGGGGAAGAGAGGTTTACTGGTTTGTGGAGGGTAGTGATGTTAAATTCTCGAGAATAATGTTTTGGAGAATGTTCTTGATTAATGAGGTGTGTACATTTAAAGCAGAATTTACAGTTTGTGGAGTATATTCTCCGGAGAATATTCTCACCTCCACATCACTAGTGGGGCGCTTTTCGTTTTTATGATGTATTTTGTGTTTTTGTGTTGTGAACTGCCCTAAGAGCTACGGATGGAAAAGAGGTATACAAATTTAATAAACAATAAAACAATTAATTTAAAAGTCAGGATACGTTTTGAAGGCACTTCCAGGAGATAATTTATAGGCAGAACTGCTCACTTTGTTGCCTGTGGGTATTTTAAAGGCTGCGTATATTTATTTATGAAAGTATTTCTGCACTGTTCCATCTATATATACGTGTGTGTGTGTGTGTGTGTGTGTGTGCTCGTGTGTCTGTTTGTATCTATATATCTCAGGGCAGCGCACAACATTAAAATACAAAATACAATTAAAAGAATCCTTAAGGTGACAGGCTAATCCGGGGTTTTTTTAAAGTAGAAAATATAATCAGAAAGAAGTCTGGCTGGCAATAAAAACCTCTTAGAGAGACTCCTGAAAGTCAAAAGCTTTTGCCAAATCTCTGCTGGGAAAGCAGTTACCTAGCAGGCGATTGTGTACCCTAAACACCCACCTTCTACCAGAGGCAAGGTGGACCCCTTTAAAACAAGGACCAATTAAAAGCACCTCTTCAGGTGATCTTCATAAACAAGCTGGATTTTAAGGGCTCAAGTGGTCCTAGAGCACATTATTATTATTATTATTATTATTATTATTATTATTATTTGCACCTTTCCTTTAAAGGAGCACTTGGTGGCATTCACAGTTCTCCCTGTTATCAACAACGCAGCGAAGTGGGTTCGACTGGGAGACAAAGGCCACCCGGTGAGCTTCACAGCTGAGTGGGGATTCGAACTCTCGTCTCCAAGGTCTTAGTCCAACACCCTAACCACTGCACCACACTCCCTTCCTTCACTGATTCACCACTGAGTTTCCCTGTCTCTTCCACCTTACGCAATGTTGCAAAAACCGAATGGCGCTTTGCATGCTGCAAGAACTCATGGTACCAGCGTCATCCGCCTTTGAGGAAAAACCAGTTGAGATAAGGTGTACAGTGGTGCCTCGCAAGACGAAATTAATTCGTTCCGCAAGTTTTTTCTTCTTGCGAGTTTTTCGTCTTGCGAAGCACGGTTTCCCATAGGAATGCATTGAAAATCAATCAATGCGTTCCTATGGAAACCGCCTTCAGACCAGGTCCGGGGACAGTCTGTCCCCCAACCTCTTCTGAAGGCTGGGGGGGGACAAGGGCTTTTCTTCCCACCCCCAGCCTTCAGAAGGTTGTTCTGAAGGCTGGCGGTGGGAAGAAAAGCCCTTCTCCCCACCTCCCGCCCCGCAAGCTCCGGGGACAGGAGTGCTTTGCTGCCGACCGCCAGCATTTTAAAAGCCCCCGCTGTCCTGGGGCGATTTTAAAATGCTGGCGGGCGGCAGCGAAGCCTCCGCTGTCCTGGGGCAATTTTAAAATGCTGGCGGGCGGCAGCGAAGGCTTCACTGCCGCCTGCCAGCATTTTAAGATCGCCCGGGACAGCGGAGAAGGCAGGCGGGGAGGGGGGGAGCAAAGACTCCAGGACCTCTTCTGCTGGCGGTCCAGGACCTCTTCTCAAGGCCGGCGGTGGGCGAAAGTCTTTGCTCCTGACCGCCAGCATTTTAAAAGAGGTCCCCGGAGATTTCCCTATGGGCTTTCTTCTTGCGAAGCAAGCCCATAGGGAAATTCGTCTTGCGGAACGACTCAAAAACGGAAAACTCTTTCGTCTTACGAGTTTTTCGTTTTGCGAGGCATTCGTCTTGCGAGGTACCACTGTACTTAAAGAGTGTCGAACTAGGGCTTGGGAGGCCGTGGGTTCAAATCCCCGCTCAGCAATCACAGGGCAATCTTGGGCCAGTCTCTCTACCTCACAAGGTTGTTGTGGGGTTTAAAGGGGGGAGGGCAGAGACATTGCCTTGAGCTCCACGGAGCAAAAGATGGGAAATAAATGCAATAATATAGAGATGTTTTTAAAAGCAGGCATTGATCCTGTTATACACAAGGCTAGTCCAGGGGTCTGCAACCTTTAAGACAAAAAGAGCCACTTGGACCCGTTTCCGAAGAAAAAAAAACTGGGAGCCGCAAAACTCATCATTATAAAAATAACTCTTTTGTCACTTTTTTATTATTTCTTTGTTTGACCCCTCAGAATTACTCCTCCTCATAGAAATAAACATTAAATTAACAAGTTACCTTTTTGTGTGTGTGTGTTCTTCACTCCCCTTCAAAACAGTGACCAGCGTACATGCCCCTTACAATGTAGCGGGCGGGCGGGAAGGTGACGTCGGGACGGTACGTGACTAACGCATGCACTGCCCCCATGCGACGTCACAGCCAGTACAGCGCCCGCCACAGTGGGGAGTGTCGGGGCACACAATGCGCCTCCTCCCCTCGCTAGTATCCGCCCCGGAGCCACGGCAAAGGTGTAAAAGAGCCACATGCGGCTCCGGAGCCGCGGGTTGCAGACCCCTGGGCTAGACAAAAAGCCAAGGCAGAGAGAGGAAAAAGTGCTCCAGGAATAGCTCTTTTAAAAAAACAACAGCCCAACAAGTTTGGGCTGGGTTTCAGGGATGATTGGGGCACGAACCGCAAACCACCCACAAAATCCCTTACCTGACTCAGCTCCATTCCTCCAGTTCCTCTCCTTCCCTGGACGGTTTGACTCAGCAGAGGTGAGACGCCTGCAGGTGTGGGGGAAAAAAGAGATAACTCAGAGGCAGGGGAAATTCTGCAGAGAACAACAGGTCCTGGAGTAGGTGATGGCTGCAATTCTCTGCACGCCAGACCAAGCAAGGGCAGTGGTTCAGGGGCCGAGCATCAGAAGCTAATTGAATCATAGAGTTGTGGAGCTGGAAGGGACTCCGAGGGTCATCTAGTCCAACCCCCGGCAATGGAGGAATCTCAGCTCAAGCATCTAAGTCAGATGGTCCCTAAAAGCCCTAAATTCCATTCCTGGCATCTCTGGGGTAGGACTGGGAATGTCTCAAACCCTGCAGGCTGCTGCTGCCGGTCAGTGAATACAAGAGCTGACTCGACAGAAGGCCTTATGAAGAGTGGTCGAAGGAGCTGGGTATGTTTAGCCTGGACAAGATGAGACTGAGAGGAGCTATGAGAGCCATCGTCAAATATTTGAAGCGCTGCCACATGGAAGAGGGAACAAGCTTGTTTTCTCCTGCTCTGAGGGTAGGACTCGAACCAAGAACCAAGTGCTTCAAGCTGCAAGAGAAGAGATTCCGACTCAACATATAGAATAACTTTCTGACAGAAAGAGCTGTTTGACCGTGGAAGGGAGGTTTTGCACTCTCCTTCCTTGTAAGTTTTCAAGCAGAGGTTGGATGGCCATCCGTCATGGGTGCTTCAGCTGAGATTCCTGCATTGCAACGCGTTGGACTAGATGACCCTCGGGTCCCTTCCAACTCTACGATCCTTTTTTTTTTTTTGAATTTGCATTTTATTTATTTGTTAACATTATTATATTACATCGGTAAACGTTGTCATATTACGTTACAGGACTTACTATAATACAATTTCCAACACGCATACAAATATGATATACAAATTTTATATACCTAGAAAGAAAATTTTCTTTCCAACTCTACGATCCTACGGTTCTGAAGTCAACGGGGCTTCCTCGGGAGTAGGCGCGCCTAGACCTTCCGACAGGTGGGCAGGCGGGTGGAAAAGGCGCACCAAGCAGCTATTTTGGAGATGCTTGGGGGTGCGCGCGCGCGCGTGTGGTACCCTGTTTTCTCCGGGCGCCCTGTTGATGTTAGAGGCGGTGATGATCCGGATCAGGCGCTTCTTTCCTTGCAAAGCTGCTTGCAGGGCTTGAGCTGTCGTCGGGCAAAGGCGTGTCTCCCGTCCAGGCTCCAAGCGCGCAGGAGGCTCCTCCGCCGATCCCGGAGCACATCTGGGGTTGCTGGGTGGGTGGGTGCCTCTCTCCGCCCCCCCCCGCCCCCAAGGCTTCAGAGGCACCCCCGGATGCTAAATCCGCCGCTTGGCAAGAAGCTCAGCCCCTTCCGTCCGACCTCCATCCCGCCCTCCGGAGCCGGAGGAGAGGGGACGCGCACGCCCTGCGCTCTTCGCCCTCTGCTGGTCGCTGCAAAGGGGTCTGGCCGGAGGCGGTGGTTTCCATCTCCCCAAAAAAGTATTCCTGAGCCCGTGCAGAGCGCCTTCCTGCAGAGGGTAATGCAGTCCCCCGCTTTCTGTCTGGGCGAATAAACAAACAAAAAAGCCAGGGATGGAGAATCTCTTTCTCTATTTAGATTTTCATTTATATTTTTCACCACTGTACTTTTCGACATTGCATTACTTTACATTGCATTCAAGAGGAACTGTACATCTACTTCCCTTCACTGCATGTTCTGATCATGCAATATTTTCCCTTTCTTGATTCTCGTTTTTAACTCCGTTATAGTGCTGGGTTTACTCTAAAGGCGGTTGGAGGATGGATGGTGGCTAATGGATTGAGGTTGAATCCTGACAAGACAGAAGTACTGTTTTTGGGGGACAGGGGGCGGGCAGGTGTGGAGGACTCCCTGGTCCTGAATGGGGTAACTGTGCCCCTGAAGGACCAGGTGCGCAGCCTGGGAGTCATTTTGGACTCACAGCTGTCCATGGAGGCACAGGTTAAATCCGTGTCCAGGGCAGCTGTGTACCAGCTCCATCTGGTACGCAGGATGAGACCCTATCTGCCCGCAGACTGTCTCTCCAGAGTGGTGCATGCTCTAGTTATCTCCCGCTTGGAGTGCGGCAATGTGCTCTACGTGGGGGGCTACCTTTGAAGGTGACCCGGAAACTACAACTAATCCAGAATGCAGCAGCTAGACTGGTGACTGGGAGCGGCCGCAGAGACGACATAACACCGGTCTTGAAAGACCTACATTGGCTCCCAGTACGTTTCCGAGCACAATTCAAAGTGTTGGTGCTGACCTTTAAAGCCCTAAGTGGCCTCAGTCCAGTATACCTGGAGGAGTGTCTCCACCCCCATCGCTCTGCCCAGACGCTGAGGTCCAGTGCCAAGGGCCTTCTGGTGGTTCCCTCACTGCAAGAAGCCAAGTTACAGGGAACCAGGCACAGGGCCTTCTCGGTAGTGGCACCTGCCCTGTGGAACACCCTCCCATCAAATGTCAAAGAGATAAACAACTACCTGACTTTTAGAAGACATCTGAAGACATCAGGGAAGTTTTTAATGACATTTTAATGTATTTTTAATCTTTGTTGGAATCCGCCCAGAGTGGCTGGGGAAACCCAGCCAGATGGGCGGGGTACAAACAAACGTTTTAACCTGCTTGCAGTGATTCTTCATATAACCTACAAACCTTTTCCAACAGATAAAGGATCTCTTAAGCATATGCAGAGTGCCTTTCTCCAGATGGGGAACTGCTACTTTTCTCCCTTTCTTGGGACTGCACGCAGTATCCCACAGCCTGTGCAGAGTGCTTTTTTTTTTAAGCGACAGAATCATTTCCCTCCTTTCTGGGGGGAAGAAGATCTATAGGCAGACGGCCTTTGAGCATGTGCAGAATGCTTTCCTGCAGAGATTAATGCTCCCCACTTTCTGTCTGGGCAAACAAACACAAAAACACATGCAGAGCACCTTTCTTCAGATAGGGAACGCAGCTTCTGCCCCAAACCAGGAAAGATGGGTGGGAGCCATGCTTGGAAAAATCAAAGGCTGGTTTTTATATATCTTTTATTTTTAAAAAATCTATATACGTAGTGCTGTTCATTAAAAAAAAGATTGACTTTCAACAATCATACATTCGTAAATCCATTTAAAAAAAAATCAGAGATCAACTATTGATTGGTCGGCATCGGCCTGTCTCGGGAGACAACGGAGGAGTGAGCCCAACTATTACAGAAGAATCTTCTTAATTTCCTGCATTGGCTTGGCTACGCAACAAAGTTTTTGCGGGCATTTAAAGGTTAATGGAGAAGACGCCCGCTGAATATCTATTGGCTGAGCATTCCGCAGGTACGGGGGCGGTACCAGAAGTGACCAACCGCGTCCCTCCAAAGGGATAAGCGAAAGCAGGAGAGGAGCCAGAGAGATAGAGAGATTTCCGGTTGCCAACAGAAAGAAGCAGGAGCCCCGCATCCTCTGGCTGCCTTCAAATGGGAACCTGAATAGGCGTCAGCTCTGAATGTCCTGCCCAGTTTGTGAAGTTGGGGAGAAGGGAGATGAACAGCTGGGCGCGCCTTGGAGGTACAGGGGCGAAAGGGGGCTTCTCCTCCAGGAATTTAGGGATTTGGGCATTGCAAGAGAAGAAAAGCAAACCCTACACACATCCGGAGCGGAGTCCCTAAGACAGTTGGATGGCAGCTTGTATGCTGCTTCCGGAAACTCCTGCAGCCAAGCTGGTGCCAAACGTCTTGCTCTGCTTTCCTTTGGACCCCCATCAGCGAGGCCGAGGAGGGGGGTGTCTTGCCAACCGGGCAGCCCAAGACCTCCACTGCCCTGGCTTGCACCCCAGGGAGGTCGCTTTGGTGCTGCTAACGCAGCGGTTCTACTTCACCCCCCCCAGCATAGCTATCAACTTTCAGATTTGAAAATAAGGGATCGGCAGCCTTGAAAATAAGGGATCAACAGCCTCACCTGTCCCAGGGACCAGTGGCGTAGCGTGGGGGGTGCAGGGGGGGGCCCGGTCGCACCAGGCGCAACATGGGGCGCACTCGCAGCTCTCTGCCCCTACCTGGCTCACTCACTCTAGGGGGCGCAAATTACTTGCCTTGCCCCGGGTGCTGACAACCCACGCTACGCCACTGCCAGGGACAGCCTACGGGATAGCTAACAATCCAGGATAGCAGCGGCAAGCAGCGGGAAACGGTGCTGGAATAAGGGAATTTCCCGCAAAAAAAGGGAAGGTTGACAGCTATGCCCCGGAGGCGTACTCCATTGTTTCTCAAGACAGATGGATGCCAAAACAACTAACCATTAAAGGATATTCTCATAATTTCCTGCATAGGATTGGCAGCATAGAAAGGTTTTTAGCAGGTGTTCAAAAGCTGAGGCAGAAGGCACCCACTGAATCTCTGTTGGCAGACTACTCCCCAACTGGGCAGATGATGTCATTTCTTCGTGTTGTCATTTCTTCTTGTTGTCAGGTGAACCTCATCAACTCAGAGGACGACCAGTGGTGCTCCTACAGATTCTCCCTGCCGGGTTTGTTTAGAGTTTCTTGCAGGCGGACAACCTTGACAGGAGCCCGACATTGCTCTCCCCTCCTGCGAATTCCAGCAGCAGGTACGTAACTGGGCCTTGAGCAAAGTGTTGATTTCTTCCAAAAGCAAATGGGTACAAGGTAAAAAAAGTGAAAGGTAAAGGACCCCTGGATGGTTAAGTCCAGTCAAAGGAGACGATGGGGTTGTGGCATTCATCTCGCTTTCAGGCCGAGGGAGCCATTGTTTGTCCACAGACAGCTTTCCAAGGCATGTGGCCAGCAGGACTAAACCGCTTCTGGCACAACGGGACACCGTGACGGAAACTAGAGCGCATGGAAACGCCGTTTACCTTCCCGCCACAGCGGTACCTATTTATCTACTTGCACCGGTATGCTTTTGGACTGCTAGGCTGGCAGGAGCTGGGACAGAGCAACGGGAGCTCACCCCGTCACAGGGATTCAAACTGCCGACCTTCTGATCATCAAGCCTAAAAGGCTCAGTACTTTAGACCACAGCACCACCCGCTTCCCTTCCCACCTCGTGCTGCAGCCCAAGTGCTGGCAGGAGTGGGACCTGCAGCCCAGGGTGTCCCACTCTTATTACCGAACCTTGAGGGGTTTTTTGGCCAGATGACTCTGTGGGTAAGTTTTTCAGTCCTGTAGGAAAATACTAGGAGAGAATTTTCTTTATTTCTTTTAGGGTCTGGTGATCTTTGAGGCGGCAGCTGTGTATTTATTTCCCTGAGGAGGAGCAGAGCAGGCGTTACTGGACCCAGGGCACAGAGCCTTGTGCAAGGAAGTCATGGAGGAGGTACAGGGGAGTGTAGCTTCTCTAGGTAAGAACAGCTGCTTGTGGGCTTTTTCAGAGCCATCTGGGTGGGCTCTGTGAAAGCCAGCAAGGTTTTTCATATGCCCCTAAGCCAAATTAGGGACTAGCCATCCCTAATGGCTGCTAATCATCATGGCTACTTTCTGTCTCCAGTGTCTGAGGCAGCGTGCTTCTGAATACCTTGGAATCACGAATGGGGAGAATGCAGTTGTTCTACCAAGTGAAGGAGATAACGAGGCTTTCAAGTTTTGTTTTTGTTTTTTGTTTTAAAAAGGGATATCTAAGGTATCTAACTGTTGGAGATGCAATAGGGATAATGCTTCTCTAAAACATGCATTTTTTTTCATTGTCCTGTATTGAAAAATTTTGGCCAGAAGGTAACTGAAACGATCAACGGGACTGTACATTTACAGAGCAAAATATCCTCTTGAATTTTATACCCAGCACATGAAACCTTACAAAAGGACAATACGAGTGGACTCTCCCTGCCCTGACAACGGCAAAAAGACTGATACTGATGAATTGGAAAAAATAAAAATGCGGCTCCCTTCTATGATTGGATTGAAGGCTTATACAAACTCGCAGCATACGAATCACTTGCATATAAATGCAGACTTGCCATGGACAAATTCAGTGATACAGTGGTGCCTCGCAAGACGAAAATAATCCGTTCCGCGAGTCTCTTCGTTTAGCGGTTTTTTCGTCTTGCGAAGCAACCCTATTAGCGGATTAGCGGCTATTAAAGGCTTAGCGGCTTAGCGGCTAAAAGGCTATTAGTGGCTTAGCGGCTTAGAAAAAGGGGGGGAAGCGGAAAAAAATCGGAACACTCGCAAGACCCATTGACGGATTAGCGAATTAGCACTATTAGTGCTATTAGTGGCTTTTAGCGGCTTTTAGTGGCTTATCAGCTTATTA
The DNA here is from genome assembly GCF_964188305.1 of Podarcis bocagei. Taxonomy (NCBI): domain Eukaryota; kingdom Metazoa; phylum Chordata; class Lepidosauria; order Squamata; family Lacertidae; genus Podarcis; species Podarcis bocagei. Next base: position 9,055,016 of record NC_138126.1, read on the forward strand.
GATCAGCTGATGTGGCTTAGCGGCTTAGAAAAGGGGGGGGGGAGGAAAAAACCCCGCAGGAACTCACAAGACATTTTCGTCTTGCGAAGCAAGCCCATAGGAGATTCGTTTTGCGAAGCACCTCCAAAACGGAAAACTCTTTCGTCTAGCGAGTTTTCCGTCTTGCGAGGCATTCGTCTGTAATAGGTTAAGTTCTGGTGAAGTACAGCTTTGTAAAGTATAATTTTGGGTGTTTCTTTTTCTCCTCCCCCCTTTACTTTCCCTTCTACATGGGTTCTGGTTCTCTTTTTCTTTCTTTCTCTCTCTCATTTATTTATTTAACTTTTATTGTTGTTTCTGACACAGCAAGTCAGTCAAATGACTCCTTGCCACGATCGTGCACAATGCAAAAGCCACGGAGGTGAATTGGACATTTAACAGGGAGGCCCCAGCACCCCTTGTCAAATCTCTGAGCAAAGACTGACCCCAAGCCTTTCTGCATCTGATAAGTAGTCTGGAAAAAAAGACAAAGATGCTCTAGACTGCCTCAAAAAGTGGTGAAACTCTTTTTTGTGTGTGGCAAGTTCTCACTGCAGGGTTCAAGTATGGTGGCTGAAACCCAGTTTTCAATTGGTCAGACTTTGTTCAGTAACGCATTAACAGTCAGAGTTCAAAGAGTCTGCAAGGGCATTTGCATTAGGACACGCACTAAATATATGTCATATTAACCCTTTACTCTCTTCACAGCCTTCTCCTGCCACCTCACCTTCACCATCTCCAATTCAACCCGTCCCTGAAAACACTTACTCAACCCATTTTTTTACTGTCCGTATAAGAACCCTACTTGTTCCTCATCTGGAGTTGTTTTCACTTTAACATTCAGCCGTTTGATTCCTCCTAAACTGGCTCCTACCTGTTTTGTGGTCAGGTCACATTCTTGGGCGTGTGACACTTCCCTCACTGGTAAGGAGCCTAAAAAAAAAATATCTACCTCATTTGGCTAACAGATTGAGGTTGATTCCTGACAAGACAGAAGTACTGTTTTTGGGGGACAGGGGGCGGACAGGTGTGGGGGACTCCCTGGTCCTGAATGGGGTAACTGTGTCGCTGAAGGACCACATGCGCAGCCTGGGAGTCATTTTGGACTCACAGCTGTCCCTGGAGGCACAGGTCGATTCTGTATCCAGGGCAGCTGTCTACCAGCTCCATCTGGGACGCAGGCTGAGACCCTCCCTTCCCACAGACTGTCTTGCCCGAGTGGTGCATGCTCTAGTTATCTCCCCCTTGGACTACTGCAATGCGCTCTATGTGGGGCTACCTTTGAAGGTGACCCGGAAACTACAACTAATCCAGAACGCGGCAGCCAGACTGGTGACCGGGAGCGGCCGCTGGGATCATATAACACCAGACCTGAAAGACCTGCATTAGCTCCCAGTATGTTTCCGAGCACAATTCAAAGTGTTGGTGCTGACCTTTAAAGTCCTAAACGGCCTTGGCCCAGTATATCTAAAGGAGCATCTCCACACCTATCGTTCAGCCCAGACACTGAGGTCCAGCTCCGAGGGCCTTCTGGCAGTTCCCTCCCTGCGAGAAGTGAGGTTACAGGGAACCAGGCAGAGGGCCTTCTCAGTGGTGGTTCCTGCCCTGTGGAACACCCTCCCATCAGATGTCAAGGAAATAAACAACTGTCTGACTTTTAGAAGACATCTGAAGGCAGCCCTGTTTAGGGAAGTTTTTAATGTTTGATGTTTTATTGTGTTTTTAATATTCTGTTGGGAGCTGCCCAGAGTGACTGGGGAAACCCAGCCAGATGGGTGGGTATAAGATAATAATAGGCTTGAAAGCAGAAGCTGGCTCCCTATAAGGGATAGTGTGGTAATAAATAATAATAATAATAATTTTTATTTATACCCCGCCCTCCCCAGCCAAGGCCGGGCTCAGAGCGGCTTACAAGCAATAATAAAAACAAGTTGAATGATTACAACTTAAAAACAAAATTAAAATACAACATTAAAACATTGAAACATTAAAACATTAAAATATTAAAATGTAGCCTCATCGCAGGAGGAGAAGGAAAAGAAAAAAGAAAGAGGGGGAGGGAACCAAATTGGCTCCAAGCCAAAGGCCAGGCAGAACAACTCTGTCTTACAGGCCCTGCAGAAAGAAATCAGATCCCGCAGGGCCCTGGTCTCATGAGACAGAGCGTTCCACCAGGCCGGAGCCAGAGTTGAAAAGGCCCTGGCTCTGGTTGAAGCTAATCTAACTTCCTTAGGGCCCAGGACCACTAGGGTATTGCTATTTATGGACCTTGAGGCTCTCCGTGGGGCATACCGGGAGAGGCGGTCCCGTAGGTACGAGGGTCCTAGGCCGTGAAGGGCTTTAAAGGTCAAAAGCAGCACCTTAAATATGACCCTGTACTCCACCGGGAGCCAGTGCAGCTTGAAAAGCACTGGGTGAATATGCTCCCATGGCAGAGACCCCGTGAGGAGCCTCGCTGCAGCATTCTGCACCCGCTGGAGTTTCTGGGACAGTTTCAAGAGCAGCCCCGCGTGGAGCGAATTACAGTAGTCAAGCCTGGAGATGACCGTCCTGCATTGTGGCTCCTGCATTGAGCAAGGGCTGAATGACCTTTGGAGGTGCCTTCCAACTCTAATCAGGATTCTCTCTTTCCCCTCTGCAGCAACTGGGCAGGGCAGTGAGGATTACAAAGAGCCAGTTGGGGTGTCCCTGGAACCCGTCAAGAATGAAGAGGGAGAAGAGACCTTTAGGGATCAAGAAATGTGGAGGAGGCAGGGCAGAAACCAAGTAGACGTCTGTGAAATCCCTATCCAAAGAGCGCACACAGAGGAGAAACCACTGGCCTGTGGTAATAGCTTCAGTCACAGCGCAAACCTCATCTCTCATCAGATAATCCACACGGGAAAAGTTAAGGGTCTGGAGTTTGGAAAGGACTTTAGTCAAAGCAAACACCAAGCTTCACACCAGGCAACTCATGGGAGAGAGAAACATCGTAAATGCCTGGAATGTGGAAAGAGCTTCAGTCGAAGCACAAACCTTACTAAACATCTAAGAACTCACACAGGGGAGAAACCGTTTAAATGCCTGGAGTGTGGGAAGCACTTTAGTCAGAGCTCAAACCTGATTTCCCATCAAATAATTCACACCGGAGAGAAGCCCTATCAGTGTCTGGAGTGTGGCAAGGCCTTCAGTCAGAACACAAACCTTACCAAGCACGGGAGAATCCACACGGGGAAGAAGCCTTTCAAATGCCTGGAGTGCGGAAAGAGCTTCAGTCAAAGCTCAGACCTCATTTCCCATCAGAGAATACACACGGGCGAAAAGCCATTTAAATGTCTAGAGTGTGGTATGTGTTTCAGTCAGAGCACGGCCCTTACGAAACATGACAAAATCCACACGGGAGAGAAGCCCTACGAATGTCTGGAGTGTGGAAAGAGCTTCAGCTGGAGAAAAAACCTTACTTCACATCAAAGAATCCACACACAGGAGAGGCCGTACAAATGCCCAGAGTGTGGGAAAAGCTTCAGTCAGAGCACAAACCTTATTAAGCATGAGAGGATCCACACAGGGGAGAAACCCTATAAATGCTTGGAGTGCGGCAAGACCTTTACTGTGAGCACGAGCCTTACGTCACATCAGAGAATCCACACAGAGGGGAAGCCATATAAATGCCCCGAGTGTGGCAAACCTTGAGAAGCACAAAAGAATTCATGCTGGAGAGAACCATTTAAATGTCTGGAGTGTGGAAAGAGCTTCCGTTGAAGAGGAGACCTTCCTTCCCATCAAAGAATTCACCCAGGAGATATGCTGTTTAAATGCCTGGAGTGCAGAATGAACTCCAGTCAAGAGAACCATCTTTAAATAATAAATTTAGGAACCATTTTAATGCCTGGAACGTGGGGAAAGCTTCAGGTCAAGCACAACGCATGCTAATGATCTAAGAAACCTGGATTGTGGAAGGAGTTTCAGTCAGGGCACATCCCTTAATTTCCATCAAAATATTCATTACGTTGAATTTTCCAAAATATATATTTTTGAAGTGTCTATTTTATTTATTCAGGGTGCTAAGGGTGTCATGGAGAGAAAACAAAAGATGGTTTTGGTTAAGAGCTACCTGCTTTCCACGCTGTCCATATTTCTGTTGATTCTTTTGATAGATGTTCTTGTAGTTTGTTGGTAGGTGTGTAAGGGATGAAAAACCAACAGGTGGCAAAATAAGACTGTGCTTCCTCTTTTTCTAATCTTTCCAATAAAATACTTCCAATTTGTTTTTGTTGTCTTTCATCTCTTAGGACTCATGTAGACAATACATTTTCCAGTTGGGCTTGGCTGGGATTTTAATTTAGACATTTCATCCGTGAGGAGCCCTCAGTCCAATGCTGGGAAAGCAGGGCTGATCCTTTCTGTCCTACTCTGCTCCCCTCCATCAGCAGCTGCCTCCCTGCCTCTTCCGGTCCCACTGGCTGCCCTTTGAGGTTGGAGGGTCTCCACGTGGGGCAACCTCCCTCCCCAAAGCACATTTTCCACCAATCCTCCATTGCAGTCTTGCCTCTCCACCACCTGCAAAAGATACTCACCAGATTCTTCCCTGGGTGGGAAAGACAAAGGGCTGTTTCTTCTCCCTCCCCAGAGGAGGCAGCAGATCAGGAAGAGCCATAATTCCTTCTTTCCAGAGGCCTTTCTAGAAACGCAGGCCTAGTCCAAGGGTCAAAGGGGGACAGACTGAAGCCTCACTAGGAAACCGATATGTGTCTCTCTCCCATCCTAGTCTCTCTCCCATCTCGATCAAGTTGCGAAAGCGTTTACACTCCCAATTCTCACTCCAGATTCAGTCATCTGGAGCCGACCCAACTCTGGTCAGTCAGTTTTATGGTGCATACCGTATTTTTCGCTCTATAAGACGCACATTTCCCCCTCCAAAAATTAAGGGGAAATGTGTGTGCGTCTTACGGAGCGAATGCAGGCTCCTTGGCTTCAGCGATAGCAATGCGAAGCCTCTGAAGTGCAGTGGGAGCGCTCCCAGGGGACAGGATCACACTTCAAAACGACCTTGACAGATTAGAGAACTGGGCCAAAACAAACAAGATGAATTTTAACAGGGAGAAATGTAAAGTATTGCACTTGGGCAAAAAAAATGAGAGGCACAAATACAAGATGGGGGACACCTGGCTTGAGAGCAGTACATGTGAAAAGGATCTAGGAGTCTTGGTTGACCACAAACTTGACATGAGCCAACAGTGTGACGCGGCAGCTAAAAAAGCCAATGCAATTCTGGGCTGCATCAATAGGAGTATAGCATCTAGATCAAGGGAAGTAATAGTGCCACTGTATTCTGCTCTGGTCAGACCTCACCTGGAGTACTGTGTCCAGTTCTGGGCACCACAGTTCAAGAAGGACACTGACAAACTGGAACGTGTCCAGAGGAGGGCAACCAAAATGGTCAAAGGCCTGGAAACGATGCCTTATGAGGAACGGCTAAGGGAGCTGGGCATGTTTAGCCTGGAGAAGAGGAGGTTAAGGGGTGATATGATAGCCATGTTCAAATATATAAAAGGATGTCACATAGAGGAGGGAGAAAGGTTGTTTTCTGCTGCTCCAGAGAAGCGGACACGGAGCAATGGATCCAAACTACAAGAAAGAAGATTCCACCTAAACATTAGGAAGAACTTCCTGACAGTAAGAGCTGTTTGACAGTGGAATTTGCTGCCAAGGAGTGTGGTGGAGTCTCCTACTTTGGAGGTCTTTAAGCAGAGGCTTGACAACCATATGTCAGGAGTGCTCTGATGGTGTTTCCTGCTTGGCAGGGGGTTGGACTCGATGGCCCTTGTGGTCTCTTCCAACTCTATGATTCTATGATTCTATTCTATGATTCTATGATTCCCGCTGAGCTCCGGAGGCTTCGGGTTCCTTTCGCTGAAGGGTAGGTGCCCCTTCAGCTAAGGCACAGTGCCCCTTCAGCTAAGCAGCTAAGCGGGAGGAGAAATGGAAGGGGCTCCGTTTCTCCTGCCGCTTCGCTGAAGGGACGCTGAGCAGAGAGGGGGAGAATTTTTTTTTCTTGTTCTCCCCCTCTAAAACAAGGTGCGTCCTATGGTCGGGTGCATCCTATAGAGCAAAAAAATACAGTAATTCACCCCGACTTGCCTGCACAATATTCGCTGGCAGGATATAAGGCCTCACCCTAGATTCGTATGATGACATGAAGATAATGTTGGGAATCTGAATACCTGCAGCTTTACACAGAGTCAATTAGGGTTTGGCCGACAGCCAAGGCAATGTAAAGGTGTGTAATCTGCCTGGTGATACAGAGGCATGGAGACAGCTCCATGATTGGTCAAGCTCTCACGGAAATAATGATTTATGGCCTACTAACTGGAATGTGTTAGTTGGAGTGGCTAGTGTAGGAGTTGGAGGTTGAGAGTTGAGAGTGGTGTCAGAGAGAACTAGTCAAAGTTCTGTTCCTGTAAATAGTCCACTGTATATAATAAACACCTATAACTACAAGTTACTGGTTCCTGCTTCGTCCATCCTGTCTGCAACCAGTTGCCAATTGCTTCCGTGGACTCTGCGCATACTCTGCTAGGTCTGGCTAAGGTCCTGCAACAAGTCAGAAAGTTGCGAAACACCAATAGATAACCCGCAGCTTTTATTTTCCCCAGTCTGATTCCTAATGTTCTTCAATCCTCCACGTAGTCCTTCTGCAAAGGTAGTGACCGTATACAGGGCATACAGATTTCCTACTCAGTAATTCCAAAGATAAATCTTGGGGCAACGTCAAGGGAGCCGGGGAGCTACCAGGCTCAATTCAGCGGGTTGGTACTAGCGTATAAAGCCCTAAACTGGTTGGGATCCAAATTCCTAACAGAGCGGCACTTCTAATATCAACGATCTCGGGACCTATGATCTTTTGGTGGTGCCCGGTCGGCGTTCAACCATGACAAGGCCTTCTTGGTGGTGGCTCCCCAATTACTATTTATTTACTTACGGTATTTTTCGCCCTATAGGACAAACTTTTTCCCCTCCAAAAATGAAGGGGAAATGTGTGTGCATCCTATGGGGCAAATGCAGGCTTTCGCTGAAGCCTGGAGAGTAAGAGGGGTCGGTGCACACCAACCCCTCTTGCTCTCCAGGCTTCAGGAAGCTATCTGTAAGCCTGCGGAGCCCAGCAAGCGCAGGAGTTCCTGCCGGGCGCTACAGGCTTGCGGATAGCTGCCCGAAGCCCAGGGTGCGCAGCGGACTACAGTGCCGCGCTCCCCGGGCTTCAGATAGCAGCAAGCTCCGGGAGCGATGGCGACGTTGAGCACAACCTTGCCATTGCTCCCGGAGCTTGCGGGGGGGAAATAAAAATGTTTTTCTTTATTCCCCCCCCCAAAAAAAATAAGTGCGCCCTATTGGCCGGTGCGCCCTATAGGGCGAAAAATACGGTACTTATTTTGCATACTGCTCTTCATCTGAAGATCTCAGGACGCTTCACGGCATAAAAATTCAGAACAAAAGCACAAAGTACTAATAAGAATAAGAACAAAACAAGCCAATCACTCTCTTAACACAGTAGCCATAAGTCAAAGAAAGCGAAAGATCATGCAGTTCCACACAGTCATAAATCAACACAGCTCACAGTCCAATTCCTCTTTTTTTTAAAAAAAAAACAACCTTTTAATGGAGTTTATATTCCCTTGGATACATATTTCAAATCTATTTAATTAGCGTAAAGGTAAGGTAAAGGTACCCCTGCCCGTACGGGCCAGTCTTGACAGACTCTAGGGTTGTGCGCTCATCTCACTTAAGAGGCCGGGGGCCAGCACTGTCCAGAGACACTTCCGGGTCACGTGGCCAGCGTGACAAAGCTGCTCTGGTGAGCCGGCACCAGCGCAGCACACGGAACGCCGTTTACCTTCCCGCTATAAAGCGGTACCTATTTATCTACTTGCACTTAAGGGCGATTTCAAACTGCTAGGTGGGCAGGAGCTGGGACCGAAAGACGGGAGCTCACCCCGCCGCGGGGATTCGAACCGCCGACCATGCGATTGGCAAGTCCTAGGCGCTGAGGTTTTACCCACAGCGCCACCCGCGCCCCTTTATTTAATTAGCGTAGCGATTGTTAAATTCCACTTGGACCGTTTTGTTTTTTCCATGTTCCAGAAGTGTGGCAAACCTTAAAGTTCCTAGACTTTATTATTGACCATTTGAATGTTTATGTAAAAATTATGCGGAAATTCTGGGGGGTTTTTTACTATGAGGGAACACCACCAACCGCTGGTCTTTTTAGCAACCGTAGAGCTTTCTTCAGGGAACTGCTGCCCATCGTAAGGATTAAGACCAGGGCCGCATTCTCTTATGGAGAACTTTCTGAGGGCCGTGTCCCAGCACAGGACTATAGAGTCAAGGGTTTGCACCCACCCAAACCCCTCTTTATCCACCCCAAGCAACCAAGGACATCCTGCAGCCAGGAAAAAGCACTTGAGATGATGGAGCGTGGCTGACAAGGAGGGCGTGTTGGAATATTATAGAAAGAACTTGAGAATTGGTCTTGAACAGGTTGCCTACCTCAGGCCCAGTGAAGACTTTCAAAGATGGCATTTTGGTACACGTGTTAGGTCCAAGCAGAAAGACTCATACTCCGTTGTGTTTATTATTAAAGGGAATTTCCTGACAGACATACAACAGCTACATACAACTATCTGACTTTTGGAAGACACCTGAAGACAACCCTGTATTGGAAAATTGTTAACGTCTAATGTTTTACATGCTGTGAGCCGCCCAGAGTGGCTGGGAAACCAAGCCACATGGGCAGGGTATAAGTAATAAATTTATTATTATTATTATTATTATTATTATTATTATTATTATTATTATTATTAGGCCTGCAGAGTCCCGGCTAGTGCAGAGTGCGAATGTTGCTAACATTTAAGGCAGGTAAAACCTAACAAGGGACGCGGGTGGCACTGTGGGTAAAACCTCAGCACCTAGGACTTGCCGATCGTTAGGTCGGCGGTTCGAATCCCTGCGGCGGGGTGCGCTCCCGTCATTCGGTCCCAGCGCCTGCCAACCTAGCAGTTCGAAAGCACCCCCGGGTGCAAGTAGACAAATAGGGACCGCTTTATAGCGGGAAGGTAAATGGCATTTCCGTGTGCTGTGCTGGCTCGCCAGATGCAGCTTGTCACGCTGGCCACGTGACCTGGAAGTGTCTTCGGACAGCGCTGGCCCCCGGCCTCTTAAGTGAGATGGGCACACAACCCTAGAGTTGGACACGACTGGCCCGTACGGGCAGGGGTACCTTTACCTTTACCTAAAACCTAACAAGACATGGTTGGATGCTGTGCAACGGAAGTAAAGCAATGGTTTGAAATTTATTTCATCAAGGGAATGATCCAGAGGATTGTCGCCTCGGTCCCTACAAACACAGAAACACATACACACACTCTTTGAACAGATTGATCCAACAATTATTTTCACGTCAAGTAATGATCCAGGATCTATGCACTTCCTCAAGTTCTTCCCTCAAGTCCAGCTTCCAGAAGGACAGGCATTTCTAACCGGTAGGTTCACCAATAAAGGTAAAAGGTAAAGGACCTCTGGACAGTTACCGGTAAGTCCAGTCGAATTAGAGTATGGGGTTGCGGAACTCATCTCGCTTTCAGGCTGAGGGAGCCGGCGTTTGTCCGCCGATGGCTTTTCTGGGTCATGTGGCCAGCATGACTAAACTGCTTCTGGCACAATGGGACACCATGATGAGTGTCAGAGCGCATGGAAACACCATTTACCTTCCTGCCACAGTGGTACCTATTTATCTACTTGCACTGGCAAGCTTTTGAACTGCTAGGTTGGCAGGAACTGGGACAGAGCAACGGGAGCTCACCCTGTTGTAGGGATTCGAACCACCGACTTTCCGATCGGCAAGCCTAAAAGGCTCGGTGGTTTAGACCACAGTGCCACCTGCCCCCCCAATAATCAATGACAGGAGACAGGATCGCAAACAATATAAATTGTAGTATACCATTTATTTAAAGAAACTGCATACTACAGTTAATATTGCTTGCGATCCTGTCTCCACTTCCATCATTCAGCTGAGGTCCAGCTCTGAGGGCCTTCTGGTGGTTCCCTCCCTGCAAGAAGTGAGGTTACAGAGAACCAGGCACAGGGCCTTCTCAGTGGTGGCACCCGCCCTGTGGAACCCCCCCCCCCCACCAGATGTCAAGAAGATAAACAATATTATATGACCTTACGTAGACATCTGAAAGCAGCCCAGTATTGGGAAGTTTTTAACATTTGATGTTTGATTGTGTTTTTATATTTCCCCAGAAGCTGCTCAGAGTGCCTGGGGAAACCAGTGAGATGGGCGGCATATAAGTAATAAAATTATTCTCATCAGGAATGATAAGAGGAATTGGAGAGCCACATGTTTTGCCGCTACAATATTTTCCAGTTATTAAATATACCAAGAAAAAAGCGCACCAAGAACTCAGGCCAATGTAAGTTTCAACAGTGGGAGTGGTCCCTACTCGCAAATCAAGTCAATAGCAACAAAAACTAATCCATTCAAAAGTATGTATTCTGACAAGGATTACAAACTCAAATAGAGATTACAAACTCCAAGAGCCCTGTCCTGGTCTCTAATCTCGACTAACATGAACTTTACTCATAAACTCTTATCTCTAATTCTGTAATGAATTGTTGTGTTATACATATTTTTATGGGTTTAAGTTTGTAATCTCTGTTGGAGTTTGTAATCTCTATTTGAGTTTGTAATCCTTGTCAGAAACTAATCCTTGGATTAGTTTTTGTTGCTATTGACTTGATTTGCTGCTTTCCCCCACCGCCAGCCCCAAAGAGCAGGTCGGGGAGCAGCGAGCTTCTCGGAGCTGCCGGGGAAGCCCAGGGCTATGGCTTCTTTAGACGCTCTCCTGGCTGGTGAGGTGGCGCACGGCTATGGCACTACCCCCACCTCCCACAAAAGCCCACAGGAGCCGTGCACCATTTAAGGAGCGTGGGGCTCCTGTGGGCTTTTCTACGGGGAGGGAGAAGGGACTGACAGAGCTGCGCGGAGCTTGTGTGCGGCTTTTAGGGGCTTTTCCTGCCTGCCTCCCCCCTGCATTCGCTCCATAGGATGCACACACATTTCCCCTTCATTTTTGGATGGGGAAAAGTGCGTCCTATAGAGCGAAAAATACGGTACATTGGCCTGAGTTCTTGGTGTGCTTTTTTCTGGGTATACAATTTTCCCCAGGCCTGGAACACCTTCCGATGCAGCCAAATCTGGACCAAAAGAAAAATGTCTCTCTCTGCCACGCCCCACACCTTCTTTGTAAAAGGAAGGTGGGCTTTCTGGTATGGCTTATTCCAAAGTGGTCTCCCTTTCTTGGTCTCGTAAGAAACTAGGCCAAGCAGAAGGCTTTCCCGGAGGAGGATTGTTCTGTGGGCGGCCTGTCCGCAGCGTGGTTCCTGCGGTGGCGGACCAGGTGTGACTTGCTGATAAAGCCCTTCTCGCAGACGGCGCACTTGTAGGGCTTCTCGCCCGTGTGGGTCCTGCCGTGGGCCAGGAGGTTGGAGGTGCTGCTGAAGCTCTTTCCGCAGGCGCAACACCGATAGGGCTTCTCGCCGGTGTGGGTCCTCTCGTGGAGGATGAGGTGGGAGCTCTGGATGAAGCTCTTGCCACAGAAGGAGCAGGCGTAGGGTTTCTCTCCCGTGTGGGTCCTCTCGTGCGTCACCAGGTGCGAACGGCGGCTGAAGGCCTTTCCACAATAACCGCACTGGTACGGCTTCCCGCGGAAGTGCGGGCTGTGTTTCTGGAAACCCTCCTTGCAACCCAGTTGCGTCCCGTCCTCGCACGGGTAGGCCGATTCCTGGATTTCAACCGCTTCGTACTTCACGAGCTCTGAATCGAAGCTTTCGCCAGATCCGCCGTCTGGCCCTGGAGGCTGCTGCCGCAGTGGGGTTTGATCAAGAGAGATCTCATTTGTCCCGCAGGGAACAGATTCCCCCACCCGATTCCTCGGCCAGCTCGCCGGTGGCCTTTTTGGTTCGCCCTGAGCCTCCGAGGTTTCGCCCTCTTTGCAAACCCGGACGACACTTTCCGTGACAGATGGTTCCACGTTGTCACGGCTTTCCTGGGGACGGGTTTGCCTGTCACACTCACCCACTTGCATGTAATCTGTTGAAACTATTAAAAGAATGTTGATGTGATTAATAAGAATCATAAGCATTTTATTATTTATACCCTGCCCATGCGGCTGGGTTGACCCCCCCCCTTTTAAACTTTTTTTTAAAAAAATTAATGAATGTTAGAATGATGTTGGATAGAAATTAACTGGTTTTTAGCTGCAATACTATAAGGGAATATGAAAAATGGATTACTAACAGGTAAAAATTCAATGTTACAATATTTTAAGATTAAAGATTAGGATAAACAAAGAGGGGAAGGATTTGCTGAACCAACAAACTGAATTGGAATACAAAAAAGGGAGGCGTGAGGAGGTCCGGGAAACAAGCTAATGAAAAATAAGTAATGGAAAGATTGAGTTGTTTTTAACTACTTTTATTTTGTATTTTTCTTTTTTCTATTTTTCTTTTGTAATATTTTGAAAATCTTAATAAATATCTTATAAACTTTTTTTTAAAGTAAAAAACCTAGTCTTATACATGGAAAAGTACGATATATACATATACCATATTACTTCCCTTCTACCCCTGGTTCCTGGTTCCTTTGCTTTTCTACTATTCCGCCTAAAAGGTAAAGGTAAAGGTACCCCTGCCTGTATGGGCCAGTCGTGTCCGACTCTAGGGTTGCGTGCTCATCTCGCTCTATAGGCCGTGAGCCGGCGCCGTCCAAAGACACTTCCGGGTCACGTGGCCAGCGTGACGAAGCTGCTCTGGCGAGCCAGCACCAGCACAGCGCACGGAAATGCCGTTACCTCCCCGCTATAAAATGGTACCTATTTATCTACTTGCACTTAAGAGTGCTTTCGAACTGCTAGGTGGGCAGGAGCTGGGACCAAACGACGGGAGCTCACCCCGCCGCGGGGATTCGAACCGCCGCCCTGACGATCAGCAAGTCCTAGGCACTGAGGTTTTACCCACAGCACCACCCGCATCCCTCACTGTTCCACCTAATCCACATCTATTTCAACTCTACTGGATTTACTCAAAACCTGCTAAGCTATGTCTTTGTCTATACTGGTTCTTAAAATATTCAGTAAACATTATCCATTGATGTTTATTGATGCTTCTAATGTTCCTTGTAAGCCGCTTAGAGGTTTCACGACAATTAAGCGGAATATAAATTTTGCTGATTGAAATTAATTATAAATAAACAAATAAAGCAAATTCTATGTTGGACTGCTATGTTTCGAAACAATTCCCCTCATTTGATTGTTATTGTTAATGGTGTATTGATTCACATTTTTGTTGTTCTTTCACAAGACATTTTTAGTGTTTTTTTGTTTTAAACGGGAAAGCAGCATACAAATAAAAAATGTAAATCATAGTGATCGATGAAAAAAATTGACAACCAAAGAGGGTGACCGGGGGAGGGGGATGTAACTCTCCGGGGGAGGGCGGGGTATAAATAAAAGTTGTTGTTGTTATTATTTCATGGTCTATTCCATTGACTACAGGTGTGGGAGACAGGCAGAAAGGTCTTTCCATTCTTCTGCTGAAAGAACAGAAACATTTGTCTCCTCCTCTCTTTGAAAAATTTCCTTCTCAGCTGCTCATGACAAGGATTCCCTAATTAAAAAGAGTGTCTGACGTTTGCTTTCCCCCATCTTCTCCTCCTCCTCCTCCTCCCACCCCAGTCCCTTTTCCTTTTGTGCCACACCTTTTTGACTGCAAGCCTGAGATTGGGTATCCTCCTTACCTCGTGAGCTCGCGTCTCCAGAGCTGACCTCCTCCTTGGCTCCCCTCTCCTGCCGCCTCTGCCCCGTGTCGGTCAGAACCTGCGCCGGTTCGGAAAAACCGTAGCCGTCCTCCTCAAAGGCTGCCTGCATCTGTAACAAGAAGTAACCAAACAAACCCCTGGGTTGCAAAGAGAATGTCAGCAATGTCTAGGCAACACGATGACCATGTACATACGCAATAGACAATCTTTATAGAATTCCTTTAAACCATAACAAGTACAAAATGAAATCTTTAGTCTCAAAGCCTCTGGAAATCTTTAACTGAAGCGAGGTACCGGACTTCGTACGATGAAAGACAAGCTGTGAAGCTTTGTGTATTCAGTAAATATGAGGTCCAACACTGAACAGTGATTCCGGATATTGACTACTGTTTCGTAGAATTCTTCGTCAGCGTGGTGGGAGGATAAAGAATTGCTTCATAAACTGAAAATATTTATTTTTCATGAACTGAACAAATTTGTTAAAAATATATATGCAGGGATCGAACCTGCAACCTTGGCGTTATCAGCACCACACTCTAATCCACTGAGCTTTCTGAGTATACCATTGTCAAATACCATCCTATGTTGCTATGTGGACACCATCGAGATACATGCAGGGCTGGTCCCAGGATGCCTTGCAGCAGTTCCCCTTCCTCACCCCACATTTTGTCGCTCTGGCCCTCAAAGCTCTCCGCAACAACAGCCTCACCTGTTTCTGCGGCCTCTCAGCCTCTCGCTGCCTCAGCAAGAACTCCTCCGCCAGAGCCACCGCCTGGGAGCACGTTTCGGGCCCAACCTCCCTCACCCATCCCTGGACCTCGGGCGGCAAGACGGCCAGAAGCTGCTCCAGAATTAGCAGCTCCAGAATCTGCTCCTTGCTGTTCCTCTTCACTTTGAGCCACCGGTGGCAGACGTCTCGCAGGCGGCTGTAGGCCCCTCTTGGCCCCTCGGCCTCCTGGTAGCAGAAATGCCGGAAGCGGTGGCACCACCGCTCCCGGGCCAGGGCGTCCCGGCGCAAGATGGCCGCCTTCACTTTCCCATAATCCTCTCTGTCCCCAGCTTCCAAGCTGCCGAAGGCCTGCTCCGCTTCTCCACTGAGAGCGGGCAGGAGCCGGGCCGCCCACTCCTCCTGGGGCCACCGACAGGCTTTGGCCACTTGCTCGAAGGAGACCAGAAAGCCCTTGGCATCCTCCCAAGGGGTAGGCTCTTCTGGTGGGATCTCCCAGTGCGTGTGGTGGGACTCTACCATCTTCAAGAACTCCTGCCACTGGGATTCCCAGTGCTGAAGCAGCCCTGCGCCCGA
Organism: Podarcis bocagei; assembly: GCF_964188305.1. Taxonomy (NCBI): domain Eukaryota; kingdom Metazoa; phylum Chordata; class Lepidosauria; order Squamata; family Lacertidae; genus Podarcis; species Podarcis bocagei. The sequence continues at coordinate 9,070,189 of NC_138126.1, forward strand.
CTCCTGCTTCACCTTCTCTCCTGATACCCTGGATTCAATGTCCCCCATCCTCCCAGTCCGGAAAGCACAAAGGTCTCTCCCTCCTTCAACAAATTCCTCCCTCGTCATAGGACCACCATGGTCTTGGTCTTCCGTTTTCAGGCCCGTGAGCGGCCACTGCTTGAGCGCAGCCTGGACCACGTCATCTGGCTCGTTCTTCCTTTGACCTGCGTCCATCTCCTTTCTCCCTTTCTCTCTCGGAGCTCCCAGACGCCGGCCGTGGGTGGCAGAGGTTCAACTCCAGGGCTTCCTCCCTCGGTGGTCCAGCCTGGCAAAGCCTCTTAAGATCCTCCGTTAACCATCCGTCTGACGCTCAGCGTCAAATCAGACTCCGAAGCGGGTTAGGCAGCAGTGAATGCCCAGCTGAAACACACAACGAAAGAATTGCGTTAAAATGGGGAAATACAGTGGTACCTCGGGTTACAGACTCTGCTAACCCAGAAATAGTACCTCAGGTTAAGAACTTTGCTTCAGGATGAGAACAGAAATTGTGCTCCGGTGGCGCAGTGGCAGCAGGAGGCCTCATTAGCTAAAGTGGTGCTTCAGGTTAAGAACAGTTTCAGGTTAAGAATGGACCTCCAGAACGAATTAAGTTCTTAACCCAAGGTACCACTGTATCCGAGATGTGAAAAAGAGTCCTTTGGCTCTGCCCAACACCATTGGGCACTGAACTGGGCCAGCTGATCATTACGAAAAGTAAGTTTTTTAATGAATTGGCACCTGGGTTTGCTATCCCTGCTCACTCTTGGTCCCTTCCCCTTTGCGGAGACTTGCTTTTATTGATTGCATTGGAGGAGGGCGGGGGAAGATGTTCTGGCTAAATATTTGAAAGAACCTCCTGGAACAGTCTCCCTCGGAAGATGTTGGACTCCACTTCATTGGAGCAAAAAAAAAAAAAAATGAGAGGCACAAATACAAGATGGGTGACACCTGGCTTGAGAGCAGTACATGTGAAAAGGATCTAGGAGTCTTGGTTGACCACAAACTTGACATGAGGCAACAGTGTGACGCGGCAGCTAAAAAAGCCAATGCAATTCTGGGCTGCATCAATAGGAGTATAGCATCTAGGTCAAGGGAAGTAATAGTGCCACTGTATTCTGCTCTGGTCAGACCTCACCTGGAGTACTGTGTCCAGTTCTGGGCACCACAGTTCAAGAAGGACACTGACAAACTGGAACGTGTCCAGAGGAGGGCAACCAAAATGGTCAAAGGCCTGGAAACGATGCCTTATGAGGAACGGCTAAGGGAGCTGGGCATGTTTAGCCTGGAGAAGAGGAGGTTAAGGGGTGATATGATAGCCATGTTCAAACATATAAAAGGATGTCATATAGAGGAGGGAGAAAGGTTGTTTTCTGCTGCTCCAGAGAAGCGGACACGGAGCAATGGATCCAAACTACAAGAAAGAAGATTCCACCTAAACATTAGGAAGAACTTCCTGACAGTAAGAGCTGTTTGACAGTGGAATTTGCTGCCAAGGAGTGTGGTGGAGTCTCCTACTTTGGAGGTCTTTAAGCAGAGGCTTGACAACCATATGTCAGGAGTGCTCTGATGGTGTTTCCTGCTTGGCAGGGGGTTGGACTTGATGGCCCTTGTGGTCTCTTCCAACTCTATGATTCTATGATTCTATGGAGACTTTAAAAAAGATGCTGGGTGGCCATGGGTCAGGGGTGCTTCAGCTGTGATTATTGTGTGGAATAATGACCCCTTGGGTCCCTACGATCCTATGACCTTGGGACTGCAGGGGCAACCAACTCCGGACTGACTCCGGATCAGGCAGCTTCTGCATCAGCAACCATAACGCAGAACCGCATCGTGCAGAAATCTCTTTCTCTCTGCCCCGCAAAAACCAATGCCTTGCCCATCATTTTTGCAAAAAGCAACACAGAAGAAGCCTGTGTTTGCATTTAGAACCCAGGGCAGGCTGCCTCTCCCTCCTTCCACCCTCCCCTTCCAGGCAGGGATTCCCCAGCCTCTGCGCGCGTGCAAAGCGCGCCCTTGCCACTTACCCAAGATCCTCCTCCCTCTCCAAAAAAACCCCCCAACCCGGATCGCCCTGCCAGGTTGCACCAGCTCCCGGGGAAAAAGTGCATTCAAAAGAGACCCGTTTCCGGGACGGGGAAAAACACTGCGAGAAGAGAGGTGCTCCCTTCTAGGACGAGCGGGCTCTGTGGTTGCCACCCTTTCCCTGGGCGCAGATTGTTGTTGTTGAGTCGTTTAGTCGTGTCCGACTCTTCAGAGCACGCCAGGCACTCCTGTCTTCCAGAACACTGTCCAACCCTCTCATCCTCTGTCGTCCCCTTCTCCTTGTGCCCCCAATCTTTCCCATCATCAACTCTCAAGAGTCCCCTCCAGCACCATAATTCAAAAGCATCAATTCTTTGGCAATCAGCCTTCTGTATGGTCCAGCTCTCACTTCCATACATCACTACTGGGAAAACCATAGCTTCGCCGAGGAATTGATGCTTTTGAATTATGGTGCTGGAGGAGACTCTTGAGAGTCCCATGGACTGCAAGAAGATCAAACCTATCCATTCTGAAGGAAATCAGCCCTGAGTGCTCACTGGAAGGACAGATCCTGAAGCTGAGGCTCCAAGACTTTGGCCACCTCATGAGAAGAGAAGACTTCCTGGAAAAGACCCTGATGTTGGGAAGATGGAGGGCACAAGGAGAAGGGGACGATGGAGGACGAGATGGTTGGACAGTGTTCTCGAAGCTACCAGCATGAGCTTGACCAAACTGCAGGAGGCAGTGGAAGACAGGAGTGCCTGGCGTGCTCTGGTCCAGGGGGTCACAAAGAGTCGGACACGACTAAATGACTAAACAACAACAATGTGTCGGACACAATATGTATTATTATTATTATTATACCACCCTATACCTGCAGGGCGGTTCACAGAATAATTTTCAAAGGTCTCCAACTGTCAAACTGCCAAAGAATTCGTTGCTGCTCTAATCCTTTGACCAAAATAACGGCCTTGATCTCTGTGCCATCTCTTCCATTGCTCTCAGCTGGATCACTACCCTCCCATCAGATGTCAGTGAGATAAATAACTACACAACTTTTAGAAGACACCTGAAGGCAGTCCTGTTTAGGGAAGCTTTTCAATGTTTGACATTTTATTGCGTTTTTATATGTGTTGGAAGCTATACAGAGTGGCTGGGGCAACCCAGCCAGATAGGCAGGGTATAACAACAACAACAACAACAACAACAACAATAATACAACATTCACTTTTCTATCTGTTTTTAAACTAAATTACATTTCTTCTGTGTTTTGAACTATCCCATGAGGAGAAGACCGCGGTGGGGCGTTAGTAGTCGTAATAACGATGATAAAATATAAATAATCATCACCTCCGGATATGAAGACCAAGTCTGGCACGATGGTTCCTGAGGTCAAGGAGCAAGGATTCAACTAAGATGCCATTTTGAATCAAGATGGCAGGCTGAACCTTTCAAAACTGTGATTTTTAACCAACTTGTGTATGGTGGGTCCTGAGATCAAGCAACAGTTGTTGTTTTTTACTATGTTTGGACACAATTGGACACCATTTTGAATCAAGATGGCAGGCTGCACCTTTCAAAACTGTGCTGGTTTTAACCGCCTATTTCAAAACGGAACTGTTGTTTTTTTTAGTTTCCTAGAACCCCCAAGGACCATTGGGTACAAAGATGCTATTATTGGATGTAAATCATAAGCAAGGAGCCTGTGACATTCAATCTCTCTTGGACTCATCAGCTCCTGGCAGCATAGCCACTGGTCAGGTATGCCAAGAATTGCAGTCGACCCTTTGGAGAGATATAAGGCCACAATCTGCTCCTTCCTCCATCAAATGCTGCCTGTGGGGAGCAGAAAAAGTAAGAGAAGTGGTGCAAGGCCCCCACATTGGCACAGCTGAGACCCACATTTTGGTGCCTTCTCTCCTTGAGCTTTCCTACCCTAGCTGGTCAGGACAACTTTGAACTATGAACTTGAACCCCGGATATATTTTTATTTCCTCCTCCCTCCCAATCTATTTTCCTTTTGTGTCGTGTCTTTCCAGATTGTGACTCTGAGGGCAGGGACTTTTTGTGATTAGTAATCAGCTCTGGGGGTCTTTTTTTAGCCACCCAATGAGAATTTGGAAAGGATATGGTTGCTGACAGCTACTAGACAGCTACGACGGTGATGTTTTCCATCCGTTGTTGCCCCTGAATGCCCGTTGCTGGAAACCACAGGAAGAGAGAGCGCTGGTGATTATCTGTTCCTTACCAAGATGTCAACCAAACGCAAAGCTCTCCCGTGCAGTTCAGACTTTTTATTATCCAAATTTGTTACCGAAGTCTGGGTGACGCTCACACAAACATCCCCCCTCAGAAGAGAAACCTACAGCCTCAATTGCACCCGTCACCTCAACTTATAGTCCGCCAGGTGGGTCCTGAGATCAAGCAGCAGTTGTTGTTGTTTTTTATTACGTTTGGACACAATTGGGTACCATTTTGAATCAAGATGGCAGGTTGCACCTTTCAAAACTGTGCTGCTGTTAACCACCTATTTCAAAACTGAACTCTTGGTGTGTTTTTTTTAGTTTCCTAGAATACCATTATAATATATGAAACTGCTAAAGATGAGGCAAAATGAAAATCAGATAGGGGGGACTTGGGGAAGCTCACCTAACGATGTTTAGAAAAAATAAGGATAAGACAAGAATTTGTTTGCATTGTTAGTATTTCTGTTTGTATTCTTTATTTGTGTTATAAAATGAATAAAAACAATTTGAGGGGGGGAAACGGAACTTGAAAGCAGGAAACAAAGTTTAAAAAACAGAACGGAAACACGTGACGTCATAACTACCTTGGCTGAGGTCCACAAACTACCTCATAAAACGTAATTGGGAACATGGTTTTCATTCCTCAGCTCACGCTCAGACTTTCCCCGTATTCTGGGCGCTGGTACGATTTCTCTCCCACATGGGTCCTTCGGTGCCTCTTGAGGTGAACGTTCTGACTGAACCTTTTCCCACAGTCCATGCAGTCGTACGGCTTCTCCCCGGTGTGAATCCTTTGGTGGCGGTTGCGGTCCGAGCTGCAACTGAACCTTTTCCCGCAGTCCAAGCACTCGTAGGGCCTCTCCCCGGTGTGGATTCTCTGATGAATGACGAGGTCCGAGCTATAGAGGAAGCATTTCCCGCAGGCCAGGCACTTGTAGAGTTTTTCCTGCGTGTGGATCCTCTGGTGGCGGTTGCGGTCGGAGCCTCGGCTGAATCTCTTGCCGCAGTCGGGACATTCGTAGGGCCGCTCGCCGGTGTGGATTCCGTGGTGGATGACGAGGTCGGAGCTGTAAAGGAAGGATTTCCCGCAAATCAAACATTTGTTCTGTAGTTTTCCTCCTACACGGGCTCTTTGGTTGACAAGGAGGCCTGGACTTTGGCCGAAGCTTTTCCCACGAAATGTGTTTTGCCTCTTGCCGGTGCAGACTTCCTTCTGGTTCATAGTTTCGCTGAAGTCCTTGCCATCACCCTCGCAGGAACCAGACTCGTGTGCTCCTTCTGCTTCGTGGCCTTGACTTCGCCATTCATGACTCTCAGGGGCATTTTCTTGTTCACTACACGAGGAAAAGTTCTCCTCCTCTGCTCTCCCTCCGGAAAACCCCTCAACGTCTTCAGGTGTGTATCTCTCTCCCTCAGGTATGCCCACCCACCTTTTACCTGCTGAATAAATGAGAAAAAGAAGGTTATTTCGCTTACTTCTCTTTATTTGATTTCTTCACCCTAACATCCCTCAGTGGACTACAGAAATTAAAAATTCAGAACCAAATTATCGAAGGTTATTCACCAAAGCCAGACTAAACGTCTTTCCTTCTGCAGTGTTGGATGGCAGGTTGAGAGGAGTTCCCTACCAGGACAGGACTTTGCTCGTGTGCCCAAGACATCAATTCTATAAAACATATTTTGCTGCACTGTGCGAAACACGAGCAAGCCAGGGCTGAACTGATATTACCCTTGCTGGTACCTTTTCTGAGAAAATCAGTGTCTCACTATGTCAGGTTCCTATTGGAAGACCGGACAAATGCTAGAACATTAGTAGTGGCAAAGTTTTTATCGGCGGTTGCAAGAACCAATGATCCCTGTCTTTAAGTCTGAACAAAATGCTTGTTTAACCTGGAGGTAGGCTGTCTGAATTGTGCATCGCTTTGTAACGATTTGCTGGGCCTCTGGATCATAATAAAGAAATAAAAAATGCTAAAAGCAGTTCAAAACAATTTACAGTCACAGCAATCGGCTGTGACCTGAAAAACGTGACGGCCCTTCAGATCTTTGAAGATGGCTACCATATCTCCTCTCAGTCTCCTCTTTTGCAGGCTAAACAGACCCAGGTCCTTCAACCGTTCCTCACAAAGGCTTAGCTTCTAGACCCTTGATCATCCTAGTTGCCCTCCTTTACACGCGCGAAGCCAAAGTGGTTGTGTCTTCAGCATGTGACGGGAACAACACAATGAAGGTGCATGATCCAGGGGCACGACTCTAAATCTGGCCCTGCTTACCTGCCAGTTGGGCCTCGCTTGCATCTTCCTGCTTGGCCTCCACGTATAGGGGCCTCTGTTCAACATCGGACAGCACCCAGCCTTCCTCAGAGACATCTGCAGTGGCCTCCTCAAATCCCACCTGCAACATCAGGAAGGAACCCCGTCAGGACAGAGCAACAGGGAAAGGAGGGAGAGGCCTGGGCAGAAAACCCAGAGCCTCCCTCAAACCCCACGCTGAAGCCATCACCCAGCCATACCCTCCAACGTTCCTTAGATGAAAAGAGGGGCTTTTCTCTCTCCCCACTCAAATGACCCTCCTCAACCTCAACCCCCATTTTTGTTCCCCAACCCATCCCGGCAGAGCATTTTCACCACAACCACAACAATGGGACGCAGCACAAATGCCCTCCTGAGACAAAACCCTTAATCCCAGCTTTATTTTATTTTTTGGTCGATCAACGAAAAGAGAAGCACACACCACCGAATATATTTTAGAAAGGGGCAAGATTAGATGCGGACGCACAAATCGCTTTTTTCAAATACAGCGGAACCTCGGTTTCCGAATGTAATCCGTTCCTGAAGACTGTTTGACTTCCGAAATGTTCGACAGCCAAGGCACAATGGGCGGTTGGTAAAATCCCTTGAAAAAATGGAGAAATGTGACTCGGAAGCCGTTCGACTTCCGAGGCGTGTTCAAAAACAAAAACAATTGCTTCTGAGTTTTCGGCGTTCGGGTTCCAAATTGGTCAGCATCCGATACGCTCGAAAACCGAGGTTCCACTGTACAAAAATCAAGATTCCTTGTGCTCTCCTCCACTCCCCCTTTCTTCTTTCCCAGCTAAACATCTCTTTCTTTCTTCTTCTCCTCTGCCTGCCCCTCAGAGCTGGTGCGTCAAACAGGGCCTCGATGGTGGTGGCCTCTCCTCCTCACCCGCTATCCAGCAGCCACTAGCAGCTGCCCAAGGGAGGAAGCTGGTAGCAGCAGCCATGGAGAGGCCACGGAGAGGAAACAGGATGCCCTCTCGCAGCTGCCATCGCTTGGAACAAGTGCCGGCTCATACTATTCCCCGATCTCAGCACTGGCAGCAGAATTAGGGACACTCCGGGGTCAAATCAGAAGCTGGGATGGCTTTCATAATTCCAGAACTGTCATTGGAGAAAAGGGATTCTTGGGGAGTATGCCTAGAAGAGCACAGGAATCATAGAGTTGGAAGGGATCCCGAGGGTCATCTAGTCCAACCCCTTGCAACGCAGGAATCTTTTGCCCGAAACGGGACTTGAACCCACAACCCTGAGATTGTTTCACTGAGTGAGCTAGGGGCATGGAATCGGACTTCCACTCCTTAAGCAGCATGAAACGGACAGGTTTCGCTCTCTTGGTTAACGACCCAGGGAGTGGCAGGATCAGACCCACGGGAGCCCCCCGGCAACACAGCCCCAAGGCACATGTGAGCTGCGCTGCGCTACCGCCTCACCGACTGCTCCTGCCCCTCAGCTTCCCGTTGCGCCTGGAGGCATTCCTCGGCCAGGGCCACTGCCTGGGAGCAGCTCTCGGGCCCGGCCTCCCTGACCCAGCCCTGGACCTCGGGCGGCAGGATAGCCAGGAACTGCTCCAGGATCAGCAGCTCCAGGATCTGCTCCTTGGTGTGCCGGTCCACTTTTAACCACCCACGGCAGAGCTCCTGGAGGCGGCCATAGGCCTCTCTCGGCCCCTCGGCCTCCTGGTAGCAGAAGCGGCGGAAGTGCTGCCGCTGCTTCTCCTGAGCGGTGGTGTCCCCGCGCAAGATGGCCGCCTTCACTTTCCCATAATCCTCTCTGTCGCTGGCCTCCAGGCTGCCAAAGGCCCGCTCGGCCCCTCCTCGGAGGGCTGGCAGCAGCCTGGCCGCCCACTCTCCCTTGGGCCACTGGCAGGCCTCGGCCACCCGCTCGAAGGAGGCCAGAAAGCCCTTGGCATCATCCCATGGGGCCACCTCGCCGTGCAGATATGGGGCGCCCGATCCGGGCAGAGGAGACTCCATTGTCTTCAGGAACTTCTGCCACTGGGTCTCCCAGGGGTGAAGGAGAAGACCTTTGCCGGGTTCCTCCTTGACCTTTGGCTGCGCAACTGTCCGACACAGAGACTCCCCGATACTTGTGGCCGGGACGAACTGGGGGGCTTTTCCTGCCCTCTGTGATCTCTCGGCTGACGATTCTTGCTCCTCCATTTTCACCCCTTCCTGATCTCCACAGGGATGATTTCCGAGGATCAAAAGGCTCAGAGGGGAACTAGGACGGGAGAGGAGATATTGGCGGTCCCAAAACCGGCGCGAGGAGCTTCTCCCTAGAAGGAAAGACGGGAAACATAGGTGTTAAATCAAGAGCTATAATTTCGAGGCTACCGCACAGTACGCGGCCTCCGATCTGAGGCTGATTCCGCAAGAGAAGTGTCCCGCTTTTTAAATAAAGTATAAGCAGATCCCTTTCCAGTTCAGACCAAACGAATGAGTCTGATCCTCTTTTCAAAGCTGTCTGTGTTGGGGACGATCATTGGAAAGTTAGCCTTCGTGAAGACTTGACGCTTTCATCCCCCAAAAAGTTTTTGATTTGGGTTTCCATTGAAATGAGGCTGTATTTTAATATTTTAATGTTGTATTTTAATCTTGTTTTTAAGTTGTATTTCAGTCAATTTGATTTTATATCGGGTGTTAGCTGCCCTGAGCCCGGTCTTGGCTGGGGAGGGGGGGGGGATAAATTATTATTATTATTATTATTATTATTATTATTATTATTATTATCTCCTGTGGAGGGGAGTTCCAGAGGTTAAGGATGCGCTGCTATACGCTTTGGTCTCCGATGCTCTGCAGAAGCCCCACACACACATCACCCAGGATTTGCAGGAGGCTCAAGCAGGCAGGCCCCCCTCGATTTAGGAGGGTCCCTGCCCCATGCCGTCCCCCTGCCCTACCGCCTCTCCCCAGTACCCCATAGAAAAGCGCTGCCCAGTACCCTTTGACCCAGCTTGCTCAAAGAGTTTGCTTCTTCTGGAACGGGGAAATCAGCAGCAGAGACCCCCGGCTGCTACCCAGAGGAGGCAGAGCGATTGCAAAAGAGGGTCTTTTTTTCTCCTCCAGCAATTCCCTGCCTCTCCCCCTCCATGCCCCAGTCCAGCACACTGTCCTCCTGTCTTCTCCTCTCCTTCTTTCCTCCTCCTTTTATGCCAGCTGCAAAAGAAACTCAAAACCAAGGCCCACCCCCTAACCAGGGAGGAAAAACCCTTCCTGGCTTTCACAAGCCCGCCTCCCTCGTGCAACTCTAGCCTTTGCAGCTCTGTGGGTTTAACTCTTCAGCTGCACAGATCCTTGCAGAATCGCAGCGTTGGAAGGGATCCGAGGGTCATCTAGTCCAACCCCCTGCAATGCGGGTGTTAAGTTGTGGGCGAACATAGCAGATGACACAGTGATTTCTCCAGAGAAGCTCTTTATTGTAAGCTGGACAGAACTGAACAGCAAACAGCTCAGCCAGCCTGCTTTTATAGGCAGCCGGATATCAACATTGTAGCAACAACAACCCAGGGTTTCCCGCCTAAAATAACTGAGGTGGACCTGAGTGAAAACTATCTACACTATCCCCCTGCTGGCCCAGGGTGAGAACTTTAGTACATAACACCCCTCCCCACCGAGATAAGGCGTTAGTTACAATCGTAATGGTTTCCTTATATACAGCACTACACGTAATGGTTCAATTAGGCACAAAAGCATATCGGTTACATTTCCCATACTTAGACCAACAGTGATACATCTCCAACAACATAGTCCTTTAAATAAGTTGGGCGCTTGGAAACTCTGCCAGACCGCCGGGGACTGGTAGCCAAGTCTGGGGGGGCCACACAATTCTTGCTGAGGCTGTGGTGCAACCCTAGGTGGCGTTGAAACCAAATCCCCTGGATTCGCTGCTGTGGGTGGAGCCTCCGCAAGTGGAGTGGTCTGAGTCTGTGGTAAGTCTGGCAGACCCTCTGTAGAGGCTTGGTTTGGCTCCACGCTGGCAGTTTGTGAGGGAGGTGTAGGTGGAGCCTCACCATCTGTAAATGTCTCTTCTGGAGCCACAAGCGCAGTTGGGGGCACCATGATAGTGTCCAAGTCCCCAACCCTGCGTCTAAGCTGGTCTATGTGCCGGCACCACAAGCGTCCGTCTTCGAGTGCCACCTGGTACGAGCGAGGTCCAGTGACTCCCACTACTGTGGCTGGCACCCAAGGGATGTCCCCCACATAGTTCCGGGCAAAGACCTGGTTTCCTGGGACAAATGACCGTGGTGCGTTGGCACAGCCTGGGGGTTTGGCCACAGCAAAGTCCGGGTGCAGCTGGTTGAGCGGTGACCTGAGGCGGCGGCCCATAAGCAGTTCAGCAGGACTCCGCCCTGTGGCCGCATGAGGGGTGATGGGTTGCACGAACAAGTATTCAACGACCCGCTCGTGCCAGTCTCCCCGGTCCAGGCGTGCCAGTGCCTCTTTTGCCGAGCGCACCATTCTCTCTGCTTGCCCATTGCTGGATGGATGAAAGGGTGCCGTTAGGGCATGCCCAGTCCCAAAAGATACCGCTCAAAAGTGCCTGACGTGAACTGCGGTCCGTTGTCGGAGACAAGGACATCAGGACACCCATGCGTCGCAAACAGGCCTCGCAGCACCCGGATGACGGCCTCGGTAGTGGTGGAGGGCATCAGGGCCACCTCCAGCCATTTGGAATAGGCGTCCACCACTACCATAAAGATCCGGCCATGAAAGGGGCCAGCCAGATCGATGTGCACCCTCGACCAGGGTGTCTTTAGCGTCTCCCAGGTGTGTCCCTTAGCTGCCAATGGTGCAGGCCTCGATTCTTGGCACGCTTGACAGGCGGACACCCAGGCAGTGATGGCATCGTCCATGTTAGGCCACCAGACGTAACACCAATGCCTTCATTTTGACAATTCCCGGGTGGCCAATGTGCAGAGCCTCCAGGACGCGCTGACGGAGTCTTTGGGGAATCACGACGCGGTCTCCCCACAGCAGACAGCCGCAATGAGCCGAGAGTTCATGTTGTCTGGTTGCGAAGGGCTGGAACTCCAATGCGAAAGGCCCTTGTGGCCACCCCCTCCACACCCAGTTGAGCACACGGCTGATGGTGCAATCCTGGGCAGATGCGGAGGCCACAGTGGCAGCCGATACAGGTGCTGCCGAAAGATCCTCAATCAGGAGGAGCGATGAAGCTGGAGCCGGGTCTTCCACAAAGGCTGGAAGAGGGCAACGGCTGAGGGCGTCAGCATGGCCCATCGGTTTTCCCGGGCGATGGACGAGCCGGTAGTGGTAGGCAGCCAGGAAAACAGTCCATCGCAGCATGCGCGGTGAGAGGACCGGTGGAGTTGGACGATCACCGGCGAGGAGGCCCAGGAGCGGCTTGTGGTCAGTGATGAGGTCAAAAGTCCTGCCATAGAGGTATTCATGGAACCTCTTCACTCCAGCCACAAGTGCCAGTGCCTCCTTGTCGAGCTGGCTGTAATTCCGTTCCGTTGGAGATAGTGTCCTGGAAAAGTAGGCGAGCGGTGCTTCTCTTCCGTCTGGAAAACGGTGACTAAGGACAGCGCCGATACCAAAAGGTGAGGCGTCACAGGCAAGGACCAGCGGCCTGGCTTCACTGTACTGTACCAGCACACTGTCTGATGAAAGGAGAGCCTTGACCGCGTTGAAGGCCGCCGTCTCCCGATGACCCCAGGACCAAGGCATCTTTGTGCTGAGGAGTCGGTGAAGAGGCTCAGCCACTGTGGCTTTGTGGGGCAGGAACATGTTATAAAAGTTCAGTAGCCCCAGGAACGCCTGCAACTCCGTCTTGTTCTTTGGGATGGGGGCCTGCTGGATAGCGCGGATCTTGGATGTGGTCGGGTGAAGGCCGGAGGCATCGATAAGATAGCCCAGGAACTCTACCTGTGGAACGGCGATCTGGCACTTCTCCCTCTTTACCTTGAGCCCGGCCTCTTGGAACCTGGTCAGTACGGCACGGAGGCGCTCGAACAGCTGCTGGTGTGAGTCTGCGGACACCAAGACGTCATCAAAATATGGTACCACGCCCGGAAACCTTTGCAGGAGACGCTCCATAAGGCTTTGGAAGATGCCAGGAGCCACACTCACCCCGAACTGCAACCGGCGGCAACAGAATGCCCCTCGGTGGGTGACGATCGTCTGGGCTTCAGCAGTGGCATCATCGACGGGCAGTTGTTGATAGGCTTGGGCAAGGTCCAGCTTAGCGAAGACCTTACCCTCACCCAGGGAATGCAGCAGGTGTTGGACAACAGGAACCGGATAAGCGTGCTGCTGAAGTGCCTTGTTGATCGTGCACTTGTAGTCAGCGCAGATTCTCACCGACCCGTCTGGCTTGACAGGCATGACGATGGGGGTTTCCCACTTGGCGTGGTCAACCGGTTCCAAAACTCCTTGGGCGATCAGCTTGTCCAGTTGTTCATCCACCTTAGCCTTGAGAGCAAAGGGAACCCGGCGTGGCTTTAGCTTGATGGGGGCTATGGGAGTTGGAACTTAACAGGTTAAGTTGTTCCCATGATGCCTCAGCATTCTGACGTCAGTTTTGGAAGCTTGGGAGGAGCTTGGGAGGAGTTAGCCAGTCTCACTCTGTGATGTGAGGGGAAAGCAGCAGTTTGTCATGGCTGCGGTGAGTCCAGGAGAATCCTGGGGAATATCGGAATAAAGGACTGTAAATAGACAAACCTGGACTCTGTGTGTGTTTGTCTGGAAGCTGAGCTGCGTGACAGGTTACACCGCTGTGTGAAACTCTGCTAAGGCGTGACTGAGAGCTGCGGAGCGGAAGTGTGCCGGGCGGCCATAAATCGCTAATTGAGGACCTTAAATCAATTAGCGGGAGTCACGTCAGATCAATCACATTCCAAGAGGTTATGGGTAACCTAAATCATCGATCGTAAAACTGTCACGGGAGATACTGCCGGGAGCTTTGAAGTCTGCGGTTTCAAGCAGGAGGCACGGCAGGAGGCGGAGGCAAGCGACCAAAGCTGAAAGACGCTGTGCTGGACGCTGCAGAGAGCTTGGAGCTGTGCCTAACGTTTGAAGGCAAGCTGACGACGATGCTGAAGCCAGCTTGGAGTTCTGCCTGAAGTTGTGAGAGGCAGAGGAGCTGATCTGCTAGACCGGGAGCTGGAGAGCGGCTGTTTGTTTACGTGAGTACGCTGGGCCCCGGGGGAAGATGGCAAATGGCCAGGAGGTGTTTCAAGCTCCGTTTGAACAGCTTGAGGAACTCACCGTCCAAGCGTGGAATACCTGGACAAAAAGGGTGAGAGCGTGGTTCATAGCCACGGAAGTTTGGGACATTTCCCAGAGGGAACCAGTGCAACTGGTGGACAGAGATGCAGGAAAGTCGCAATCTGCTTCTCTGGAGGAGAAAATGCAGAGGGAGAAAGCTATGAGAGCTGAGGTCTGCATGTTGAGAGCAGGTGTTCATGCTAATTTGCAACATCACCTGGAAAGCGTTGAATCTGCGTGTGAGGCCTGGAGAGTGCTGAAACGTCTGTGTGAAGACTCAGCAGGCGGCCAAGGGCAGGTGGAAGCTGAAAGCCTAGAGATGGCTGGAGCCCCTGTTCCTGATGATTTAGCCTCAAGGAGTGCTAGTGAGCAAGTCGGGGGGGCAGAAAGTTCCAAAGGCAAGTTTGAAAAGTTTTCCACTGAACCTGCTGGGAAGAAGCGGCAGTTCAGGGGGGGCGGATCTGGCAAGGAGTGCTTTTCCGGAAGAAGGAGGGCCAGGCCAGCTGAAAAGAGCCCCGGGCAGTGTTTTTCCACTGGAGTTCAACATCTGTGTGGCAGTTGCCCCCACCGGAGCAGAGAGCCGAGGCAGGATGTTGCCAAGGACACATCTCATGGGAACCAGGCGGGTTTCCATGGTAACCAGTCTGGGAGAGGAGGCCAGCGTGGGAACGCAAGGGAAGGACGTGGCTCAGACACTGGGGAGGGTTGTTTTCTTATCACTGCTTCTATGGCAACTGTGAAGAACAACTCCAGCCAGGACATGGTGATGCGCTGGGTTTTGGATGCTACTGTTAGTCGTCGCCTGATAAGCGAACCTGCTGGCGAAATGCGGAACTGCAGGGCTGTTTCAAGTGGAATGACTGTTATGTTCACAGACGGAACACAAAAATCAGTCTGTGGTGTGGCTAACGTGTTTTTCTCTCCTTTACAGGAGGAGCTAGAGGTCTACGTTGTGCCGGGACTGAATTGTTGTCATTTATCTGTATCAGCTCTAATGAAGCAGGGATACATTATTTGTTTTGAAAATGACACCTGTTCCATTTTCAGAGGAGGGAGACAACTGGTCAACATGCAGAGGGAGAACAATTTCTTCGTTCTGGAGTCACCTCTGGAGGGTGGTGGGAATGCTGGAAAAGCACAGGCGCAGTGTGCTAAGGTTCCCAGTCGTGTGCAAAAGTTGCACAGGTGCACAAAAGGGTGTAAAATCACACAATGTGGGAGGAGGTCCCAAGGGTGCAGGGCATGCAAAGGTGCAAAGGTACTTGGTTTTCCCGGGTTTGGGAGGGTAGCCAAAGAGCCCTTTGAGCTTGTTCACACAGATCTGTCAGGACCCATGAGGTGTGAGAGTCTGGGTGGGGCCAGGTATGTGCTGTCGCTGACAGATGACCACAGCCAGGTTGGCTGGTGTTTCTCTCTCAAATCACAGGGGGAGGTGGCGCAACTGATCCAGGATTGGGTTGCAGAGGTGGAACGAAGGTTCTCCACCAGGGTGCAAGGGTTCAAGAGCGACCGAGGGTCACAGTTTACTGGGTCTGCTCTGGAGGAGTTTTTCAAGGAAAAGGGAATACGTCACCAGGTGACGGGTGCAAAGTCTCCTCAAGGGGAGGAGAGGGAGGCAGAGGCTGATCCCGGTGATGGGGACCAGGTCCAGGATCAGGGTTCAGAACCCGGTGATGGGGACCAGGTCCAAGGTCAGGGTTCAGGGCAGGTTTGGGCATCTCCAAGGGTTGTGAAAGAAATGTCCAGGTGTGAGGCTTCATCTCCGGTAAGCGTAATGGAGAAAGCTCACAGATGGGTTGTCAAGTCAGAGGGGGAAAAGTCTGACGGAGAAGACACAACTGCTGGCCCAAGTGGGTCAGAGGGGTTTCAGGTCACGGGTGCGTGGGAAAGTGTCGCACAGTGTGATTCTGGGAGTGTTGAAGGGGTTCAACAGGTGCCTGGGAAAGATGCCGGGAAGGGGCACAAGGAAAAGGGGAAGGTGTTGAACTCAAAAAGGTCCTGTCAGAATGTGATGCAGAGGGGGTATGGGAGTTGGAACTTAACAGGTTAAGTTGTTCCCATGATGCCTCAGCATTCTGACGTCAGTTTTGGAAGCTTGGGAGGAGCTTGGGAGGAGTTAGATGTGAGGGGAAAGCAGCAGTTTGTCATGGCTGCGGTGAGTCCAGGAGAATCCTGGGGAATATCGGAATAAAGGACTGTAAATAGACAAACCTGGACTCTGTGTGTGTTTGTCTGGAAGCTGAGCTGCGTGACAGGTTACACCGCTGTGTGAAACTCTGCTAAGGCGTGACTGAGAGCTGCGGAGCGGAAGTGTGCCGGGCGGCCATAAATCGCTAATTGAGGACCTTAAATCAATTAGCGGGAGTCACGTCAGATCAATCACATTCCAAGAGGTTATGGGTAACCTAAATCATCGATCGTAAAACTGTCACGGGAGATACTGCCGGGAGCTTTGAAGTCTGCGGTTTCAAGCAGGAGGCACGGCAGGAGGCGGAGGCAAGCGACCAAAGCTGAAAGACGCTGTGCTGGAGGCTGCAGAGAGCTTGGAGCTGTGCCTAACGTTTGAAGGCAAGCTGACGACGATGCTGAAGCCAGCTTGGAGTTCTGCCTGAAGTTGTGAGAGGCAGAGGAGCTGATCTGCTAGACCGGGAGCTGGAGAGCGGCTGTTTGTTTACGTGAGTACGCTGGGCCCCGGGGGAAGATGGCAAATGGCCAGGAGGTGTTTCAAGCTCCGTTTGAACAGCTTGAGGAACTCACCGTCCAAGCGTGGAATACCTGGACAAAAAGGGTGAGAGCGTGGTTCATAGCCACGGAAGTTTGGGACATTTCCCAGAGGGAACCAGTGCAACTGGTGGACAGAGATGCAGGAAAGTCGCAATCTGCTTCTCTGGAGGAGAAAATGCAGAGGGAGAAAGCTATGAGAGCTGAGGTCTGCATGTTGAGAGCAGGTGTTCATGCTAATTTGCAACATCACCTGGAAAGCGTTGAATCTGCGTGTGAGGCCTGGAGAGTGCTGAAACGTCTGTGTGAAGACTCAGCAGGCGGCCAAGGGCAGGTGGAAGCTGAAAGCCTAGAGATGGCTGGAGCCCCTGTTCCTGATGATTTAGCCTCAAGGAGTGCTAGTGAGCAAGTCGGGGGGGCAGAAAGTTCCAAAGGCAAGTTTGAAAAGTTTTCCACTGAACCTGCTGGGAAGAAGCGGCAGTTCAGGGGGGGCGGATCTGGCAAGGAGTGCTTTTCCGGAAGAAGGAGGGCCAGGCCAGCTGAAAAGAGCCCCGGGCAGTGTTTTTCCACTGGAGTTCAACATCTGTGTGGCAGTTGCCCCCACCGGAGCAGAGAGCCGAGGCAGGATGTTGCCAAGGACACATCTCATGGGAACCAGGCGGGTTTCCATGGTAACCAGTCTGGGAGAGGAGGCCAGCGTGGGAACGCAAGGGAAGGACGTGGCTCAGACACTGGGGAGGGTTGTTTTCTTATCACTGCTTCTATGGCAACTGTGAAGAACAACTCCAGCCAGGACATGGTGATGCGCTGGGTTTTGGATGCTACTGTTAGTCGTCGCCTGATAAGCGAACCTGCTGGCGAAATGCGGAACTGCAGGGCTGTTTCAAGTGGAATGACTGTTATGTTCACAGACGGAACACAAAAATCAGTCTGTGGTGTGGCTAACGTGTTTTTCTCTCCTTTACAGGAGGAGCTAGAGGTCTACGTTGTGCCGGGACTGAATTGTTGTCATTTATCTGTATCAGCTCTAATGAAGCAGGGATACATTATTTGTTTTGAAAATGACACCTGTTCCATTTTCAGAGGAGGGAGACAACTGGTCAACATGCAGAGGGAGAACAATTTCTTCGTTCTGGAGTCACCTCTGGAGGGTGGTGGGAATGCTGGAAAAGCACAGGCGCAGTGTGCTAAGGTTCCCAGTCGTGTGCAAAAGTTGCACAGGTGCACAAAAGGGTGTAAAATCACACAATGTGGGAGGAGGTCCCAAGGGTGCAGGGCATGCAAAGGTGCAAAGGTACTTGGTTTTCCCGGGTTTGGGAGGGTAGCCAAAGAGCCCTTTGAGCTTGTTCACACAGATCTGTCAGGACCCATGAGGTGTGAGAGTCTGGGTGGGGCCAGGTATGTGCTGTCGCTGACAGATGACCACAGCCAGGTTGGCTGGTGTTTCTCTCTCAAATCACAGGGGGAGGTGGCGCAACTGATCCAGGATTGGGTTGCAGAGGTGGAACGAAGGTTCTCCACCAGGGTGCAAGGGTTCAAGAGCGACCGAGGGTCACAGTTTACTGGGTCTGCTCTGGAGGAGTTTTTCAAGGAAAAGGGAATACGTCACCAGGTGACGGGTGCAAAGTCTCCTCAAGGGGAGGAGAGGGAGGCAGAGGCTGATCCCGGTGATGGGGACCAGGTCCAGGATCAGGGTTCAGAACCCGGTGATGGGGACCAGGTCCAAGGTCAGGGTTCAGGGCAGGTTTGGGCATCTCCAAGGGTTGTGAAAGAAATGTCCAGGTGTGAGGCTTCATCTCCGGTAAGCGTAATGGAGAAAGCTCACAGATGGGTTGTCAAGTCAGAGGGGGAAAAGTCTGACGGAGAAGACACAACTGCTGGCCCAAGTGGGTCAGAGGGGTTTCAGGTCACGGGTGCGTGGGAAAGTGTCGCACAGTGTGATTCTGGGAGTGTTGAAGGGGTTCAACAGGTGCCTGGGAAAGATGCCGGGAAGGGGCACAAGGAAAAGGGGAAGGTGTTGAACTCAAAAAGGTCCTGTCAGAATGTGATGCAGAGGGGGTATGGGAGTTGGAACTTAACAGGTTAAGTTGTTCCCATGATGCCTCAGCATTCTGACGTCAGTTTTGGAAGCTTGGGAGGAGCTTGGGAGGAGTTAGATGTGAGGGGAAAGCAGCAGTTTGTCATGGCTGCGGTGAGTCCAGGAGAATCCTGGGGAATATCGGAATAAAGGACTGTAAATAGACAAACCTGGACTCTGTGTGTGTTTGTCTGGAAGCTGAGCTGCGTGACAGGTTACACCGCTGTGTGAAACTCTGCTAAGGCGTGACTGAGAGCTGCGGAGCGGAAGTGTGCCGGGCGGCCATAAATCGCTAATTGAGGACCTTAAATCAATTAGCGGGAGTCACGTCAGATCAATCACATTCCAAGAGGTTATGGGTAACCTAAATCATCGATCGTAAAACTGTCACGGGAGATACTGCCGGGAGCTTTGAAGTCTGCGGTTTCAAGCAGGAGGCACGGCAGGAGGCGGAGGCAAGCGACCAAAGCTGAAAGACGCTGTGCTGGAGGCTGCAGAGAGCTTGGAGCTGTGCCTAACGTTTGAAGGCAAGCTGACGACGATGCTGAAGCCAGCTTGGAGTTCTGCCTGAAGTTGTGAGAGGCAGAGGAGCTGATCTGCTAGACCGGGAGCTGGAGAGCGGCTGTTTGTTTACGTGAGTACGCTGGGCCCCGGGGGAAGATGGCAAATGGCCAGGAGGTGTTTCAAGCTCCGTTTGAACAGCTTGAGGAACTCACCGTCCAAGCGTGGAATACCTGGACAAAAAGGGTGAGAGCGTGGTTCATAGCCACGGAAGTTTGGGACATTTCCCAGAGGGAACCAGTGCAACTGGTGGACAGAGATGCAGGAAAGTCGCAATCTGCTTCTCTGGAGGAGAAAATGCAGAGGGAGAAAGCTATGAGAGCTGAGGTCTGCATGTTGAGAGCAGGTGTTCATGCTAATTTGCAACATCACCTGGAAAGCGTTGAATCTGCGTGTGAGGCCTGGAGAGTGCTGAAACGTCTGTGTGAAGACTCAGCAGGCGGCCAAGGGCAGGTGGAAGCTGAAAGCCTAGAGATGGCTGGAGCCCCTGTTCCTGATGATTTAGCCTCAAGGAGTGCTAGTGAGCAAGTCGGGGGGGCAGAAAGTTCCAAAGGCAAGTTTGAAAAGTTTTCCACTGAACCTGCTGGGAAGAAGCGGCAGTTCAGGGGGGGCGGATCTGGCAAGGAGTGCTTTTCCGGAAGAAGGAGGGCCAGGCCAGCTGAAAAGAGCCCCGGGCAGTGTTTTTCCACTGGAGTTCAACATCTGTGTGGCAGTTGCCCCCACCGGAGCAGAGAGCCGAGGCAGGATGTTGCCAAGGACACATCTCATGGGAACCAGGCGGGTTTCCATGGTAACCAGTCTGGGAGAGGAGGCCAGCGTGGGAACGCAAGGGAAGGACGTGGCTCAGACACTGGGGAGGGTTGTTTTCTTATCACTGCTTCTATGGCAACTGTGAAGAACAACTCCAGCCAGGACATGGTGATGCGCTGGGTTTTGGATGCTACTGTTAGTCGTCGCCTGATAAGCGAACCTGCTGGCGAAATGCGGAACTGCAGGGCTGTTTCAAGTGGAATGACTGTTATGTTCACAGACGGAACACAAAAATCAGTCTGTGGTGTGGCTAACGTGTTTTTCTCTCCTTTACAGGAGGAGCTAGAGGTCTACGTTGTGCCGGGACTGAATTGTTGTCATTTATCTGTATCAGCTCTAATGAAGCAGGGATACATTATTTGTTTTGAAAATGACACCTGTTCCATTTTCAGAGGAGGGAGACAACTGGTCAACATGCAGAGGGAGAACAATTTCTTCGTTCTGGAGTCACCTCTGGAGGGTGGTGGGAATGCTGGAAAAGCACAGGCGCAGTGTGCTAAGGTTCCCAGTCGTGTGCAAAAGTTGCACAGGTGCACAAAAGGGTGTAAAATCACACAATGTGGGAGGAGGTCCCAAGGGTGCAGGGCATGCAAAGGTGCAAAGGTACTTGGTTTTCCCGGGTTTGGGAGGGTAGCCAAAGAGCCCTTTGAGCTTGTTCACACAGATCTGTCAGGACCCATGAGGTGTGAGAGTCTGGGTGGGGCCAGGTATGTGCTGTCGCTGACAGATGACCACAGCCAGGTTGGCTGGTGTTTCTCTCTCAAATCACAGGGGGAGGTGGCGCAACTGATCCAGGATTGGGTTGCAGAGGTGGAACGAAGGTTCTCCACCAGGGTGCAAGGGTTCAAGAGCGACCGAGGGTCACAGTTTACTGGGTCTGCTCTGGAGGAGTTTTTCAAGGAAAAGGGAATACGTCACCAGGTGACGGGTGCAAAGTCTCCTCAAGGGGAGGAGAGGGAGGCAGAGGCTGATCCCGGTGATGGGGACCAGGTCCAGGATCAGGGTTCAGAACCCGGTGATGGGGACCAGGTCCAAGGTCAGGGTTCAGGGCAGGTTTGGGCATCTCCAAGGGTTGTGAAAGAAATGTCCAGGTGTGAGGCTTCATCTCCGGTAAGCGTAATGGAGAAAGCTCACAGATGGGTTGTCAAGTCAGAGGGGGAAAAGTCTGACGGAGAAGACACAACTGCTGGCCCAAGTGGGTCAGAGGGGTTTCAGGTCACGGGTGCGTGGGAAAGTGTCGCACAGTGTGATTCTGGGAGTGTTGAAGGGGTTCAACAGGTGCCTGGGAAAGATGCCGGGAAGGGGCACAAGGAAAAGGGGAAGGTGTTGAACTCAAAAAGGTCCTGTCAGAATGTGATGCAGAGGGGGTATGGGAGTTGGAACTTAACAGGTTAAGTTGTTCCCATGATGCCTCAGCATTCTGACGTCAGTTTTGGAAGCTTGGGAGGAGCTTGGGAGGAGTTAGCCAGTCTCACTCTGTGATGTGAGGGGAAAGCAGCAGTTTGTCATGGCTGCGGTGAGTCCAGGAGAATCCTGGGGAATATCGGAATAAAGGACTGTAAATAGACAAACCTGGACTCTGTGTGTGTTTGTCTGGAAGCTGAGCTGCGTGACAGGTTACACCGCTGTGTGAAACTCTGCTAAGGCGTGACTGAGAGCTGCGGAGCGGAAGTGTGCCGGGCGGCCATAAATCGCTAATTGAGGACCTTAAATCAATTAGCGGGAGTCACGTCAGATCAATCACATTCCAAGAGGGGCAACTTGGGGGATCAAGGCTAAAGGAGATGGGCATACCTGTATATTGCCCCAAAGTGCCATCAAAAACCTCTGCAAAGTCTTTGACCAGACCCTCAGTCTCTGTGTTAGAGATGCAGTTGATGCCGGTGACTTCCAGGCCGAGGGCATCAAACCAGTCTAGCCCTAGGAGGCTTGGCCGCTGACCTTCTACCACCACCAGTCGGAGCAGGCCCGAAAAATCCTTGAAGGCAATCCGGAACCGGCCAACGCCTACCACGGGAATGTCGTTTCCCTGGTAGTCTCTCAGGTGTACGCGGTGAGAGTCGAGTTGCCTTTTGAACACTCTGGGTACCAGTCTTTTGATGGTGCTCCAAGACACGATGGACAGGGCAGACCCGGTGTCGATCTCCATGTCACAGTATTAAGTAGTGGGTGGACGTATCAGACGACACAGAGATTTCTGCAAGTCGCTCTTTATAAGTAAGCTGGAATTGAACTGAACAGCTCAGCCGGCCTGCTTTTATAGGCAGCCAGCTATCAACATTGTAGCAACAACAACCCAGGGTTTCCCGCCTAAAATAACTGACGTGGACCTGAGTGAAAACTATCTACACAATCCCCCTGCTGGCCCAGGGTGAGAAATTTAATACATAACAGCGGGAATTTTTCACCAGACATGGGGCTGGAACCCACGTCCCTGAGATTCAGAGTCTCATGCTCTGCCATCTGAGCTATCTTAGGTACAGCCTTATTAGAAACGGTGCATTATCATTATCATTATCATTATTATACTGGTCCAAATATAAGCTGCACTTTCCCCCCCAAATTCTGACCATGAA
This sequence comes from Podarcis bocagei, assembly GCF_964188305.1. Lineage (NCBI taxonomy): Eukaryota > Metazoa > Chordata > Lepidosauria > Squamata > Lacertidae > Podarcis > Podarcis bocagei. The sequence continues at coordinate 9,092,749 of NC_138126.1, forward strand.
AAGTTAAAGTGTGGCTTAAATATGTGACCTTACAAAAACTGCCTTTTACGACATTGCTGCTGAAACAGACATAACGGTGAAAGGGAACAAAAAAAAGTTTTATTGCCGATTTATGAGCTTGAAACTTAATTTGCTATTTACAGGTGTGAGTGCCTGCAGAATTGTAGCAGCTGAATAGTAATTTGCGATTTTAGCGATTGTACGGTAACTTTTGTGGGCTTGCAAGATCAAAGGCTTAAATTGGCTCGGAGTTACAATTGTACCAGCGGCAGCAATTTTTAGCCTGTAACCCAATTTTAAGGGAGTGGCTTATATTTGGGTATTATATTTTTTTCTCCCCCCCCCCTTGAATTTTAAAGGTGCGGCTTATTTGTGGGTGCGGCTTATATTCGGGCCAATACGGCATTCTTCTTCTTAACATTTGCATCCTCACCTTTCCTCTGTTATAAAAATTTTAAGGTCTTAGATATGTAATAAATGTTCATAAATGTACCAAGCAAACACGTACATAAATACAGTGGTACCTAAGGTTACATACGCTTCAGGTTACAGACGCTTCAGGTTACAGACTCCGCTAACCCAGAAATATTACCTCGGGTTAAGAACTTTGCTTCAGGATGAGAACAGAAATCGTGCTTCGGTGGCACGGCAGCAGCAGGAGGCTCCATTAGCTAAAGTTGTACGTCAAGTTAAGAACAGTTTCAGGTTAAGAACGGACCTCCGGTACGAATTAAGTTCTTAACCCGAGGTACCACTGTATATAAGCCACATGCCTGAAACCCCACAGAAAAAAAGTCCTGAACAAATTTACCTCAAATATTTCTCTGCAAGGTCAAAGTGGGAAACCTCCCCATTATCTCTTTCCTCACAAATCCTGTCTTAAGGGTATGTCTGTGTTTGAATAGGGTGTGAGCCTGTGACCTGGCGCAGGAACTAAGTATTTATCATTACAAAAGACTAGCCAGGCTCCAGGCTCTCATTAAACAGGTAACCTGCCAGACAGGAAATAAACAATGCACTCAGATTTCTGTTGTAGACCGCCTTTTCTGTGATGTGGTATGATGTATCGGACGCCCTTCGGTGGGTGACGATCGTCTGGGCTTCAGCAGTGGCATCATCGATGGGCAGTTGTTGATAGTTGTTGGAGCCGGAGAAAGTCCTACCTGATCTTTGAGAGAGGTCAATTCCACAGACATTTGTTGTTCTAGCTCTTAGTATCCAGGAGAGAAATCAGATGCAGCTGGTGCTGAAAAGACCCTCCTTGGGGGAGCATTGTGCATTTGGGGTGGGGCTGAGGAACACAGGGAAGGTGTCCTGCAAAATGTATAGGGCAGCCCAGCCCATGGGGCCCCTTCCGGAAGCTGCCATGCTGGATGGGTCAGAGGGGAGTTGGAGTCCAGCATTATCCAGAGGGAATTATGGGGAAAGGAAGGAAAAAGCAAAGCAACCCATTTTTATTTTGTTATTTCTGCTGATTTTGACTTTTATGCATCCTTTCAAAATCCCCCTTGAAAAACTGCCCAAGGTTCTCCTGGTGGGTAAATGTTTTTTATGTCAGTCACTCTGGTCTGGAGAGAAACTCCTGCTGGGCCTGAGAGGCAGATTTAGTCCCCTCAGGAGATACTGAGGTGGGTTTCATTTCCCCACAGATCAAAGAAAGGGAGCAGGGTCTCTCCAGAGAACGAGGCTCCTGAGAACGTGTAGAGTTCGGCTCCTGAGTCAGCGTCAGAGAAAGACACACGTCCCCCTTCATAGTCCAGAGTCACCCGGATCCTCCTGGGCTTCTCCCTCAGGGACAGAGGAGAGTAATGAGGGGAGGTGCAGGCAAAGTACTTCCCTCCCGACTTCCCCACAGCCCAGATCCCTCCCTCAGGACTGAAGTAGAAGCTGCCCTTTCTCTCCACAGACTTCCTGGCAACCCCCACATGCCACCATCCCCCACTTCCCACAGTGACTTCCCAGAAATGTCTGCCTGCTGTGAATCCCTCACGTCCCAACACACAAATCTCTTGGCTGAATCTCTCAGGATTGTCAGGCAGGGCTTGGTTTTTGTCTTCCCATTTCACGCTTTTCCTATCCTTGGACAGGATGAGTCGGGGATGGGCTGTGTCTGGATCCAGAGTGACATTTGCTGTTGGGGAGAAGATGAGGGAGAGAGAAGATCAGGCAGAGTCAGCCGAGAGAGAGAGATGGACATCCTAATCCAGGGGTCTGCAACCCGCGGCTCCGGAGCCGCATGTGGCTCTTTTACACCTTTGCCGCGGCTCCGGGGCGGATACTAGCGAGGGGAGGAGGCGCATTGTGTGCCCCGACACTCCCCACTGTGGCGGGCGCTGTACTGGCTGTGACGTTGCATGGGGGCGGTGCGCGCGTTAGTCACGCACCGTCCCGACGTCACCTTCCCGGTTTTGCGGCTCCCAGTTGTTGTTTTCTTCGGAAACGGGTCCAAGTGGCTCTTTTTGTCTTAAAGGTTGCAGACCCCTGTCCTAATCCAAGAAACACCCAAAAAACCCAGATTCCCTTTCAGATCAAGGGGATTTATTTGCATCGCATGCAAGACTGAGACTCCTCCTTGCAGACTTTGATCAGAATAAATATCTTCTGGTTGGTTTTTAACTCAGTTTCCTTCACTTTCTTATATTCAATGTCCATTGTGCCTGCCCTCCTCTCAACCCAGGCATTTTCTAAGAGGAAAAACCACCCAGGAAACCTTTTACTCAGCTCTTCTGTGTTATCTAAGGGGAAAGAGAGGAGAATTGGAGGAGGCGGGAGAGGAGAGAAGCTGCTTTACTCTGACAATCTCTGTGGGAATTGGCCTTTGGGGACCTCTGGGTTGGGCTGGGGGAGGAGGACCCCCTGTTCTAATAATAATAATAATAATAATAATAATAATAATAATAATAATAATAAATATGAACATTTGCATACTGCCCATCATATATAGGTCTGAGGGTGGTCCACAGCATAAAAATACAACACAAAACCACATAGAGGCTTCCCCTCACTTTTGCGGGAGTTATGTTCTGGGCCCTCGTGCACAAAAGTGAAAATCGTGTTAAGTGGGGAGCCGGTTTATTCCTGCTCTCCATCTCTCTCACCCACTTGGTCTCTCCTTCCTCCCAACCATCTTGGAAGTTTAGGCCTTGCCGCCAGGGAAGAGGAGGCAGGTGGCAGGGCAATTTTACAAAGGACTGCTTATTCCATGCTTCTCTTTGGGATTTCATATATACCATAAGACTAGTTCCCTGGGGGAAGCGGGGAATAACTCAAACGGTTACCAGTTTGGGGTTGAGACAGTCATGATAGGCAAGTGTAGGGCTGCCCTATTTTGAAGAGCAAGAAAGAGGACACATTGGCCAACATCGATTTTTAACCATGGATCACTATGACGACTCTCATTTGAAATACCCCTACTATATGTAGGCTATAGAAGCTGTGCTATATTGCTAGTAGCAATGCTCTTAACTTTCAACAACAAAGGAATAAGAATAATACATATTGCTCCCTCACTTGCCACATGAAATATTTGGGCACATGTTCACATATTTCTGAACGTAAGTGTGCACAGAACAATTTATTAACCTGTTGAACATCTGCATGTGGACTCTCCTTAAGGGCAGGGGGGTCTTAACTCTTGCCCTCCCGGACTCCTTCTCCAAGATCTTGTAGCTGAGCCAGCGTCCTTTTGGTTCAGCCACAAGAGAAGGGATTTTTACAGTATGTCGCTAGCTTAAGATGCTGCTCTGTTGTGATTCTCTGCTGCAGATTAGCCGAACCGGGTGCCTTAGATCTGACTCTAATGCAGGCATAGGCAACCTTGGCCTTCCAGCTGTTTTGGGACTACAACTCCCATGATCCCCAGCTAACAGGACCAGTGGTCAGGAATGATGGGAATTGTAGTGCCAAAACATCTGGAGGGCCGAGGTTGCCTATGCCTGTTCTAATGCAATATTAAAAATTTCATGGGTATTAAAAAAAAAACTTGGGGACATTTTGCCAAATTTTAGAAATCTTCCCCGATACAAATTTTAAGAAATTTTGATCATGAAAATAGAAGACATGGCTGGGAAAAAGGTCACATGATGGAAAAGCGATCCAACTCTCTCTAGCCAGGAGGAAAGCTCTTCCCTCCTCCGCCTGATCCTTCTGGGAAGTTTCTCTCTCCCCCTTCAAGTCCACCCTCTCTGCCTTTGTGGCACAAACAGCAGGGCTAGAGTCAAGCGGTGGATGGTTCTCAACTGTACAGAAGATACTCTTGACCCCCCATGAAACACTAGTCTCTCCCCCCCCCCGTGAATTGGGGTCTCCGTGTGAAATTTACCTCTGTGGAGATTTCTGAAAGACTGGACATCTGAGGAAGCAAAAAGAGGGTTAATAGCTCAAAAAATATTATTATTTTTTTGGTAAAGCATCTGTTGTTTCCTTATTTTAAGCAAAAGATGACATCATAAAACAAGTAATTGAAAGACAACAACTGTAGGCCTAAGGAATTAAAACAACTAACGTGTTTAGCTGTGATTCCAGCATTGCAGGGGGTTGGACTAGATCAGGGGTCAGCAAACATTTTCAGCAGTGGGCCGGTCCACTGTCCCTCAGACCTTGTGGGGGGCCGGACTATACAGTGGTACCTCGGGTTAAGTACTTAATTCGTTCTGGAGGTCCATTCTTAACCTGAAACTGTTCTTAACCTGAAGCACCACTTTAGCTCATGGGGCCTCCTGCTGCTGCCACACCACCATCCTGAAGCAAAGTTCTGAACCCGAGGTAATATTTCTGGGTTAGCAGAGTCTGTAACCTGAAGCATCTGTAACCTGAAGCGTCTGTAACCTGAAGCATTTGTAACCCAAGGTGCCACTGTATTTTGGAAAAAAAAATGAACAAAATTCTATTCCCCACAAATAACCCAGAGATGCATTTTAAATAAAAGGACACATTCTACTAATGTAAAAACACACTGATTCTCAGACAGTCTGCGGGCAGGATTTAGAAGGAGATTGGGCCGGATCCAGCCCCCAGGCCTCAGATTGCCTACCCATGGACTAGATGACCCTTGGGATCCTTTCAAACTCTACTATTCCATGATGCCATGGGGAAATCAGAAATGGTAAACCATACTAGAAAATGGTGGAATACAATCATTCAAAATCCACGAATGAAATGGGAATCTGTACTGCATGGCTGGAGGAAGGTTAACATCTGCGCCAAGTAAACTGGTGGGAAAAAGCTCTTGAAACCAGAATTTCCAAGCATGCTGACAAACCAGATTGCAGAGGAAGAATCGGCAGAGCTTTACCCTGTAATTCAAAGGGTCTCATGCAATGGGAAGTCCTCCCTCATGGAATGGGGCTGATCTCATAAGAACAGTGGGAAGTCTCAGGAGATGGGGATGGCTGATGAGGTTGAAACTGAGGAGGAGGCAGCTCAGGCCTTGCTCTGCTGCTGGGAGACCAGACTGGGCAGGAGGTGGAGGAGGGACTGGGTGCTTGCGGGTGCCCTTTTTAACACACTTCACGAGGGGGAAATCCAAGCAAATCTAGAGAAGCCTCAAAAGAACTTCTCCAGATTGTGTGGAGGGAAAACAAAATGCAAGGGAGGTTCCCTATACATGAGAACCAGAAACCAGGGACACTGGACTGACCGTGCAGGATTTTCCTTAAGGGTTTTGTAAGATATTGTAAGGCTCTGAGGCGTTCCCCCACAATTGAGCACTATATACATTTTATGAAAGAAAGCAAAATCTGTAAAATGGAGGGTGAAACCAGGATACTAGTCTATAGGCAGGAATGGAACTCAGACTGGTGAGCAGGTTCTTTGCAGGGACAAGCTCTGCCCCCAATCCAAGCCTTCAACCTCCCTCCCAGTTCATTCATGGGAAACAGAAAGAACCCAAACCCCCTAGAGGACTGTTTCCCAGAGTGACGCTATTGATGGGGGTCCCAAAGTCTGCAGAATGGACAGGAACACCCATGAAATATCGGTCCCCATCCCTCCTGTCAAATTGTTCCTCCCCTGGAAATATACCTTTCTGAAGCTGTTTTCTGTATAACACAGCATCTGAGGAAGCAAAAAGATACAAAGTGTAAGGGCAACACTCTTCCACCTGAAATAAATCTCCATACAAAAGTAACACTTCATAATGTGGCATCCTTGAATTGACTCCATTCAGAGCAGGAGAACCTCCCAAAGGACAACCCCAGATTGTGTAGACTGGTAACCAAAAGGAAAAGGAGGTTCCATGTAACTGAAAACAGATACACTCTTGTTCAGGCTTCCTTTACAGGATCCAGCGTCACAATATACATGGGCCGTTCTGTGAGACAGGAAATGAAGGCTGGAGCACCAAGAAGGAAGGTATCCTGGGGTTATTAAATTCCATGCAGTAAGAGCCTGGCATGTTCAGTTCTGAAGAAATATTAGAATTCCCAGTGTGAAATCCTGGCAGCCAATTTTAATACCTTTCCATTGTTTCATTGTATCCTCCATAGGGTGATTTAGATCACAGGATTCCAAGATCCTGTTCCTCAGCTCTGGAGGGAAAGGCAGTGGGTTCTCTGGACTCTCTCTTTTCTCATACCTGGTGAAAAGAAAAACAATGTCAGCCCATTCAAATCCGCAATTTCTGTTAAAGGAAAAGAAAGGAATTGAGAGGAAGTCAGCTGGAAGAAGCCTAGAGGGACAGGCAGGCTCTGAGTGGGGAGTTTCTTCCTCACTACGGACTCCTCAGCCAGACCCCCAAGGGCCAAAACAGCAACCCCAGGCCTCTGGGTCTCCCCACTGATGCCTATTCAAAGCAGCAGCAGAATCATATGGTACCAAGGGGCAGGAATTGTCTGAGGGTGGTGACAGCACAGCACACATTTCCTTTCTCTAGATGTCCCCAGAGAAGGGGAGAGGAAGAAAAAGAGATTCACTTCTTTGGGAAACGTGAAATGTTCCTTAAAACCTCTACTCTGCACCTGAGTGATACCTGAAATATAAATACAGTGGTACCTCGCAAGACGAATGCCTCGCAAGACAAAAAACTCGCTAGACGAAACGTTTTTCCGTTTTCGATTTGCCTCGCAAGACGAATTTCCCTATGGGCTTGCTTCGCAAGACGAAAACGTCTTGCGACTTTGTTAAACCGTTAAAACCGTGCTTCGCAAGACGAAAAATTCGCTAGACGGCAAAACTTGCGGAACGAATTAATTTCGTCTTGCGAGGCACCACTGTACTGCAGCTGGAATATGGTCAAGAAAATAGCCAATTCCTGCTCCTTGGTGAGAAATCGCCCCCTCCCAAGGGGCTCTATGGGGCAGGAGTTTGCTTGGGACAGGGTGGGGTGGCCGGCAGAGTGACTGAACTGGTCAGTCTAGAAGGAAACAGCTAAGGCAGGCACGTCCAACTCCCAAGAGACTGAGATCTCCTCACAGTATAAAAAGACCAACTGTGATCTACCATTGCCAAGTCCCAAAGAGGGGCCCCTGCTTTTACCTGTGAGATGCCTCAGGGAGTGAGTCCTCCAGTCTCTCCCCTGCAGCCCCTGGGGGGCCATGTCTGAGGTTCTTGCATCCTGGAATCATGGAGTGATGCTAATGGGAATGAGCCAGATCCACTTACCTCTGCAAGGTCTTTCTCACATCCTAGAGGGGAAAAGAGAAGGGAATTCACTGCACACCACAGGCCACACTAGGAAGACCCCCTCAGACCCTGGCCCTCGGATGTCAGTCTGCCTGGCACACGCCAAGGTTGTGGGCAGGGATGGTGGAATCAGCCAGTTTTGGTTTCTCACAGCTTTTATTTTTCCAATCTGAAATTGTGAATTTTTCCAATATCAAGTTCTCCACATTTCCACATCAGTTTGCAATTATTGTTGAAAATCCTTATGAAAATCCACCAGCATTTAAGGGAATCTCATGTTTATGGATTCAATAAAAGATTCCATCTCTTGTCTTAGATTATAATTTATTAACTTTAATCCAGTTTGCACTGTGCAATTCAGACGTAAGGAAGCCTACAGGATAATCCTACCAGGGAACTTTCCCAAGTTATCTTCCGCAGAAGTCCCGAAATTTCAAATTCTACTTACCAACTGGAAATTTAAAAAGCACCTGCAGCATAAAATGCCTCCAAAGGGCTAATAAAACAGCTCCATGTTTCTTTGGGCTCCTCCACACTTCTGCTTTTCCTGTGCCCAGAAAACACGGGTCCAAGAGGTTTTGCCTTTGCCCTGCCGCTTTCCCTCAGGGAAAACTGGCTCCTTAGTTCAACATCTAAGCAAACATCAATCCGGAGAAAACCTGGCTGATGTTTGCTCTCATTTAGCAGTAGAGAGCAGGTTTTCCTTGAGGAAAGGGGTGGGACAGGATGAGTCCCTCTGTCTTGTTCTTTCATCAGCAGCTGATCTGGATCCATGGGGATCAACCAAGAAGTTGTGGAGGGAAGTGGAAAAGAAGCTTGGTCAAGAGACTGCCTCATGTCAGAAGGAGGCCTGAATCCTCACTGAAGCCCAGCCCAGGGCAGGAAGGCAGAAAAAGGAATTTGGAGACAAATCATCAGCAAAGAGCAGAAACCCACCTCCTGTTCCATCAAGAACACAGAAGAATCTCTAGTCTGCATTCAGATGAGTTAAGCATCCCAGGTCTCTTGGGTCTTCCTGTCCATTACATACCTGACTGGAGGCTCCATCATCTGAATCCCTGCACTCCTTGCATACATGAAAGAGACACATGAAGGATTGGAGGCAGCCTTTTCCTGGAGCCTTGGGCTGTTCCTGCCACCGTCTTACCTGCAGGAGTTCACTTGCTGGCTGCTGACTCTTCTCCTCCATCTCCTGGATGATCCTCTCAAGAGAGGAGAGTTTCCTGGAGAGTCTGGCCAGCTGCTCATCCCTTCTCCCTGCAATCTCCTTCTCCACCTCTTCCACATGATTCAGCAGACCTTTTTCTTGTTCTTCCAGGAACTGGCGCAGTTCTCTGAACTTCTCCATGATCTTCAGCCTCTCCGTTTCTGTTAATTTCTGCAAGAAAAGAGGAGGTCTGAGTTTGTTTGGTCCTTAGCCTCAAAACAGCAGAAACAAAATTATGAAAATTAAACAGGGTGGACACTTCTGATTTTTCATAGACATGAAACCTCCAGTGGCTAAAGAAGTAAACCTTTATTTTGAGGGGAGGCCCTCTCCATTGCTGTTTCTGTTGACTTCTATTTTGCAGACGGATACAGCCTAAAGGAAGGAGCTATTTTTTCCTAGCCATGGATGTTCCTTGCATGTTTTGGGGCATGGCATAACCAGAGTTCACAGTTGTTCAGAGAACATCCAGGGACATAAAACACCCCTCAGTTTAGACTGGGGTGTAGGAAGGAACAGAAACAGAGGAGGACAAAGTGCAGAGTTCATCCCCATAGCTCCCCTGTTTTCTTTAAAGGTTCAAAATGGCCCGAGTTTACTTAAAATGAACAAGAGCCCACATTTAGAAAGACAATTCTTTAGTAGAATTTACGGTAAATCAGGATTTGTATTGAAATGCTTCCACCCTTTCAGCTCACAAGTCCTCAGGCTTCTCCTTGACTGCTATTCACATAATAAATGACAAGGGGAAATAAACTCAATTTAGCTGCATTCAAAGGTGAATTTGCCTAATTTGCTCTTGCTGAAAAAATATGGAGACCAAAACAGAGCTTTAAAATTCTAAAATTCAAGCTTCACCCAGCCAGATAATATTCACAAAAAATGTATTTATACAAGGAGGTAGCTACCCTAACATCTGATTCATTTTCAGAACAATAAATTAATAAACAGACTGATATGAAAAATGAGAAATGAGGAGAAGCTGAAATAGGCAGATTTCCCCATCACTTCTCCGTCCTGACTCAAAAATTCTTCTTCTTCTTCTTCTTCTTCTTCATTGAATTTATACACTGCCCTATACCTGGAGGTCTCAAGTGCTTGTTCCCTGTCTAGTAACAACAGAGACACTTACAAGGAGGTCTTTGCTTTCCTTGTCCAGATCTGCTTGATGGGCCAGAATTCCCTCTCTCTCTTTCCTCAGAATCTCGAGGTGCCGACAGATCTCTCCCTAAAGAGAAAAGGGGAAACTCAGCTTTGATTGAGACACACAGAGAAATGAAAATCACAATGGCTTCTTGCATCCAGTGGCCTTGCTAGAATAGCAAAGTAGTTTCCTGGAGGAAATAAAAGCACAGAGGTTTTCAGCCTTTTTGGGTCCACGGCTCCATGGGTCAAATACCTTCTTTCTGCGGCAGCCCTGTGGGGCTCAGGATCCCAGTTAGGTCCCCCCTTGCCTGCAGAGCTGGCAGCCCCTCACCTTTTCTCAAACACCCTCCCTTGTGGAGTGATCTCTCAGCCTCCTCTCCCTTCCTTGGGGGTCCCAGCCTGACTTCTCATCTTGAGGTCTCAGGGAGAAGTGGGAAGAGAAGGAAGGGCTAAGGCAGGATCCAACCTGGGATGTATCAGTCTAGCGTCAAAGAGATAGTGAGGTCAGCCCAAGAGGCGAGAGATGCAGGGATAGAGCAGCGCTTCTCAAAACTTCACCCATTCCAAACCCCTCTTTTGGGTCAGATGGCAATTGTGGTTTTCTGCTATTTGTCAGTTATTTTCTCTGCAGTAGCCAGACCCCAAGTGTGCTTGGACCACCAGGGGAGATTTAAGTGCTGCAGCTTCTTCCATTTCTGGGCCAGAGAAGTTCTTGCTGCAGCCAAAATCCACCTAAGTAGCTCCTTCGGTCAGAAGATTGCTGTCTGGTCCTCCTGCCAATTCAAAGGGACCAGCTTTTTTCCACTATTATTACTATTTTGTGGCATTATTGGCACTGCATGGCACAGGAGCATTTTTGCACCACTGTAGTGGAACAAGTGATTTTTTAAAAAAGGGATTAAAAGGCACTATATATAGTATATAATTGCACAGGTCCAATTCCGAGTTGCCATGAAAAAGTCATCTTTCCGCCTTATCCTTGCAGATGCTACTCTGAACCACGGAGTCTGTTGCCATTTGGGGTGGGAGGAGATCCTCAGCCCCCCCAAACCTCATTGCAGAGGCTCCACGGCACCCCCAGAATAAGCCACCAGTAGGTGCCTCCACTCCCCACTCCCAAATCTGCTTCCAACAGATACTTGGGGGGTGGGATCCTGCACCATCTGGTCAATTCCTGGCTAACAGTCCCGGTCCCCACCCCCACCCCACGCTGATCCCTTGCTGCTCTCTGTTTTGCAGGGCATTGAGGAGGAATCCTGGTAACCAAAGGAGACATGTACTTAGTTGTCTATGTGCAATTTACATTTGTACTCTTCTAAATATGTACAAAGCAGCCTTTCAGGGGGAATGTGGATGAGGGTAACCCTTTCTCTCCCTGCCAAGGTCCCAGTTCATATCTTTGAAGCTGCTGTGAGTATTTCAAGATCCCTTTGTCCCCCTGGCAGAGAAAAAGACTTCAACTCCCCCCTCCAGCCACCCCAGGAGCCCTCAGGCTTCCCCTGGGCTGCTTCCAAGGCGATAAACAACGACCAATCAATGCCATGTCTACTTTGGACCTGAGAAGTAAAAAGAAAACCTCCCAAGAAGAATCCACAGCTATTTATTTCTCCCCCTCCAGATCCAGGGATCTCCTACCTTGTATTCCTCGGAAGCCTCCTCCAGAGGAATCACCTTGTGATTTTCATGTTCCTTTGACTTGTCACACACCACGCAGATGGGGACTTCGTGGACTTTGCAGAAGAGCTTCAGGGGCTCCTGGTGATCCTCGCAGACTCCTCCTTTCCCTCCTTCCTCCTTTCCCTCTTGAAGGCTGAGATTCTTGGCTATTTCCACCACATTAGCCAGCTGCCGATTGCAGATGAGGCTCCTTCTCTGGACTCTTTCTCTGCACTGGGGGCAGGAAGCCTCCGCCTCCGATTCCCCCCAGAACAGGACCAAGCAGGATCGGCAGAAGTTGTGCCCACACTCCGGGATGGTCACTGGATCCTTGAAGTAATCCAGGCAGATGGAGCAAGTGGCTTCATCACGGAGATTCTGGATGTGACCCCCTGCAGCAGCCATGGCTCCCTCCCGCTGAAGACCCGAGTTAAGTTCCGCTTTTTCAGTTTTCAGTCACTGGGAGTTTCCCTTCCTGGAAATGACTCAGTGATCACGTGATCTTTATTTATTTTTTAAAAAAACCACATGTCTCCAGGTCTTTGCAATTGCTGAGTGTTTTCTCAAGTAGCAGACAATGCTTTTGGATTGCTTCCCATGCTTTTGATTACACACAAACACACACGTACCTGGTAAGTTGTGGTATTCATACTGCAACATTTTTCATTCATAGGCTTTTTCATTCAGGGCAGGCGGGAGTTGATTTCATTCATAGCAGGCGGGACTTGATTCCGTGAAGAGAACTCCTAAAAGTCTGGTTGCTAGTTCTAACTTTATCCCTTTTTAGCATGCTGGCAAAGAACTTCAGATTGAAACAGACGCTTTCAGCTGTGATAGGAATTTTGAGGTCTTGGATATATGTTCAATGTTCATAAGTGTACCAACCAAGCACATACTGACCAAATTTTTTTTTCTTCAAGGTCAAAGTGAGAAACCTCCCCATTGTCTCTTTCCTCACAAATCCTGTCTTAAGGGTATGTGAAATAGATATGAATAGGGTGTGAACTGGTGACATGACCCGGGAACTAAGCTACCCAGGAAATCTAATCAAGTAACCTGCCAGACAGGAGATAAACAACGACAGGAGAAAAACAACATTCAAATGTTCTGTTTAGACCGCCTTTTTTGTGATGTAGGTGTGATGTATCTGAGGGGTGGTCTTAGGTTACACCCCTTCTGTGATGTATGTATGATGTTTCTGGGGGTGGTCTTGATCTACAGGGTGGCAATTTCAAAAGTCTTTATAAGGCCTTGCGCGCCATTTTTCTGGGTTCCTTCTCTCCTGCGTGTGAGGGGAGCACCCTGTTGCAACAGATCAATAAAGATCAAGGTTACTAGCTGCTATGCTTCTCAATATTCTCTGGTTGGCCTCTGTTATTCTCTCCTACCAATAGGGAACCTATGTAAGGACTCTATATGGGCTCTTGGATACCCCATAAGGGAAAAGGGCAAATTTTGTTTTTTTTTTATGATAATTTTTATTAATTTTCCAAACATATAATAAAACACAAACAAAACAAAAGCATACAAGACATACAAACGAATAAACATGTATAATTACTTAAACTTATTTTCCTAAACCTTCTTTCCCGGACTTCCCCATACCTCCCTTTTTCTGCATCCTTATGTTAACCCTTTCTCAGCAACCCTTCATTCAATTAATTCAGTCATTTTCATTATGCATTCTTTAAAGTTATGATTTACCGCTGCAAAACTCTATTTCTTATAACCATGACATCTCAGCCATCATCAATTTTACAACAGTCTTTAAGGTATTTTTTGAATTTCTTCCAGTCTTCTTCCACCGTCTCTCTCCCCTGGTCACGGATTCTGCTGGTCATCTCTGCCATTCCCATGTACTCGATCACCTTCGCTTGCCATTCTTCCAGAGTAGGTAGCTGCTGCGTCTTCCAATACTTTGCCAGAAGGATTCTTGCCACTGTAGTAGCATACATGAAAAATGTTTTGTCCTTCCTTGACACCAATTGGCCCACCATGCCCAGGAGAAATGCCTCTGGCTTTTTCAAAAATGTCCATTTAAGGACCTTTTTAATTTCATTATAGATCATTTCCCAGTAGGCCTTTACCCTCGGGCAGGTCCACCAAAGGTGGTAGAAGGTACCTTCAGTCTCATTACATTTCCAACATTTGTTACTGGGCAGATGATAAATTTTTGCAAGTTTGACTGGGGTCATGTACCACCTATAAACCATTTTCATTATATTCTCTCTTAATGCACTACAAGCTGTAAACTTAATACCTGTATTCCACAACTGTTCCCAGTCATCAAACATTATGTCATGACCTATGTCTTGTGCCCATTTAATCATGGCTGATTTTACTATTTCATCTTGTGTATTCCACCTCAGCAGCAAGTTATACATTCTCGACAAATTCTTAGTATTGGGTTCTAACAATTCTGTTTCCAATTTCGACCTCTCCATCTGGAAACCTATTTTTCTGTCTTGTTTAAATACCTCGTTTATCTGATGGTAATGCAACCAGTCTCGTACCTTAGACTTTAATTTATCAAAACTCTGCAATTTAATTCTTTCACCATCTTGTTCTAAAATTTCACAATACTTTGGCCAATTGGATTCCATATTTAGTTTTTTTATCTCTTTAGCCTCCATTGGTGATAACCACCTAGGGGTTTTACTCTCCAGCAAATCCTTGTATCTTATCCAAACATTATACAGTGCTTTCCTCACAATATGGTTTTTAAAGCCTTTATGCAATTTTACCTTGTCATACCATATATATGCATGCCAACCAAATCTGTTGTCATACCCTTCCAGATCCAAAATATCTGTATTCTCAAGAAGTAGCCATTGTTTCAGCCAGCAGAAAGCTGCCGATTCATAGTAGAGTCTCAAGTCCGGCAGGGCAAAACCCCCTCTATCTTTTGCATCAGTTAAAATCTTAAACTTTATTCTGGGCTTTTTGCCCTGCCAGACAAATTTTGATATGTCTTTTTGCCACCTCTTGAAGCAATCCATCTTATCCAAGATCTGGAGTGTCTGGAATAAAAACAACATTCTAGGCAATACATTCATCTTGATAACAGCAATTCAGCCTAACAAGGAAAGTCTCAACCTTGACCATATTTCTAGATCTTTTTTCACCTCTGTCCAACATTTTTCATAATTGTCTTTAAATAAATTTATATTTTTAGAAGTCAAGTTCACACCCAGGTATTTCACCTTTTTTGTTATTGTTAAACCTGTTTCACTCTGAAACTTCTCTTTCTCTGCCGTTGTTAGATTTTTCTCCAGCACTTTGGTTTTTTGCATATTCAATTTAAATCCTGCTACTTGACCAAATTTCTCAATTAGTTCTAAAACTCTTTTAGTACTAGTCTCTGGCTGTTGCAAAGTCAATACCAGATCATCTGCAAATGCCCTTAATTTATACTCTTTTGTTCCAAGCTCAACGCCTTTAACCAATTGGTCCCCTCTAATCATGTTCAGCAAAACCTCCAGGACTGTTATGAAAAGTAAGGGTGATATTGGGCATCCCTGTCGTGTACCTTTTTCTATAGGAATCTCTTCCGTTACCACATTGTTAACAATCAACTTTGCTTTTTGCTTAGAATATATAGCACCTATACCGTTTTCAAATCCTTGGCCTACCCCCATCCCTTGGAGATTCTTCTTCATAAAGGTCCAACAGATATTGTCAAAGGCTTTCTCCGCGTCCACAAAAATTATAACTGCTTTTCTATTAATCTTTACTTCCAGCAACTCTAAAATGTCTATAATGTTCCTTACATTGTCTGATATATGTCTCCCTGGGAGAAAGCCTGTTTGGTCCTTGTGAATCTCCTGCACCAAAACTCTCTTCAGTCTTTTTGCTAAAATGTCTGCAAAAATTTTGTAATCCACATTGAGTAATGATATAGGGCGGTAGTTCTTAACCTGATTCTTTTCAGTCTCTGTTTTCGGTATAAGTGAAATAAAAGCTTCTTTCCACGATTCGGGTGCCTTTTTCCCTTCCAAAATTTCATTACAAACTTCCTTTAATGGTTGTACTATCCATTCCTTCAATGCCTTATAATATCTGGCAGTCAATCCATCCGGGCCTGGAGATTTTCCCAATTTCGTGTTCTGAATGGCGTCCTCTATTTCTTGTCCTGTTATTTTCTCATTCAAAATCCTTTTACTTTGATCTGAAATCTTTGATAGTCCATACTTTTTAATAAATTCTTCTGTTTCCTGCTCGTTAACCGGCCCTTGTGCATATAGTTTCCTGAAAAAACTTTGAAAACAGTTGTTTATCTCATTTGGTTTGTGAATAATTTTTCCTTCCATTTCCAAACTTGTCACAGTATTCAATTTCTGTCTCTTTTTCAGTTGCCATGACAGAAGTTTCCCACATTTGTCTGCTGATTCAAATGTTCTTTGTCTCATTTGCTTTATCTTCCATTCTATCTCTTGATTCATCAGTTCCATATATTGTGTCTGATAATATTTTATTTCTCTCAAAATCTCATGAGACTTTGGTTTGGACCTCAATTTCTTTTCGGCTTCTTTTATCTTTTCCAAAAGTTTTTCTTTTCTCTCATTCTGTTTTTTCCTCTTTATGGAGTTTTGTTGTATTAGGAAACCTCGCATCACGGCCTTGCTAGCGTCCCAAATTATTCTTTTTTCCACATCAGTTCTCAAGTTTATCTCAAAATAGTCTTTCACTGCTTTTTGGGCCTTCTTATAAATCTCTTCATCTCTAAATAGGGCGTCATTCATCCTCCATCTGAAGGTTCCAGTTGTTGTTAGTTTCATCTCTATCTTCACTGCATTGTGGTCAGAGCAAGTCTTTGGGCAAATTTCTGCTTTTTTTATCTTCGGTGCCATACAACTAGTTACCCAAATTTGATCAATCCTTGTCCAGGTCATTTTAGCTTCAGAGAAAAAGGTTCCCTCCCTCTCCAGGGGGTTCTTTGTTCTCCAGATGTCAATCAAATCCAGTGTTTCAGTCAATTCGAAAAAAGTCTTTGGAAGTCTTCCATCATTAGAGATTATCTGTCTTTGTGCCTTATCCATGTTAGTGGAGACAACACCATTCATGTCTCCCATCATTATAATCTTACAGTCCAAATAGTCCATTAAAGTCTCATGCAGCTTCCTAAAGAATTCCGCCTTCCCCTCATTTGGTGCATATATTCCCAATATCATAATTTTTTCTCCTTGAACTTGTATTTCTATTGCCAGGTATCTTCCTTGTTCATCTTTGAAGATCATTTTGGGAGCCAATCTTTCCTTTGCATATATCACCACGCCTCTTTTTTTAACTTTGTCTGATGAAATAAATTCTTGTCCAAGCCTCTTGTTTATAAGTAGTTTCCTATGTGTCCTGGTCACATGCGTTTCTTGCAAACAAATTAAATCCAATTGCTCTCTTTTCAAAATATGGAAGACTTGGCGTCTCTTCCTGGGGAGGTTCAGTCCATTACAATTCCAGCTAAGAAGTTGCAGAGACATTTTGGTACTATGTACCTACTCCTCCAACTGCTCCAAGTTTTTGTTCCTCCTCCGATGGTGGTAAAAGTCCAAATGAGAGATTTGCAATATCTGTCGGTTCTTTCTCCACTGTTGTGTCTACTGTTCCTTTCTGTAAGTCCTCCTGGTTTCTTTCCAAAAAAAGTTCTTTGTCTTGAATTGTTTTTATTTTAATCTTCCTTCCTGTGTAGTTAAAGGACAATCCTTGTGGGAACTCCCACCTGAAAGGTATGTTGTTCTTCTTCAGAAGATAAACCAAATCTTTATAAAAGGCCCTCACCTCCAAGATGTATTTAGGGATGTCTTTGAAGATCTGAACTTGACAGTTTTGGATTACGAGAGCCTTTTGATAATGTAGGTCCAAAATTTTATCTCTTTCTTCTTTAGATCTCAATGTAATCAAGCAATCTCTGGGTTTCTTGCCTTGCCTTCTGCCCAACCGGAAAGCCGTTGTTATTTCGAATTCTTCCTCCTGAAACTCGTCCTGCCAAAATTCCAAAATATTTTCTGTAAGGAATTCTGCAAGGCTTCCTTTCTCTTCCTCTGGGATTGATCTTAATTTGAGATTTTTCTCCTTTCTCTGGAGTTCCCACAAAGCCAGAGTTGCATCATGTTCATTCACCTTTTTTGTGATTGGGGCAAGCTCCCTCTTAGTTTCTTCTGCTGTATCTTTTGCACTTTGAGCAATCTTTCTTGTTTCCGAATTTTCTTGAATAAGTTTATTTATAGAATCTGTGTTAGAAGCTACGCTTGCCGTGTTCAAGTCCAATCTTGTTGTCAGGTCATTCAATTTTTTTGTATTCTCCGCTGACTGCTTTGTCAATGCTTCCAAAGACTGATTTATTTTGAGCAATGCCTGTGTCATTGACTCCATAGATGCAGTTGGTACTTTTTCCTGTCCAGCTGGTGTTGTGCCTTGCATAGAACCCCTTTTCTTTTGAGTTTGCTGAGTTTGTTTTGTTTTAGATCTAGTTGTTATCTCATCTGGTAAGCTGCTCATGTCCTCAAGGTCAATTCTCACAGAAAGGCTTAGAAGTGGAAAGTTCCACTCTTTCCCTCTCACAGTAACAAATTTTCTTTAGTTCCTCTAGAGGGAGCATTTAATTGTATCCAGTTTAGAAAGTCAGAAACACATAATGTGGGGAACAAAGAATCCAAAGAAACCAAAGTCCAAAGTCCACAGTCAAAACACTTTTTACAGTTTCAATCTAAAATGTTCACAAAGTAACTCCATTCAAGTCTTATAACTTGTTTCAGTCAAAACCCCAACTTTGTATCCAGTTTAAATTGACAGTTCAATTGCCTGGTGCTTGCTCCAGCAGCCCGACTCAGGGTTTTGACAGTGAAAGATCTCTTTCCTCATCTCCTTTAAGCAGGTATATAAATTTCAGTCTTAATCCCCCCTTCCCCTGCTTGCTGGGGGGGAAATTTAAGTCCGATGTCAGGTTTTAAACAGTTTAGAAATTATCCTTCAATTAAATGCAGCTTTGTTCTTTCGTTGCTTTATTTACATGCAGTCCGGGGAGGCAGACTTCCTTATTTTATGCCTTTCCCGTTTTCAGCCAAATTTTTAAAAGTCCCACTTTAAATGTCCCGTTCCATCTGTCAATCTTACTCACGGGTTTTACAGTCCAAATTCAGTTTCAGGAAGGAATCGGCGCTCTCTGCTCAATGGCGACGCAGCTTCACTCCGCAGGCTGGGTGACGACTCTCAGCACCGCGCTCACTCCCGATGCCGCTCCGTAGCCTTTAAAAAGGCTCTTTCACAGTACCGGGGGGCGCAAAAGGTGCCCGCCGAGTCTCCTTGCTTACAGGCTTCAGCGCCTGCAATTTTAAGGGTCCCCCGCTCGCTGTAGCGGGTCAGACCCGAACTTGCGGAGCAGTCCTCCCTCGGAGCTCGAGGCAAGGACCGCCATTAAGCACTGGCGCCGACCGGAAGCCGGGAAAAGGGCAAATTTTGTTTACAACACAGCCTTGCCAACCTGGTGCCCTCTGTTTGCTTAAGACTACAGCTCCTATCATCCCTGGTCAGGACATCTGCAGGTATGGTTGGGAAGACCTTGCAGAGCCACTGCCAGTCAGTGGAGCCAAGACTGACCTCGATGGACCTGGCAGAAGGCACCATCGGCATGGTGGCAGCCCAGTTATGGCGTTCCTTCCCTAGATATGAATGCCTGGTACGACTTGGCTATTATTATTAATCAATATTACTACACAGTGTAAAGTCTTCCTATATTCCTAATAAAGTGTGGTGCCTTCCAATGGCTGAAAAAAAACACACTGGAGGGCATTAGCAGGGGGTTAGATACAATTCCTGGAGGATAAGATTTTGATAGGGGACGCGGGTGGCACTGTGGGTTAAACCACAGGGTCGAGGGCTTGCCGATCAGAAGGTTGGCAGTTTGAATCCCCACGATGGGGTGATGTGGTGAGCTCCCGTTGCTCAGTCCCTGCTCCTGCCAACCTAGCAGTTCAAAAGCACGCAAGTAGATAAATAGGTACCGCTCCGGCGGGAAGGTAAACGGTGTTTCCATGCGCTGCTCTGGTTCGCCAAAAGCGGCTTTGTAATGCTGGCCACATGACCCGGAAGCTGCATGTCAGTTCCCTCGGCCAATAAAGCGAGATGAGCGCCGAAACCCCAGAGTCAGCCACGGCTGGACCTAATGGTCCCTTTACCTTTACCTGAAGACTTTGGATGGTTATATGCTCTGCCTCTGTGGTTGGAAGCAGGAATCCTCCTGAATAGCAGCTGCTGGAGCCTCCAGGAGGGGCGCTTGTTCCCAGGTCCTGCTTAGGGGTTTCCCACACACATAATGTTTAAAAAATGTATGTGGTTTCACCTACAGGTAAAAGGAGAAAGATCAAGACGGAGAATTCCCACCAAAGGGAAGCTGTGCCAGAGGGAATATCCCTAAGGAACATTTCTTTGTTAGCTGAGATTGCAGAGCAAAAGTGTTAAGTTGTGGGTGAACATATCAGATGACACAGCAATTCTTCAAACAGCTCTTGTTTATTCACAGACCCAGAACAGAACTTAACTGAAGGGTTCAGCCAATCTGCTTATGCAGAGCTCAACTACAAAGCAACAGTAACAACTTTCTGCAACTATCCAATCACTGAATGTCACTTTCAATTCCTTATTTGCATATGTGGACCTGAGTGAAAACTATCTGCAGTATCCCCCTGCTGGCCCAGGGTGAGAACTTCAGTACATAACAAAAAGCGTGAGTCCAAAGGACACCAGGGAGCAAATGAACGCAGCCATCACACAGAAGTCCAGTTCCCTTTAGTGAAAGCCCAGTGCACTTTGGAGCAGAAAGCCCTTCTCCTCAAATCCTGGGAGGAACGGCCAGCACAGTTTGGGTCTGGGGAGGCTGAATGCCGAAGAACATCCTCATGAATGCTCCATGTGTGGGGAGAGCTTCCAGCGAGGATCCGCCCTGGCTGAGCAGCAGAGGATGCACATGGGAGAGGAAGCGTACGAATGGTCTGAGGACGAGAAACCCTTTCCCCAGTGAGAGATCTGGGTGAGCCATCAGAGAGGCCTCATGGAAGAGAAGCAATACGAGTGTCCCAAGTGTGAGAAGAGGTTCAGTTACAGAGCAACGCTGATGCAGCAACTGAAGAGAAACCACACAAGTGGTCCCACTGTGGGGAAAGCTTCAGCCAGAGGACCAGTTTGGTGAGTCACCTGCAAATCCACACGGGAGAGAGGCCTCACGAATTCCTGGACCGGAGAGATATGTTACTCAAACACCGGAGAACCCACACAGGGGAGAAGCCGGACAAGTGCCATAATTATGGGAGAAACTTCAACCACCCGTGCAACTTAATTGAACATCGGAAGACACACACAGGGGAAAAACCCCACCGAGTGTGGGGCAAGTTTCCATCATCCTTGTAGGTTGATTGACCATCAGAACATCCACACAGGAGAGAAGCCTCACAAATGCCCTGAGTGCAGGAAAAACTTTTCTCAGTGAGATACGCTGATCAAACACCAAAGGACCCACGCGGAGGAGAAACCTTATGAATGCCCCGAGTGCGGAAAAAGCTACATGCAGAGGAAGGGATTAATCGGACACCAGATAATTCATTTAGGGAATACAACCAGCAAATATTATTGAAAAGTGCCACATTCCACAGGAAAAAAGAGGGAGAAATGTTGGTTACATCCTGATTTGCAGTGGAGAACACACACCTTTTCTAGGTCACAAGACATAGGCGGGTGGCCAGTTGTTGTTCATTCAAGAAAGTTCTCTGTTGAGGCTTCCTGCCCCAGGAGGGGACAAACAAAACTGCCCACCCCCTGCTCTGGTCCCCACGATGGAGGGAGGCAGGGAGACAGAGACACATTATCTCCACGTTGCAGATTCTCATAGCACTAGAAGTCGTGGTGGCCCCCAAACAAAGCTGATTGTTGGGAGATCCAGGACAGAAAAAAGCATTTCGTTGTGGAGTGTGTAAATGAACCATGGAACTCACTGCCACTGGAGGCAGAGATGGCAACCAACTTAAAATCATGGAATTGCACAGTTGAACGGTACAACCAGGGTCACCTAGTCCAGATCTCTGCAGTGCAGGAATCTTTTGCCCAACGTGGTGCTCAAGCCAGTGACCCTTAGATTAAGGCTATCATGCTCCACCCATTGAGTTGGGGACAAATTCTTGGAGCACTAGGCCGTGAAGCACAATGGCTCTGCTCTGCCTCCACAGTCCAGAGGCAGAAGGCTTCTAAATCTCAGGTGCTGGGAACTGCAAGGGGGGGGGAGGCTGGTTTTGCTCTCTGGTTCTGCTTGCAGGTGTCCCACGGGCGTCTGGGTGGCCCCCCTTGGGCGCTGGACCAAATGGGACACTTTTGCGTCCTTCCATGGGGTGAGTGGAAACTCACAGGGAAACTTACGATGACACACAAACATCGCCAACATCATAGAGGGGATGGAGCAAGGGGAGGTGGCCCTCAGGTAGGTGGGGGGCGGCAAAGGTGTCTTTATTTTGACATGTGCCACCACCCCATGGGAAATGCAGGAAAAGGAGAGAAGGCTGCACAGGTCAGAAGTCGGCGGCCCTGATAGTGGAGCCAGGGAGAGTCCGGCTTGATATATGAGGGGTCAATTCCACAGGCATTTGTTGTTCTAGCTCTTGGCATCCCAGGAGAGAAATCAGATGCAGCTGGTGCTGAAAAGACCCTCCTTGGGGGAGCATTGTGCTTTTGGGGTGGGGCTGAGGAACACGGGGAAGGTGTCCTGCGAAATGTATAGGGCAGCCCAGCCCATGGGGCCCCCTCCGGAAGCTGCCGGACTGCAGCTCCCATCCTCTCTGACCCCTGGCCATGCTGGATGGGTCAGAGGGGAGTTGGAGTCCAGCATTATCCAGAGGACACCCCATTTGATGCCCCTGATAGACAGAGTCCAGCCTGTAAATACGGAACGTTAATGCATCAACCCTAAACACGTATAACTGGGCAGAAGCCCCACTCAATGCAATGAGGTTTATTTCTGACAACATGTGGAGATGGGGAGGCTGTATTTGCAGAGGGCATTTGAAGCTGACGCCCTGTTCAATTTCTTTTTTATTTTCTTCCCATCTGAGGTCTCCAGAGTAAGGAGCTTTCCTGCCTGATGTGGGGGAAGGGGTTCATTTTTTAGTCCTCTATTAATCCAATTATGCATGCATTTTCACAGCTGCATAAGGTCTTGTGGGGAGAGGAAGGTTTCGTAGAATTGCAGGGTTGCGCTGGATCCTGAGGGTCATCTAGTCCCACCCCCTGCAGCGCAGGAAACCTTTGCCGAACAAGACATCTCAAAAGGAAAACAAGACTGAAGGTGAGGAAAAGATGATTTATTGGGACTGTTAAAAGTGTGACTGTCTCTTTAAGAAGAAGTAAGCTGCAGAGGGAATTATGGGGAAAGGAAGGAAAAAGCAAAGCAACCCATTTTTATTTTGTTATTTCTGCTGATTTTGACTTTTATGCATCCTTTCAAAGGTCCCCTTGAAAAACTGCCCCAGGTTTTCCTGGTGGGTAAATGTTTTTTATGTCAGTCACTCTGGTCTGGAGAGAAACTCCTGCTGGGCCTGAGAGGCAGATTTAGTCTCCTCAGGAGATACTGAGGTGGGTTTCATTTCCCCACAGATCAAAGAAAGGGAGGAGGGTCTCTCCAGAGAACGAGGCTCCTGAGAACGTGTAGAGTTCGGCTCCTGAGTCAGCGTCAGAGAAAGACACACGTCCCCCTTCATAGTCCAGAGTCACCCGGATCCTCCTGGGCTCCTCACTCAGGGACAGAGGAGAGTATTTAGGGAAGATGCAGGCCATGTACCTCCCTCCCGACTTCCCCACAGCCCAGATCCCCCACTCAGGGCTAAAGGAGAAGCTGCCCTTTCTCTCCACAGACTTCCTGGCAACCCCCACATGCCACCACCCCCCACTTCCCACAGTGACTTCCCAGAAATGTCTGCCTGCTGTGAATCCCTCACGTCCCAACACACAAATCTCTTGGCTAAATCTCTCAGGATTGTCAGGCAGGGCTTGGTTTTTGTCTCCCCATCTCATGCTTTTCCTATCCTTGGACAGGATGAGTCGGGGATGGGCTGTGTCTGGATCCAGAGTGAAATTTGCTGTTGGGAGAAGATGAGGGAGAGAGAAGATTAGGCAGAGTCAGCGGAGAGAGAGAGATGGACATCCTAATCCAGGGGTCTGCAACCCGCGGCTCCGGAGCCGCATGTGGCTCTTTTACACCTTTGCCGCGGCTCCGGTGCGGAACCTAGCGAGGGGAGGAGGCGCATTGTGCGCCCCGACACTCCCCACTGTGGCGGGCGCTGTACTGGCTGTGACGTCGCATGGGGGCGGTGCGCGCGTTAGTCACGCACCGTCCCGACGTCACCTTCCCGGTTTTGCGGCTCCCAGTTGTTGTTTTCTTCGGAAACGGGTCCAAGTGGCTCTTTTTGTCTTAAAGGTTGCAGACCCCTGTCCTAATCCAAGAAACACCCAAAAAACCCAGATTCCCTTTCAGATCAAGGGGATTTATTTGCATCGCATGCAAGACTGAGACTCCTCCTTGCAGACTTTGATCGGAATAAATATCTTCTGGTTGATTTTTAACTCAGTTTCCTTCACTTTCTTATATTCAATGTTCATTGTGCCTGCCCTCCTTCCAACCCAGGCATTTTCTAAGAGGAAAAACCACCCAGTAAACCTTTTACTCAGCTCTTCTGTGTTATCTAAGGGGAAAGAGAGGAGAATTGGAGGAGGCAGGAGAGGAGAAAAGCTGCTTTACTCTGACAATCTCTGTGGGAATTGGCCTTTGGGGACCTCTGGGTTGGGCTGGGGGAGGACGACCCCCATGTAGTAATAATAATAATAATAATAATAATAATAATAATAATAATAATAATATCAACATTTGCATACTGCCCATCATATATAGGTCTCAGGATGATCCACAGCATAAAAATACAACACAAAACCACATATAGGCTTCCCCTCACTTTTGCGGGAGTTATGTTCTGGGCCCTCGTGCACAAAAGTGAAAATCATGTTAAGTGGGGAGCCTGTTATTCCTGTTCTCCATCTCTCTCACCCACTTGGCCTCTCCTTCCTCCCAGCCATCTAGGAAGTTTAGGCCTTGCCGCCAGGGAAGAGGAGGCAGGTGGAAGGGCAATTTTACAAAGGACTGCTTATTCCAGGCTTCTCTTTGGGATTTAATATATACCATAAGACTAGTTCCCTGGGGGAAGCGGGGAATAACTCAAAAGGTTACCAGTTTGGGGTTGAGACAGTCATGATAGGCAAGTGTAGGGCTGCCCTATTTTGAAGAGCAAGAAAGAGGACACATTGGCCAACTTCGACTTTTAACCATGGATCACTATGATGATTCTCATTTGAAATACCCCTACTATATGTAGGCTATAGAAGCTGTGCTATATTGCTAGTAGCAATGCTCTTAACTTTCAACAACAAAAGAATAAGAATAATACATATTGCTCCCCAATTGCCACATTAAATATTTGGGCACATGTTCACATGTTTCTGAACGTAAGTGTGCACAGAACAATTTATTAAACTGTTGAACATCTGCATGTGGACTCTCCTTAAGGGCAGGGGGGTCTTAACTCTTGCCCTCCCGGACTCCTTCTCTTTATCTTGTAGCTGAGCCAGCGTCCTTTTAGTTCAGCCACAAGAGAAGGGATTTTTACAGTATGTCGCTAGCTTAAGATGCTGCTCTGTTGTGATTCTCCGCTGCAGATTAGCCTAACCGGGTGCCTTAGATCTGACTCTAATGCTGGCATCAACAACCTTGGCCCTCCAGATGTTTTGGGACTACAACTCCCATGATCCCTAGCTAACAGGACCAGTGGTCAGGGATTATGGGAATTGTAGTGCTGAAACATCTGGACGGTTGAGGTTGCCTATGCCTGCTCTAATGCAATATTAAAATTTTCATGAGTTCTTGTAAACCAAAAAACGGAACAAAAAACCTTGGGGACATTTTGCCAAATTTTAAAAATCTGCCCCGATACAAATTTTAAGAAATTTTGATCATGAAAATAGAAGACATGGCTGGGGAAAAAAGGACACATGGCAACCAGGCCTGAAAAATGTCACATGATGGAAAAGCAACCCAACTCTCTCTAGCCAGGAATAAAGCTCTTCCCTCCTCCGCCTGATCCTTCTGGGCAGTTTCTCTCCCCCTTCAAGTCCACCCTCTCTGCCTTTGTAGCACAAACAGCAGGGCTAGAGTCAAGCGGTGGATGGTTCTCAACATACAGAAGAGACTCTTGACCCCCCATGAAACACTAGTCTCCCCCCTCCTGTGAACTGGGGTCTCCATGTGAATTTTACCTCTGTGGAGATTTCTGAAAGACTGGACATCTGAGGAAGCAAAAAGAGGGTTAATAGCTCAAAAAATAATTATTTTTTTTTGGTAAAGCATCTGTTGTTTCCTTATTTTAAGCAAAAGATGACATCATAAAACAAGTAATTGTAAGACAACAACTGTAGGCCTAAGGAATTAAAACAACTAACGTGTTTAGCTGTGATCCCTGCATTGCAGGGGGTTGGACTAGATCAGGGGTCAGCAAACATTTTCAGCAGGGGGCCGGTCCACTGTCCCTCAGACCTTGTGGGGGGCCGGACTATACAGTGGTACCTCGGGTTAAGTACTTAATTCGTTCCAGAGGTCTTTTCTTAACCTGAAACTGTTCTTAACCTGAAGCACCACTTTAGCTCATGGGGCCTCCTGCTGCTGCCACACCACCAGAGCACAATTTCTGTTCTCATCCTGAAGCAAAGTTCTGAACCCAAGGTAATATTTCTGGGTTAGCAGAGTGTGTAACCTGAAGCGTCTGTAACCTGAAGCGTCTGTAACCCGAGGTGCCACTGTATTTTGGAAAAAAAATGAACAAAATTCTATTCCCCACAAATAACCCAGAAATGCATTTTAAATGAAAGGACACATTCTACTAATGTAAAAACACGCTGATTCTCAGTCTGCGGGCAGGATTCAGAAGAAGATTGGGCCGGATCCAGTCCCCAGGCCTTAGTTTCCCTGCCCATGGACTAGATGACCCTTGGGATCCTTTCAAACTCTACTATTCCATGATGCCATGGGGAAATCAGAAATGGTAAACCATGCTATAAAATGGCAGAATACAACCATTCAAAATCCACAAATGAAATGGGAATCTGTACTGAATGGCTGGAGGAAGGTTAACATCAGCGCCAAGTAAATTGGTGGGAAAAAGCTCTTGAAACCGGAATTTCCAAGCATGCTGACAAACCAGATTGCAGAGGATGAATCGGCAGAGCTTTGCACTGTACTTCCAAGGGTCTCGTGGAATGGGAAGTCTTCTCTCATGGAATGGGGCTGATCTCATAAGAACAGTGGGAAGTCTCAGGAGATGGGGATGGCTGATGAGGTTGAAACTGAGGAGGAGGCAGCTCAGGCCTTGCTCTGCTGCTGGGAGACCAGACTGGGCAGGAGGTGGCGGAGGGACTGGGTGCTTGCGGGTGCCCTTTTTAACACACTTCACGAGGGGGAAATCCAAGCAAATATAGAGAAGCCGCACAAGAACTTCTCCAGATTGTGTGGAGGGAAAACAAAATGCAAGGGAGGTTCCCTATACGTGAGAACCAGAAACCATGGACACTGGACTGACCCTGCAGGATCCTCCTTAAGCACTTTTGTAAGATATTGTAAGGCTCTGAGGATTTTCCCTACAAACAAGCAGCATACAGATTTTAGGAAAGAAAGCAAAAATCTGTAAAATCGAGGGTGAAACCAGGATACTAGTCTATAGGCAGGAATGGAACTCAGACTGGTGTGCAGGTTCTTCGCAGGGACAAGCTCAGCCCCCAATCCAAGCCTTCAACCTCCCTCCCAGTTCATTCATGGGAAACAGAAAGAACCCAAACCCCCTAGAGGACTGTTTCCCAGAGTGACGCTATTGATGGGGGTCCCAAAGTCTGCAGAATGGACAGGAACACCCATGAAATATCAGTCCCCATCCCTCCTGTCAAATTGTTCCTCCCCTGGAAATATACCTTTCTGAAGCTGTTTTTTGTATAACACAGCATCTGAGGAAGCAAAAAGATATAAAGTGTTAGGGCAACACTCTTCCACCTGAAATAAATCTCCATACAAAAGTAACACTTCATAATGTGGCATCCTTGAATTGACTCCATTCAGAGCAGGAGAACCTCCCAAAGGACCACCCCAGATTGTGTAGACTGGTAACCAAAAGGAAAAGGAGGTTCCATATAATTGAAAACAGATACACTCTGGTTCAGGCTTCCTTTACAGGATCCAGCGTCACAATATACATGGGCCATTCTGGGGGACAGGAAATGAAGGCTGGAGCACCAAGAAGGAAGGTATCCTGGGGTTACTCAATTCCATGCAGTAAGAGCCTGGCATGTTCAGTTCTGAAGAAATATTAGAATTCCATGTGTGAAATCCTGGCAGCCAATTTTAATACCTTTCCATTGTTTCATTGTATCCTCCACAAGGTAATTTAGATCACAGGATTCCAAGATCCTGTTCCTCAGCTCTGGAGGGAAAGGCAGTGGGTTCTCTGGACTCTCTCTTTTCTCATACCTGGTGAAAAGAAAAACAATGTCAGCCCATTCAAATCCGCAATTTCTGTTAAAGGAAAAGAAAGGAATGCAGAGGAAGTCAGCTGGAAGAAGCCTAGAGGGACAGGCAGGCGCTGAGTGGGGAGTTTCTTCCTCACTACGGACTCCTCAGCCAGACCCCCAAGGGCCAAAACAGCAACCCCAGGCCTCTGGGTCTCCCCACTGATGCCTATTCAAAGAAGCAGCAGAATCATATGGTACCAAGGGGCAGGAATTGTCTGAGGGTGGTGACAGCACAGCACATATTTCCTTTCTCTAGATGTCCCCAGAGAAGGGGAGAGGAAGAAAAAGAGATTCACTTCTTTGGGAAACGTGAAATGTTCCTTAAAACCTCTACTCTGCACCTGAGTGATACCTGAAATATAAATACTGCAGCTGGAATATGGTCAAGAAAATAGCCAATTCCTGCTCCTTGGTGAGAAATCGCCCCCTCCCAAGGGGCTCTATGGGGCAGGAGTCTGCTTGGCACAGGGTGGGGGGCCGGCAGAGTGTTTGCTGCAGAGTGACTGAACTGTTCAGTCTAGAAGGAAACAGCTAAGGCAGGCACGTCCAACTCCCAAGAGACTGAGATCTCCTCACAGTATAAAAAGACCAACTGTGATCTACCATTGTCAAGTTCCAAAGAGGGGGTCCTGCTTTTACCTGTGAGATGCCTCAGGGAGTGAGTCCTCCAGTCTCCCCCCTGCAGCCCCTGGAGGGTCATGTCTGAGGTTCTTGCATCTCAGCTTCAAAGAGTGATGCTAATGGAAATGAGCCAGATCCACTTACCTCTGCAAGGTCCTTCTCACATCCTAGAGGGGAAAAGAGAAGGGAATTCACTGCACACCTCAGGCCACACTAGGAAGCCCCCCTCAGACCCTGGCCCTCGGATGTCAGTCTGCCTGGCACATGGCAAGGTTGTGGGCAGTGATGGCGGAATCAGCCAGTTTTGGTTTCTCACAGCTTTTATTTTTCCAATCTGAAATTGTGAATTTTTCCAGTATCAAGTTCTCCACATTTCCACATCTGTTTACAATTATTTTTTAAGAATCCTTATGAAAATCCACCAGCATTTTTGGGAAATTTAATATTGGTGGGTTCAGGAGAAGATTCCATCCCATCTCTTGTCTTAGATTATAATTTATTAACTTTAATCCAGTTTGCATTGTGCAATTCAGACGTAAGTAAGCCTACAGGATAATCCTACCAGAGAACTGTCCCAAATTGTCTTCCATAGAAGTCCCCAAATTTCAAATTCTACTTTCCAACGGGAAATAAGAAAAGCACCTACAGCATAAAATGCCTCCAAAGGGGTAATAAAACAGCTCCCAGTACATTTCCGAGCACAATTCAAAGTGTTGGTGCTGACCTTTCAAACCCTAAATGGCCTCGGTCCTGTATACCTGAAGGAGTGTCTCCACCCCCATCGTTCTGCCTGGACACTGAGGTCCAGTGCCCAGGGCCTTTTGGCGGTTCCCTCCTTGCAAGAAGTGAGGTTACAGGGAACCAGGCAGAGGGCCCTCTTGGTAGTGGCACCAGCCCTGTGGAACGCCTTTCCATCAGATGTCAAGGAAGTAAAAAACTATCTGACTTTTAGAAGAAAACTGAACGTGGCCCTTCTTAGGGACGTTTTTAATGTCTGGTGCTGTATTGTTTTTAATATTTGGTTGGAAGCCGCTCAGAGTGGCTGGGGTAACCCAGCCAGATGGGCGGGACAAAAATATATTATTATTATTATTATTATTATTATTATTATTATTATTATTATTATTAAAAAGACGCCTGCTCCTTGGGAGAAAGGAGATGGCAAACCTACACAGCATCTTAAAAAGCAGAGACATCACCTTACCAACAAAGGTCCGTATAGTTAAAGCCATGTAGTGATGTATGGAAGTGAGAGCTGGACCATAAAGAAGGCTGATCGCCAAAGAATTGACGCTTTTGAATTACGGTGCTGGAGGAGACTCTTGAGAGTCCCATGGACTGCAAGAAGATCAAACGTATCCATTCTTAATGAGATCAGCCCTGAGTGCTCACTGGAAGGACAGATCGTGAAGCTGAGGCTCCAATACTTTGGCCACCTCATGAGAAGAGAAGACTCCCTGGAAAAGACCCTGATGTTGGGAAAGATGGAGGGCACAAGGAGAAGGGGACGACAGAGGACGAGATGGTTGGACAGTGTTCTCAAAGCTACAAACATGAGTCTGACCAAACAGCGGGAGGCAGTGGAAGAAAGGAGGGCCTGGCGTGCTCTGGTCCAAGGGGGTCACGAAGAGTCGGACACGACTGAACGACTAAACAACAACAATTATTATTATTATATAGCTGAGTGTTTCTTTGGGCTCCTCCACACTTCTGCTTTTCCTTAGTTCAACATCTAAGCAAACGTCAATCCGGAGAAAACCAGGCTGATGTTTGCTCTAATTCAGCAGTAAAGAGCAGGTTTTCCTGGAGGAAAGGGGTGGGACAAGCAGCAGTCTGGATGAGTCCCTCTGTCTTACTCTTTGGTCATTGTGACTGAGCACCATTTTGGGCCGCTCTGTATCCATTGTGAAGGGGATCAACCAAGAAGTTGTGGAGGGAACTGGAAGAGAAGCTTGGTCAAGAGACTGCCTCATGTCAGAAGGAGGCCTGAACTCATCCTTGCTGAAGCCCAGCCCAGGGCAGGAAGGCAGCATTGCCAAGAAGAAGGCATTTGGAGACAAATCATCAGCAAAGAGCAGAAAACCACCTCCTGTTCCATCAAGAACACAGAAGAATCTCTAGTCTGCATTCAGGTGAGTTAAGCATCCCAGGTCTCTTGGGTCTTCCTGTCCATTACATACCTGACTAGAGGCTCCATCATCTGAACCCCTGCACTTCTTGTATACATGAAAGAGACACATGAAGGATTGGAGGCAGCCTTTTCCTGGAGCCTTGGGCTGTTCCTGCCACCATCTTACCTGCAGGAGTTCACTCGCTGGCTGCTGACTCTTCTCCTCCATCTCCTGGATGATCCTCTCAAGAGAGGAGAGTTTCCTGGAGAGTCTGGCCAGCTGCTCATCCCTTCTCCCTGCAATCTCCTTCTCCACCATTTCCACATCACTCAGCAGACCTTTTTCTTGTTCTTCCAGGAACTGGCGCAGTTCTCTGAACTTCTCCACAATCTTCAGCCTCTCTGTTTCTGTTAATTTCTGTAAGAAAAGAGGAGGTCTGAGTGTGTTTGGTGCTGTTAAGGAAAAATCTAGGTGTGAGGCTGCTCAGTCACCCAGCTCGTCGGGCATAGCCCGCGGGTCCCTGCGGAATAAAGGAAGGAGTCCAGCCAACCGGAGCAAATAGCTGTAGACCAAAGTTTATTGCGCAATAGGTTCAAAAGCAAATTTGAACCCTGAGGATGGGGTGACAAAGACTTTTAAAACTTTCCCACCACATCCCAGAATACAGTTCGAAGGGGAGGGGGTAACCTTGGCAAACATGTCCAGACAAGTCCTTGGTACAAGATTAGCATAAGCAGACATGGCAGGGCAAGACTCAGGTATAAGATTAGCATAGACAAATATGTCTTAAGTACCCACTTAAGTACCCCAAAAGTACAATAGAAGTCCCTTTGCATGTCTGGAGCCTGAGGGAGTCAGGTGATGAGATTTGGCTTCCCTTGGCTAACAATGAGCCCAGCAATTGTCACCTCTGAGAACTTCCTGGAGTCCTTTTGCAAGGGGAAAATAGCTTTGGAATGGGGGGAACTGGGAAAGGAGATGATTTTATATTATTTTTTAAAGCTAGGCGACTTTCCTGAGCTGTCAAGTTGGAAGGATATATTCAGGCATAATATTTGTAATATTTAACTTTAAAGATGTGCCCCCCCCCGTAATTTCCGTAACATGTGCTTAGCCTCGAAACAGCAGAAAGAAAATCATGAGAATTCCACAGGGAGGACACTTCTGATTTTTCTATAGACATGAAACCTCCAGTGGCTAAAGAAGTAAACCTTTATTTTGAGGGGCGGCCCTCTCCATTGCTGTTTCTGTTGACTTCTATTTTGCAGACGGATACAGCCTAAAGGAAGGAGCTCTTTTTTCCTAGCCATGGATGTTCCCTGCATGTTTTGGGGCATGGCATAACCAGAGTTCACAGTTGTTCAGAGAACATCAGGGACATAAAACACCCCTCAGTTTAGACTGGGGCCATTTAGGTGTAGGAAGGAACAGAAACAGAGGAGGACAAAGTGCAGAGTTCATCCCCAGAGCTCCCCTGTTTTCTTTAAAGGTTTAAAAAAAGCCTGAGTTTCCTAAAAATGAACAAGAGAGCACATTTAGAATTCAGTTCTTTAGTAATATTTATAGTAAATCAGGATTTGGATTGAAATGCTTCCACCCTTTCAGCTCACAATTCCTCAAGCTTCTCCTTGACTGCTATTCACATAATAAATGACAAGGGGAAATAAACTCAATTTAGCGGCATTCAAAGGTGAACTTACCTAATTTGCTCTTGCTGAAAAAATACGGAGACCAAAACAGAGTTTTAAAATTCTGATATTTTCAAGCTTGACCCAGCCAGGTAATATTCACACAAAAAATGTATTTATGAGGGTAAAGTACAGATCAAAATATTTATACAAGGAGGTAGCTACCCTAACATCTGATTCATAACAGGCTGATGTGGAAAAAGGAGAAATGAGGAGAAGCTGAAACGGGCAGATTTCTCCATCCCTCCTCAGTCCTGACTCAATTCTTCTTCTTCTTCTTCTTCTTCTTCTTCTTCTTCTTCTTCTTCTTCTTCTTCTTCTTCTTCTTCTCTATTGAATTTATACACTGCCCTATACCTGGAGGTCTCAAGTGCTTGTTCCCTGTCTAGTAACAACAAAGACACTTACAAGGAGGTCTTTGCTTTCCTTGTCCAGATCTGCTTGATGGGCCAGAATCTCCTCTCTCTCTTTCCTCAGAATCTCCAGGCGGCGACAGATCTCTCCCTAAAGAGAAAAGGGAAAACTCAGCTTTGATTGAGACACACAGAGAAATTAAAATCATAATGGCTTCTTGTGCCCAGTGGTAATTTACTGGCGGAAATAAAAGTACAGAGGTTTTCAGCCTTCTTGGGTCCACGGCTCCATGGATCAACTACCTTCTTTCTGCGGCAGCCCTGTGGGGCTCAGGATCCCAGTGGGGCTCAGGATCCCCCTTGCCTGCAGATCTTGCAGCCCCTCACCTTTTCTCAAACACCCTCCCTTGTGGAGTGATCTCTCAGCCTCCTCTCCCTTCCTTGGGGGTCCCAGCCTGACGTCTCATCTTGAGGTCTCAGGGAGAAGTGGGAAGAGGAGGAGGAGGAGAAGGAAGGGCTAAGGCAGGATCCAACCTGGGATGCACCAGTCTAGCGTCAAAGAGATACTGAGGTCAGCCCAAGAGGCGAGAGATGCAGGGATAGAGCAGAGCTTCTCAAAACTTCACCCATTTGAAAACTTCCAAACCCCTCTTTTGGGTCCGATGGCAATTCTGGTTTTCTGCTATTTGTCAGTTATTTTCTCTGCAGTAGCCAGACCCCAAGTGTGCTTGGACCACCAGGGGAGATTTAAGTGCTGCAGCTTCTTCCATTTCTGGGACAGAGAAGTTCTTGCTGCAGCCAAAATCCACCTAAGTAGCTCCTTCGGTCAGAAGATTGCTGTCTGGTCCTCCTGACAATTCAAAGGGACCAGCTTTTTTTCACTATTATTACTATTTTGTGGCATTATTGGCACTGCATGGCACAGGAGCATTTTTGCACCACTGTAGTGGAACAAGTGATTTTTTAAAAAAGGGATTAAAAGGCACTATATATAGTATATAATTGCACAGGTCAAATTCTGAGTTGCCATGAAAAAGTCATATTTCCGCCTTGTCCTTGCAGATGTTACTCTGAACCACGGAGTCCTTTGGCATTTGGGATGGGAGGAGATCCTCAGCTC
Organism: Podarcis bocagei; assembly: GCF_964188305.1. Classification (NCBI taxonomy): domain Eukaryota; kingdom Metazoa; phylum Chordata; class Lepidosauria; order Squamata; family Lacertidae; genus Podarcis; species Podarcis bocagei. The sequence continues at coordinate 9,126,900 of NC_138126.1, forward strand.
CCCCCCCCACGAAACCTCATCGCAGAGGCTCCACGGCACCCCCCAGAATAAGCCACCAGTAGGTGCTTCCACTCCTCACTCTCAAATCTGCTTCCAACAGATACTTGGGGGGTGGGATCCTGCACCATCTGGTCAATTCCTGGCTAACAGTCCCGGTCCCCCCCACCCCACGCTGATCCCTTGCTGTTCTCTGTTTTGCAGGGCATTGAGGAGGCATCCTGGTAACCAAAGGAGACATGTACTTAGTTGTCTATGTGCAATTTACATTTCTACTGTTCTTAATAGTACAAAGCAACCTTTCTGGAGGATGTGGACGAGGTTAACCCTTTCTCTCCCTGCCAAGGTCCCAGTCCAAATCTTTGAAGCTGCTGTGAGTATTTCAAGATCCCCTTGTCCCCCTGGCAGAGAGAAAGACTTCAACTCCCCCCTCCAGCCACCCCAGGATCCCTCAGGCTTCCCCTGGGCTGCTTCCAAGGCGATAAACAACGACCAATCAATGCCATGTCTACTTTGGACCTGATAACTAAAAAGAAAACCTCCCAAGAAGAATCCACAGCTATTTATTTCTCCCCCCTCCCGATCCAGGGATCTCCTACCTTGTATTCCTCCAAAGCCTCTTTCAGAGGAATCACCTTGTGATTTTCATGTTCCTTTGATTTGTCACACACCAGGCAGATGGGGGCTTCGTGGACTTTGCAGAAGAGCTTCAGGGGCTCCTGGTGATCCTCGCAGATTCTCCCTTTCCCTCCTTCCTCCTTTCCCTCTTGAAGGCTGAGATTCTTGGCTATTTCCACCATATTAGCCAGTTGCCGGTTGGAGACGAGGCTCCTTCTCTGGACTCTTTCTCTGCACTGAGGGCAGGAAGCCTCCGCCTCCGATTCCCCCCAGCACTGGGTCAAGCAGGATCGGCAGAAGTTGTGCCCACACTCCGGGATGGTGACTGGATCCTTGAAGTAATCCAGGCAGATGGAGCAAGTGGCTTCATCAGGGAGATTCTGGATGTGACCCCCCGTAGCAGCCATGCCTCCCTCGTGCTGAAGACCCGAGTAAAGTCACTGGGAGTTTCCCCTTCCTGGAAATGACTCAGTGATCACGTGATCTTTATTTTTTTTATATAAAAAAACCACATGTCTCCAGGTCTTTGCAATTGCTGAATGTTTTCTCAAGTAGCAGACAATGCTTTTGGATTGCTTCCCATGCTTTTGATTACACACAAACACACACCTACCTGGTAAGTTGTGGTATTCATACTGCAACATTTTTCATTCATAGGCTTTTTCATTCAGAGCAGGCGGGAGTTGATTTCATTCATAGCAGGCTGGAGTTGATTCCGTGAAGAGAACTCCTAAAAGTCTGGTTGCTAGTTCTAACTTGATCCCTTTTTAGCATGCTGGCAAAGAACTTCAGATTGAAACAGACGCTTTCAGCTGTGATAGGAATTTTGAGGTCTTGGATATATGTTCAATGTTCATAAGTGTACCAACCAAGCACATACTGACCAAATGTTTTTTTCTGCAAGGTCAAAGTGGGAAACCTCCCCATTGTCTCTTTCCTCACAAATCCTGTCTTAAGGGTATGTGAAATAGATATGAATAGGGTGTGAACTGGTGACATGGCCCGGGAACTAAGCTACCAAGGAAATCTAATCAAGTAACCTGCCAGACAGGAGAAAAACAACGACAGGAGAAAAACAACATTCAAATGTTCTGTTTAGACCACCTTTTTGTGATGTAGGTGTGATGTATCTGGGGGGTGGTCTTAGGTTACACCCCTTCTGGGATGTATGTATGATGTTTCTGGGGGTGGTCTTGATCTACAGGGTGGCAATTTCAAAATTCTTTATAAGGCCTTGCGCGCCATTTTTCGGGGTTCCTCCTCTCTCCTGCATGTGAGGGGAGCACCCTGTTGCAACAGCTCAATAAAGATCAAGCTTACTAGCTGCTTTGCTTCTCAATATTCTCTGGTTGGCCTCTCTTATTCTCTCCTACCAATAGGGAACCTATGTAAGGACTCTATATGGGCTCTTGGATACCCCATAAGGGGAAAGGTTTACAACACAGCCTTGCCAACCTGGTGCCCTCTGTTTGCTGAAGACTACAGCTCCCATTATCCCTGGCCAGGACATCTGCAGGTATGGTTGGGAAGACCTTGCAGAGCCACTGCCAGTCAGTGGAGGCAAGACTGACCTCGATGGACCTGGCAGAAGGCACCATCTGCATGGTGGCAGCCCAGTTATGGTGTTCCTTCCCTAGATATGAATGCCTGGTACGACTTGGCTATTATTATTAATCGATATTACTACACAGTGTAAAGTCTTCCTATATTCCTAATAAAGTGTGGTGCCTTCCAATGGTTGAAAAACCTGGAGGGCTTTAGCAGGGGATTAGATACAATTCCTGGAGGATAATACTTTGGTAGACGGCTCGGGTGGCGCTGTGGGTTAAACCACAGGGTCAAGGGCTTGCTGATCAGAAGGTTGGCAGTTTGAATCCCCGCGATGGGGTGAGCTCCCGTTGCTCAGTCCCTGCTCCTGCCAACCTAGCAGTTCAAAAGCACCTCAAAGTGCAAGTAGATAAATAGGTACTGCTCTGGCGGGAAGGTAAATGGCATTTCCGTGCGCTGCTCTGGTTCACCAGAAGCGGCTTAGTCATGCTGGCCACATGACCCGGAAGCTGCATGTCGGCTCCCTCGGCCAGTAAAGCGAGATGAGCTCCGCAACCCCAGAGTCGGCCACGACTGGACCTAATGGTCAGGGGTCCCTTTACCTTTACGTGAAGACTTTGGATGGTTATATGCTCTGCCTCTGTGGCTGGAAGCAGTAATCCTCCTGAATAGCAGCTGCTGGAGACTCCAGGAGGGGCTCTTGTTCCCAGGCCCTGCTTAGGGGTTTCCCACACAAATAATGTTTAAAAAATATTGTTAGTTTCACCCGCAGGTAAAAGGAGAAAGATCAAGACGGAGAATTCCCACCAAAGGGAAGCTGTGCCAGAGGGAATATCCCTAAGGAACATTTCTTTGTTAGCTGAGATTGCAGAGCAAAAGGGTTAAGTTGTGGCTGAACATATCAGATGACACAGCAATTCTCTTGTTTATTCACAGACCCAGAAGAGAACTTAACTGAAGGGTTCAGCCAATCTGCTTATGCAGAGCTCAACTACAAAGCAACAGTAACAACTTTCTGCAACTATCCAATCACTGAACGTCACTTTCAATTCCTTATTTGCATATGTGGACCTGAGTGAAAACTATCTGCAGTATCCCCCTGCTGGCCCAGGGTGAGAACTTCAGTACATAACAAAAAGCGTGAGTCCAAAGGACACCAGGGAGCAAATGAACGCAGCCATCTCCCAGAAGTCCAGTTCCCTTTAGTGAAAGCCCAGTGCACTTTGCAGCAGAAAAGCCCTTCTCCTCAAATCCTGGGAGGAACGGCCAGCACAGTTTGCGTCTGGGGAGGCTGAATGCCGAAGAACATCCTCATGAATGCTCCATGTGTGGGGAGAGCTTCCAGCGAGGATCCGCCCTGGCTGAGCAGCAGAGGATGCGCATGGGAGAGGAAGCGTACGAATGGTGATTTGGGGTTATGTGGAAACCTACACAACCCAGGGAGGGGGTCAGATTCTTCCACCGCCTCTTCACCTCCAAACTATTTGTACTGAGACAAAAAAAAATGCATGAGCCTTGTAGTGTGCTGTTGATTCTGTAAAATGGTTCGCTTTCTTTTTTATATATTTATTGATTGATTTTTTTCAGTAAAAAGACAACAAAAAAGAACAAAAAGCGATACATAGCACTGTAAACACCCTTATATACATATTTCCCAAAATGAAAACTAATAAGAAAAAAAGAAGAAAAGTTATAAGAAAACAAATAGAAGGAAAAGAAGGAAAAAAGAAAATATTACCAAATTCTTGCTTCAAACACTACAGTATATAATCTAAATTAAAATATTATAAAAGACTACCACCGCATTCACCGCACGCCTCTTAGTTATCTTGCTCGCATTTACATCCGTTCTTCAGTCATTTCCCTTCCTTAAATTCTTTCATAATCGATCAAATCTTTATATTCTTTGTATTCTTCACAAGGTTAGTCTAGACACAACCAAACTTTCATATTTGAGCCCTGCTTGTATAAATAATCCTTTAAACATTTCCATTGTTTCTGAATGATAATTTTTGATTTATGCCTTATTAAATCCATCAATTTTGCTAACTCCAGGTACTCACAAAGTTTACTTATCCGTTCCCCCTTTGTTGGGATATAATTTCCTTTCCAGTGACTGGCTACTAACATTCTCGCTGCCGTTGTTGCGGACAGAAATATGTTAATTTTGTCATTGGGAATGTCCTTATTCAAAATTCCTAATAGAAATGCTTCTGCCCTTTTGGTATACGATACTTTTATCCATTTTTTAAATCTCTTCATGAATCATATCCCAATTTTTTAAAATCTCTGGACACGTCCACCATGGTTCACTTTCATTGCAACGCTAGAGCTTGGTGCATTGTGCTTCTTACCGTTTCCCGGGCTTGCATACAAACCACATTCAAAGCACATGGCTTTCCCCAAAGAAATCCTGGGAACTGTAGTTTGTCCCAGCGCAAAACTACAGTTCCCAGCATCCTTCACAAAACAGTCTCTTAACGAAACCCTGAGGAGCCTCTGCTAGTTGCTGGATGGACCAATGTCCTGAGACACCTTCCTACATTCATTTTTAAACCAGCTGTTTGCTCGGAACTATGAGGACTAGACAATGACAAACCTAGATATCAGAGACATCACCCAACAAAGGTCCGTATAGTTAAAGCTATGGTTTTCCCAGTAGTGATGTATGGAAGTGAGAGCTGGACCATAAAGAAGGCTGATCGCCAAAGAATTGATGTTTTTGAATTATGGTGCTGGAGGAGACTCTTGAGAGTCCCATGGACTGCAAGAAGATCAAACCTATCCACTCTTAAGCAAATCAGCCCTGAGTTCTCACTGGAAGGACAGATCGTGAAGCTGAGGCTCCAATACTTTGTCCACCTCATGAGAAGAGAAGACTCCCTGGAAAAGACCCTGATGTTGGGAAAGATGGAGGGCACAAGGAGAAGGGGACGACAGAGGACGAGATGGTGGGACAGTGTTCTCAAAGCTACCAGCATGAGTCTGACCAAACTGCGGGAGGCAGTGGAAGACAGGAGTGCCTGGCGTGCTCTGGTCCAGGGGGTCACGAAAAGTCAGACATGACTAAATGACTAAAAAAAAAAAAAATGAGGACTAGAATCTTGCTTTATTTTTAGAGGAAGAGGCAGTAGCTTAGTGGGAGAACACATTTTTCATGTGGAAGGTCCTAGGTTCAAATCCTGTTGTCTCGCAGGTGGGGCTGGGAAAGACACCCTCTCTGAGGTCCTGGAGAGCTGTTGCCTTGGGCTAAAAAAACTGGTTCCAGTCTTGCCCTCCAAAACAGGAGAAAACAAGAGAAAACTGTCGAGTTGCAGCTCGGCATCCAGGGAAAAATCAGTCTCACACCAAGATAGGTTCCGAAATATCGCTGCTCCTAGGGCTAATATGGCAGCTTCTAGGGCTAATGCAGCACAGCTTTTATTGTGTGAAATCAGAAAGATACAAGCCAAGGAAAGATACAAAATACAAGCCAAGCAATTTGTTCTAGCCAGCAGATAAAGACCTTCATAAACCGTGCGAGCGATCAGGCCATGCTACGTTAGCCAATCATATAGGACAGCACGAGCTGTTCACGCGCTGTTCATGCTCCAAGGATGCTTCTAGCTATGAAATCACCCTGCAACAATAAGAACTTTGCTCATGCTCTCATGTACAAGCAATCATTTTCCCACATGTCCCCTTTTCTTGTTTTTATTATTAGAGGAAAAGAGGGACCATTAGTCCAAATCGTACACTTCATTGCCTAAGCGTCTACACTTTGCAACATAAATTCCTCTTGTAACCCCTGTGGTGGGCCGTGGTCGGTACCACCATGCAGTGCATTGGGAAATCAAAGAGGGTATGCATTGAATGCAACAACACACCATAATGAAGCCAGCAATACATGCAATTACAATCAATAATATTTTTCTTAACCATACTCCATTAGGCAACCAAGAAGACAACCACTCCCATGGATCAAAACCTTCAGGTGGATTCAAAGGATTATGAGCTATCATTTGTTCCATATAATCAATAGTAGCAGAGATATTGGTCGATTGATCAGTTATATACATGCAGCAATGAGAATGAATTAAGGCACAAATTCCACCTTTAGAAGCAAGGATCACATCTAAAGCATAATGATGTTGAAGAACTACATTTCTTATTTCTGATATTTCTTTGTTAATCATTTTTAAAGCCAAGATAGTAGAATTAAACAAGGCTTCAGTGCAATTTGCCAATCTATGCAAATCACGGTAATTCATCCCTACATCTAAAGAGGGAAAAAGGATCTAGAAATGGCTGTTCCTGTATAATGAGAAATAGGTGATTATACTTCCCTTCTGTTACGCAAACGAACCTCTGGGAGCTTATCTATCAGGGGTATCAATATTCCTAAAGTGTAGGTTCCAGAAAAGGCAAAGGTGATTTCTTTGTAGGCCCTTGTGCTACAAAATAACCATAAATCAGATTGAAGCAAACATGTAGTTCTGCTGCTCTTTCTCATCCAGTCGAACCAAACATAAAAATCTCTACACGCAGCTTGTTGTTCATAGGTCATGTAGGTTGTGACATTATTAATTAAAACTTTTGGCCTATCACTCATAGTGGTAACATTCAGAAAACAAGAAAATCCATTAACATACTCATAGGTCCAATTATAATATGGATAATGACCTAAAATTTTTTTGCTATTATGATTAAAACGAAAACAATAAGGAACGAATTCTACAAGCGATAGAAATACAGGAGGTAAACTTATGCGATTGTCCTTCATATTATTGCTAATCTTAAATGAAGCATTTACTGGAATGCTAGAATACCATCACCAAAAAAAGCTGAAAGCTTCGAGAAGCTTTTTAAAATCATTTTTCTCAGCAGCTAAAAGGCAGTAGCCAAGCATATTCCGCTTGCTGTAACTAAAAGGATTGCAACAAGGTCGAGAACAGAGCCCATTGTCTTCCCAGGCCCTGTTAAAGAACCACATTGCAACCCGCTCTCTGTCCGGGAACCATGCCAAAGCACAAAAATGAAACAACTGGAACACACTGAAACCTCACCCCCTCCCTTGCCAAGAGTCCACAATAGTTCCAAGACAGCCCTCTGTACATGCTCAGGGGAACACATCATAAGGCAGGACTCCTGAGGGAGGAGAAAAAAGGAAGAGATCTGGGGGGGTAAAACCCAAGCGATGCCAGTCCAGCGAGGGCATCCTTCAAAGCCAGGCTCACTTCCCAAACAAGAGGCAGCAAAACTGTAATGATGTTTGGTGGTTGAAGTGGCTTCCCAGGGAAAAGGGGGGCCAATGCAGTAGGGATGAAGATGGCCTTTCAACGTGCCAGGAAACACTGGAACAGCTGTGGAAGAGCCTCTTCCATTGCAGAGGTGATTGTGATCTTGTCCACTGGATCCTTATGTCCTTTAAGGGCAGAAAATAGTGGAGACAAAGTGGAGGTGGGCAGGTCCAAATAACTCTTTATCCGATTCAGCTGTCCAAGGATTTGTTGTAAATCCACCAATCTAAGATAACCAGGAAACTGTAGTTGAGGCGTAACTGGAATGGCTGCAGATGCTGTCAGCTTGTGTCCCAGGTACGTAATGGGTAAGGTCCGCTGGATTTTTTCTTTAGCCACTGTCAATCCAACAGGTTGTAGCCTTTGCAGGATTTTGGGACACGGCGGAGGATAGAGCTGCGGCTAGCAAGCGAGCTTTATGCATCTCAGTCCCCACCGATTGGCAGGCTTTAAGCATATCTGCAATGGCTATATTGGGAGTTGTCAACAGAGGGCGAAGAACTTGTTTACAGTCCTCATTAGCATTATCAAATGAAAGCTGGCGTACTATCACTTCCTGGGCTGCTACGTCCAGAACTTGCCGTTTAAGAGTGTTGTACAAGCGATCAACAAATTGTCCATAGGGTTCTGTAGGGCCTTGTCTAACGCTCCCCCATCGGCCATCGCGCTCAGTTTTGTCATCAGGGACAGAGGCCAAAGCCTCTTGGGCAGCAGCCGTGGTGGCCTCCCAATATTGAGGATCGAGAGTTAGCTGTTGGGCAACAGTAAGAAAATTGCCTCCTCCCGTTAACCCATCGAGGACATCAGCTTGGGTTAACATGACGGGGGCTGGGGGTGGGGCGGCACCAGCAGCCAAAGCAGCCAAAGCAGCCTGATGATTAGCCAATGCTACATTATTAAGATTATTCCGAATCCCATCAACACGACGTTGGCAGGCCCAGTGCCAAGCTTGTATAAACAAAATCATTTGATGAGGCTGCATTACAGTGCGGGCCAACAGCTTAACATCCTCTGGTATCAAATTTTGTTGAAAAATAGTGCCAAACAAGCCCAGGGTGTAAGGAGATTGTAAACCATTGTCCTTGACAGAGGAATGCAGTTCCTTTATGAATCTTAAATCAAACTGTTCGTGCCGGGCTGGGCCTCCCCCTGGCGCGGCAGGAACAATCACAGGGAAGAGATTAGGAGTTGTACAGTCAAAACCCAACAATGGGGCAGCGGCACGGAGAGATTCTTGGAGAGGAGTAGTAACAGCGGTGCCAAGGGCCTTGGGCGCAGGAGTTGGAAGAGTGGGGGGTGCTGAATGCGAAGATTCTTGGAGAGGAGTAATAACGGGAGGTGCAGGAAGTGAAGAATGCAGGGGAGTGACAGGATGAGCCGAAGAGAGAATGTCCGGAGGTTTAGGATTAACGTTTGAGGCAGGCAAAGCGGGAACCGGGGGGGCGTTTGAAGAAGCTGTTGCCGCAGCCAGAAGAATGTTTGAAGGAGTTAAGCACGACATAGCTTTGTAGACGTTACTCCAGGCATGCAAAACCTTGACATCAATTTGTGGATGATTTTGAAAGAAATGTCCAATTTTTTTCCAATCATCTAACCCCCAAGTTCCGTCCTGGGGGAACCACGGACAGTGAGTGTCCAGAGCTATTATAAGGGACTTAAGGTCAGCTTTCCGAACAGCAAGGTTGTTACTGGCCAAAAGGAATTTAAGGTCTTTATAAAATTTTTTCTGTGGTGCAGAGAGAGACTTTCCCATGATTGCAAAGTTGCAAAAAGAGCAGGGAGCACTTACCGAGGGATCCGTAGGAGGATGAGAGAGAGGCGCCTTTTTGCCCTGTCCGGGCGAAGATAAGTGCTGATAAGTCCGTAACGTAGTCCAGAATCACATTCACACGGGAGCTTTCACCAGGGATCCACTACGTGGATGAACGACGCGTCTGCAGCCCTTGCGGGGCGAGGTGAGAGCTGAACGTTGTAAAACAGCATGAAGTCCGAAAGAAATCACACGGGAGCACTCACCAGGGATCCACTACGTGGATGAACGACGTGTTGGTGAGTGCTGAATAATGAAAAACAAGCAGTCACACGGGAGCACTCACCAGGGATCCACTGCGTGGATGAACGACGTGTTGGTGAGTGCTGAATAATGAAAAACAACGTGAAGTCCGAAGGCAGTCACACGGGGCACCAAATGTCGAGTTGCAGCTCGGCATCCAGGGAAAAATCAGTCTCACACCAAGATAGGTTCCGAAATATCGCTGCTCCTAGGGCTAATATGGCAGCTTCTAGGGCTAATGCAGCACAGCTTTTATTGTGTGAAATCAGAAAGATACAAGCCAAGGAAAGATACAAAATACAAGCCAAGCAATTTGTTCTAGCCAGCAGATAAAGACCTTCATAAACCGTGCGAGCGATCAGGCCATGCTACGTTAGCCAATCATATAGGACAGCACGAGCTGTTCACGCGCTGTTCATGCTCCAAGGATGCTTCTAGCTATGAAATCACCCTGCAACAATAAGAACTTTGCTCATGCTCTCATGTACAAGCAATCATTTTCCCACAGAAAACAAGACCACCATGGCAGCTTACAGAAGAACTAAAAACATAATAAAAACATCAAGCCTTTAAAGCCTCCCTATACAGGCCTGCCTTCAGGTGTCTTCTAAAAGTTGTATAATTCTTTTATCTCCTTGACATCTGAAGAAGGGGCATTCCACAGGGAGGGCGCCACTACCGAGAAGGCCCTCCGCCTGGTTTTTGAAATTTATTTTTCGAAATTTGAAATTGGCTACCTTGCCTCTTCTCGGTCTCCTCTTTTCAAGGCTAAACCTACCCAGAACCTTCAACTGTTCTTCATAAGGTTTAGATTCCAGACCTTTGATCATTTTGGTTGTCATCCCTTGGGGGTTAAAATAAAATTAGGATAGAGGATCTTGTGGATTCACACACACACACACACACACACACACACACACACACACACACTTCTTTTTCGTCTTCGCTTCTTTTTCTACTTTGTTATTTCCTTCTTTTCCTTATTCTTGCTTCTTTCCTAGTTCTTTTCATTAATTTGGCTTCCATAGTGTTTTATGCTGAAAACCCTTAATAGAACCCGATATGAAAAAATGAAGACACGAAAAAATATATATTTACAAATAAAGCTGTATTTGATGGATGAAAGGATATATGATTTTTGACATGACTGAGAATCGCATAGCCAGGGATGGAGAACTTTAAAGCGTTAAGATCAGAAGGAAGAAAATATGAAAGTGACGAGAAGAGGCAGGAAGGAAGATTTGGAGATATGCTTCAGAGGTCCAGACTATGGGGAGCCCGTAAAAATTAATAATTGCAATTTGGACTATAATTTGGCTGTTGTTTTTATTTTAGTTTATTATTTTTAATTGGATTATGATTCGGATATCTCGATTGTCTGTTTTTATTTGAAAATCAATAAAAATGATTTTAAAAAAATAAAAAATGAAGACACAATTTCATCCCGGCAGTGGCTGGACAGGAGAGGAAGGTTAATTGTGTTGGATCAGGAATTATCATATTTATGTATTTATTCATTCATTGATTCTCCTCTCATCTGGCTGGGTTTCACATCTGAACAAACGATGTCAGGAACCAAGTGGGAAATGCAGTCTTTACAGAGTGGGATTTTAGGGTGGGGGGGAGACAGTGGGAGGGTGGATATCAGGATATTCAAATACTGCAGGATTTGTAGCTTGGTGGCAGAACACCTGCCTCACAAGGTCTTGGGTTCAAACTCCGTTTAAAAAGACCAGGGAGCAGGAGGAGGGGAAAGACCTTTTTCTGTCTGAGATCCAAAATATTTGCAGACACTCACCACTGCTGGGCTAGACGGCCGGATAATTTGACCTGGTGTGAGGCAGCTTCCTAGAAGGGACGCGGGTGGCACTGTGGGTTAAACCACAGAGCCTAGGACTTGCTGATCAGAAGGCCGGCGCTTTGAATCCCCACGACGGGGTGAGCTCCCGTTGCTCGGTCCCTGCTCCTGCCAACCTAGCAGTTCGAAAGCACGTCAAAGTGCAAGTAGATAAATAGGTACTGCTCCAGTGGGAAGGTAAACGGCGTTTCCATGCGCTGCTCTGGTTTGCCAGAAGCGGCTTAGTCCTGCTGGCCACATGACCCGGAATCTGTACGCCGGCTCCCTTGGCCAATAAAGCGAGATGAGCACTGCAACCCCAGAGTCAGTCACGACTGGACCTAATGGTCAGGGGTCCCTTTACCTTTAAGGCAGCTTCTAACAGAGAGAGAAATTGTAAAAGGACTAAGTGCGGGGTGATTCATATTTCTGCTAACAACGCTGCTTTGCCCATGTGGTCCCCACCTTCCCAAAAGGATATCATAGAGTTGGGAAGAGTTTCAGAAAACACCCACCAAAGTCGGACCATCTCCCCCGTAAGGAGAGGTTTCAACATTTGGGGATATTTTTTTGGTTTAGAGGGAAATGCGAGAAAGAGGCAATGAGGTAGAACTTTATAAAATTATGCGCGGTCCATCTTATGGGCTGCTTGTCACATCTATTTTATTTTGAGGAGGGGAAATGAATGCGTAGCACGCAAAAGGAAACGCAAGCCGTGGGGAACATTTATAACGTGTTTCTCGTGCTCCCATAATGCCAGACATCCAATGATGCCGAACGTTGGACCAAAGAAAAGTATCTCACAGTTAAACTGTGGAACTCACTGCCACAGGAAGCACCAACAGCCACTGATTTTAAAAAAGACAAATTCACAGAGGAGAGGGCTATTGAGTGATGATGACGGTAATTTTTTTTATTTGTACCCCACCCATCTGTCTGAAGGCAGTAATTACCGTATTTTCCGTTCCATAAGACGCACCTAGTTTTTAGAAGAAAACAAGAAAAAAAAAATTCCGAACGAAACAGTGGATGTATGATTTTTGTGGTTCATGCTGTGGCCACAGACATGTGATTTGACAGTGAGTTTGGAGTAGCCCAATGCAAAAATCCTGAGGATCCATGTGGATCCGTGCTTTGTAACCACGTTTTTGCACCATTGCGGCCCCAGGCGACAGTAGGTGCATGATATTTTTGGTGCAGGCTGTAGCCATGGACATGCTATGTGATCTGATGGTGATGTCAGGGAACTGACATCGGAGCTAGAGGCGGAGGGAAGGCTTTCAAATGATGCTGGAGAAGGGCCCAGCAGGGAGAGAGGCAGCTCCGCAGATGGGGAAGCAAATCAGCGCAACACCAGGGATACAGAGGGGCTGATGGGGGAATCGGCGAGAGGGCTCCAGGACTCTTCACTGGACACCAGCGGGGAGAGCACGGGTCCTCCGCTACCCACGCCCACCCTGCGCAGAAGACTTCCGCGCAGAGAGAGTAGGAGGAGACTGGGTGTCAAACAACTTTTATGTTGGAAAAGATTTAAGAAACGCCCACTGACGGATTCAGCTAGCGCCTGAGGCAGCCACGAAGTGAAGGGCTGCCCAGACTGAAAGGTTTAGCAAGGCAACAAAGCCTGGAGAGGCGGCAACTTACGCACGAGCAACCCATACACATTACAGGTGAATTTGGGGTGACCCAATGTAAAAATCCTGAGGATCCATGGGCTTTTACCTCCCCCTCCCAGGCAGCCTTCTTTATTGCTAGTGTCCCTCATCTCCCTCCCCGATTGCTTATTGATCAGCTGTTTCCTTTCAATACCCCCTTCCCTCTTGTTTGCCTTAGTGTCTCTTCCTTAGCTTTTTGCTCCTCCTTTTCTTCTAATTTCTCTCCTCATTGCTTTAGTCTTCCTGTCTCCTCTCCTTGCAAGTTTGCTGTCTTTACCTCCCCCCTCCCAGGCAGCCTCCTTTATTGCTAGCGTCCCTTATCTCGCTCCCGATTGCTTGCCGATCAGCGGCTTTGTTTGAACACCCACTTCCCTCTCTCTCTCTCTATCTCAAAAAAGCATGATCTGCATTTTGCCCCTGGGCAATTCGGCTCTAGGGACCACACATTCGCTCCATAAGACGCACAGACATTTCCCCCTACTTTTTAGGAAGACAAAAGTGCGTTTTATGGAGCAAAAAATAAGGTATCCCCAATGCCTTTGAAACATGATTTGCGGACAGCAAAAAGCAAGGAACAAACACTGTTTATATACATTAACTTAGGAGGGGGAAAACCCCCCACGAAATTAGACCGCCGAAGGTTCAAGATGGATTCTCTGATGTCTGATAAGATGCTTGCTCCGGTAGAAGCTCTCTTCGCATTTGGAGCATTTGAAGGGTTTCTTCCCAATGTGGCTTCTCTGGTGTCTAAAAAGGGTGGACTTGTCGCAAAAGCGTTTGCCGCACTGGGAACATTCAAAGGGCTTCTCCCCGGTGTGGTTTCTCTGGTGCGTGGTAAGGTGCTGGCTCTGGTTGAAGCTCTTCCCGCACTCGGAGCACGTGAACGGTTTTTCTCCTGTGTGGTTCCGCTGGTGGGTTATCAGATGTTGCCTCTGGCTAAAGCTCTTCCCGCACTCGGAACAGGCGTACGGCTTCTCTCCCGTGTGGGTCCTCCGGTGCCTGATCAGGCCGGATTTGTGGCAGAAGTTTTTCCCGCAGTCCGAGCATTTATAGGGCTTTTCCCCCGTGTGGATTCTCTTGTGTGAAATAAGGTTCGTGCTCCGGTTGAACCTCTTCCCACAGTTCAGGCAAACGTAAGGCTTCTCTCCCGTGTGGGTTCGCTGGTGGCTGTTGAGGTCCGAGCGCCTGCGGAATATCTTCCCGCAGACTGAGCAGTCGTGCGGTTTCTCCCCCGTGTGGATTCCACGGAGGTTCGATTCGTCTCGGAGAAGCTTCTCGCTCACTGCGCTTCTGACGCGCTTTTTCCTTTTGAGAGCGCCCTGCTGGGCTGACATTTCGCAGGCGTCGCCGTCGTCCAGGCAAGGGAGAAATTTGTCTCTCCACATCTCATGGCTCCGAAGCTTATCTGACTTTCCTTGGCTTCCATCTTTTTCTTCCAGCTCCTGACCCATCGCTCTACCTTGTGGGACCCAGAATAATTCTCCACCAGTAGCATACTGGTCCCTGTCACCTGCTGAAATAACAAAAGGAGATTTTTAGGAATGAACTGGAGCAACTAACCCTGGCTCCCAGTACGTTTCCGAGCACAATTCAAAGTGTTGGTGCTGACCTTTAAAGTCCTAAACGGCCTCAGCCCAGTATACCTGAAGGAGCGTCTCCACCCCCATTGTTCTGCCCGGACACTGAGGTCCAGCACCGAGGGCCTTCTGGCAGTTCCCTCCCTGCGAGAAGCTCAGTTACAGGGAACCAGGCAGAGGGCCTTCTCGGTAGTGGCACCCAACCTGTGGAATGCCCTCCCACCAGATGTCAAAGAGAACAACAACTATCAGACTTTTAGAAGACATCTGAAGGCAGCCCTGTTCAGGGGAGCTTTTATAATAGACTATTGTATTTTAATATTCTGTTGGAAGCCACCCAGAGTGGCTGGAGAAACCCAGCCAGATGGGCGGGGTATGTATGTATGTATAAATAAATAAATAAATAAATAAATAAATAAATAAATAAAATCATCAACCTGCTTCATTGGAGGTTTTTAGAAGGCCACCTGTCATGGATGCTTTAGCTGAGATTCCTGCATTGTGGGTGTTTGGACCAGATGACCCTCAAAATCCTTTCCAAAGCTACAATTCTATGATCCCATGAGTTAGGGATGCAACAAGTTAAGCTGCAGAAAGAACCTCTCATTTGCAAATCATGTTCTTTCACCCAGACTGGGGGGTGGGGTTAGACCAGATGTGAAACAGGATGGTGTTTGCATCAGAACGCCCCACTTAAAATGAAGGAGGGAGGGAAAACACTTTGTTTTAGCGGCACCTTCCATCTGATGTTATTGCGACATCAGGTGATTGACAGGGGGTGTCCCCGCCCACCTGTTAAATTTCATCTTCAAGGCCAATCAGCTTCGTGGAACCAAAAAGCTATCTCCCAACCCAGTGATTCTATAAACTTTTAGCAGTTGATTCTGCTTTTGTCAAAGAGACAAGGCAGCTTTCCTACTAAATATTTTGGAAAGTCGTAAATTTCAGCTGAGCATTTGACATCTTATTGAAAAGCCTGCGACACCTGCAGAGTTCAATGTATACAGTTTGCTAGTTCTTTGTAGATTTCGAACTCCTGAAACATTTCTGGGAAATAAGTCTTTTTTCTGTTTAACTCTCAAAGTGCTAGAGTTTTCTATTTTTTAAAAAAAATCCCAGGAATGAGGACATGTCTCAGCACATACACGAAGAGAAATGCTTTCCTCGGTTCAGGGCAGAAGGGAAGGAGAGTGTCTAATCCTGACCACCAATGAAATAATAGTAATAGAAGTAGTAGCAGCAGCAGCAGTAGTAGTAGTAGTACAGTAGTACCTCGGATTACAGACGCTTCAGGTTACAGATGCATCAGGTTACTAACGCTTCAGGTTACAGACTCAGCTAACCCAGAAATAGTACCTTGGGTTAAGAACTTTGCTTCAGGATGAGAACAGAAATCGCGTGGCAGCAGTGCAGCGACAGCAGGAGACCCCATTAGCTAAAGTGGTACCTCAGGTTAAGAACAGTTTCAGGTTAAGAACGGACCTCCAGAACGAGTTAAGTTCTTAACCCAAGGTACCACTGTAATAGTAATAGTAATTTTTCATTACTTATACCCCGCCCATCTGGCCAGGCCCCCCCCAGCCACTCTGGGTGGTTCCCAACAGAATATTAAAAAGGTAAAGGAACCCCTGACCATTAGGTCCAGTCGTAACCGACTCTGGGGTTGTGATGCTCATCTCACTTTATTGGCCGAGGGAGCCGGCATACAGCTTCTGGGTCATGTGGCCAGCATGACTAAGCCGCTTCTAGGGAACCAGAGCAGCGCACGGAAACGCTGTTTACCTTCCCGCCGGAGTGGTACCTATTTATCTGCTTGCACTTTGATGTGCTTTCGAACTGCTAGGTGGGCAGGAGCAGGGACTGAGCAATGGGAGCTCACCCCGTCGCGGGGATTTGAACTGCCGACCTTCTGATCAGCAAGTCCTAGGCTCTGTGGTTTAACCCACAGCGCCACCCGCGTCCCAACAGAATATTAAAAACACGATAAAACATCAAACATTAAAAACTTCCCTAAAGCCAGTTTCGGGGGCATTTCAATGTAGGAATGGCTAAGTCAATGCAAACAGGAACTGAGCAGGAAGAAGAAACAAGTCTGTTGTGGATTGTGGATTTTTGAGGGGTTTCTCTACTGAGACCTTTCATGGGCGTCACAGAAGGGGCCGAGCACCCCATGTTGGTGATTCCCTGCATCAGGGCATTATACCTACTTGAAACGACAATTCACGGCGGGGGGTGAGCCCTTACCCAGCACGCTGGAGACCCCCTCATTTTCCCGCTTGAACTCCCCACCATGCTGCCTCTGGGTTGTTTCCGGCGATGCCTCCACATTTCCAGCGAAGGTCACAGCAGCCTCTTGGAAGGCCCCTGGCACCTGAAATACCCGTCAACGTTTTAGTCAAGAAACAAAGCGGTCCAGACTAAGGTTACCAGATTTTTTTCAATGAATCTGGGGACCCTATACATACATACATACATACATACATACATACATACATACATACTACACGTTTGGGATGTTGCTACTGCAGCGATGGCAGTGGGCTGGCAGAGGGGCATCCGCCGCCTTGATCTCAACCGCCATGTTTCCCCTTCCTCTGAGGCTTCTATCTCCTTTCTCCATGAGCCTGGGCAGCCCCTAAGTTGTATGTTCTTCGGTGGTGGGGGTGGGGAAGCAGCGCGCAGTGGGTCTGGCATACAAGGCGGAGGAGGGCCAAGAGCAGCGGCGGCGGCGAGACTCAGGCAGCACGATGCCTCCCATCCCATCGGAGCAGCCCCAATCCCATTCCTACTTGCGTGCTAGCAGGAGGGAGCAGGGATCCCTCAGCTGGGAAGGGAGGCTTCCCGTTGACTAACTGAGAGATCCCTGCCCCCTCCTGCTTGCACGCAAGCTCCGATAGGCAGCGTGAAGCCTCCCTTCACAGCTGAGAGATCCCCGCCCCGCTCCTGCTTGCACGCAAGTAGGAGTTGGGAAATTGATGCTTTTGAATTCTGGTGCTGGAGGAGACTCTTGAGAGTCCCATGGACTGCAAGAAGATCAAACCTCTCCATTCTTAAGGAAATCAGCCCTGAGTGCTCACTGGAAGGACAGATCCTGAAGCTGAGGCTCCAGTACTTTGGCCACCTCATGAGAAGAGAAGACTCCCTGGAAAAGACCCTGATGTTGGGAAAGATGGAGGGCACAAGGAGAAGGGGACGACAGAGGACGAGGTGGTTGGACAGTGTTCTCGAAGCTATCAGCATGAGTTTGACCAAACTGAGGGAGGCAGTGGAAGACAGGAGTGCCTGGCGTGCTCTGGTCCATGGGGTCACGAAGTGTCGGACACGACTAAACGACAACAACAAGGAGATGGGAGGCTGCTCTGATACCCTTCGCAGCTGAGTTGCTGGGCTCAGGGAAGGTGGAGGCAGCCCGGAAGATGCATCTTACAGCCCCTGCAACACCATCATATGGGGACTTCCGAGCAGCTCCTGAACCCAGCCAGAGCCGATTGGCCTGGGCTGCTGAAACTGCCGCTGCTGCGTTTCCCGGGGACATTAGATGAAATCCGGGGACATTCCGCGGATGGAATTAGTCCGGGGACTTATTCACAAATCCGGGGACTGCCCCAGAAAATGGGGACATCTGGTAACCCTAGTCCAGGCACTATTTCACAGAACGACAGAAGCGGTGAGGAACGGGATCAGACCAGAGATAAGGTCTAAGTCTGATGGATGGGTGGGACCATCGCAGCAATGTCCACTGTTCCATTTCTAGCCGTGTAAGAATATGAGAACCGCCTGCACTCTCAGCATCCGGAACAAACTACAGTTCCCAGAATTCTTTGCGTGGGGAGGGGGGGAATCAAGGCTGTTTACGTGATTTTAACCACACTTGTAAAGTAACAGAAACTATGGACAATTTAGATGGATAACAAATGTGGATAACGGACTGATATGCAGTTGTAAATATTGATATTAGGACCCCATGGAGGGGATGGGGGGGAAGTCCTGAGATTCAGAGTAATCTCTTTACATGGCTTTTTTATAATTGACTTTGTTTTAAGTTTATTATTTCTAAAATCAAACAATTATTATAAAAAAACAAAAAGGAAAAGAGAATTAGGATAGCTATCTTCTAATAAAGGTTGTCACAAGGAAGATGGAGCGAGCTTGTGTTCTCCTGCTCTGGAAGGTAGGACTCGAACACATGGCTTCAAGTTACAAGAGAGGAGATTTCAGCTAAACATCCAGAAGAACTGATGGTCAACAAAGGGCATGGACTGAGAAGGGTCCTGAGGGCCAGAGAGAGGCCTGCATTTGGCCCCTGTGCCTGAGGCTCCCCACCTTTGGTCTCCACCCTTTTTAAGGTGCGACACTCAGGCCTTTGCGCCACAACCACCTCAGGGGGAAATCCCAGGATGAGGCCCTCTCACCTGCTGTCCCGCTTTCTCCGCCTCCTGGTGCCTCAGGAGGAATTCCTCTGCCAGGGCCACGGCCTGGACGCAGCTCTCCGAGCCTCGCTCCTTCACCCAGCTCCCCATTTCCGAGGGCAGCACAGCCAGGAACTGCTCCAGGATCACCAGGTCCACAATCTGTTCCTTGGTGCTCCTCTCTGGCTTCAGCCACTGCGCACACAGTTCCCGGAGCCGCCCGTAGACCTCGCGAGGACTCCGGGCGTCCCAGTAGCAGAGCTGCCTGAAAAGCCGACGCTGGGCCTCTCCGCTGGCGGAGTCCTCCATCTTTATCGCTGGTCCGACATCACCAATGGCGCCCTCCCTCCCATCAGCCTGCTGGGCTGCTCTGTTGAAAGGAAGGACCCCATCCTGGCTCTGTTCTTGAGTCCCCTGGCTGACGGCCTCTGCCCTCTCGCAGCGGGACAGGGCGTTCTTGCCTTCACCCCACGGCACGGCTTGTGGCACCTGTGGGTTGCCCTCGCCAGAGTGAGGGGTCTGCACCGCCTTCAGGAATTCCTGCCACTGGGCTTCCCAGCGGAGCGACGGCAGACCCTCACCGGGCTCCTGCTTAACGCGCTGCAGCTCTTCCCAGCCTTTGGGGACCCCGCTGGCCGCTGACTGGGAGTCTGGCGAGCTGTCTCCTGCCCCTGTTGCCTCTTTGAGGCCCTGAAGCACCTCTGGCTCCATCTTCATCTCTGGGTCCTTGCTTTCATCCGGCTCGGCCTGCAGCTGGAGAGTCAGGGAAGGAGACCTATCTGGTTGCTCCACCGCCATCCCGCCTCCCAGGCTTAGCCCGAGGCCTCTTGCCCACGTCCCGCAATGCCGCTGGGAACCAGAGCTGCTGTGTCGACGCAAAAGGGGGTTCAGAAGGGCTCCTTCAGAGATGCCTCATCCCCGGACCGCAGAAAGGTCATTCAGAAGCAGGTGGATGACAAACCACTCACCCTGAAGGGAAAGAGACAAACAACCATGAGACAGCAAAAGAGGTTTAAAGACACTCTCAAAGCAAATTTTTAAAAAATCTAGCACAGTGGTACCTCTGGTTACGTACTTAATTCGTTCCGGAGGTCCGTTCTTAACCTGAAACTGTTCTTAACCTGAAGCACTTTAGCTAATGGGGCCTCCTGCTGCCACCATGTGATTTCTGTTCTCCTCCTGAAGCAAAGTTCTTAACCCAAGGTACTATTTCTGGGTTAGCGGAGTCTGTAACCTCAAGTTTCTGTAACCTGAAGCGTATGTAACCCTGTACAGTGGTACCTCTGTATCCGGAATCTGTTCCGGAAGTACGTTTGACTTCCAAAAAGTTTGGAAACCAAGGCACGGCAGCCAATCGGAACCCACAGAACCCACATTGAATGCTTGGGTTCCAAAGAACGTTTGCAAACCGGAACACTCACTTCTGGGTTTGCGGCGTTTGGGAGCCAAAGGCGTTTGAAGTCCGAGATACGACTGTATAAGCACTGATAGCTGGGAAACACTGGCCTGTGAGCACTCCAATTGGAGAACAGCCTTTACCAAAGGTGTGGATCCAGAATGGCCTCCACAGCCACTTACGGACTCACTGTTAAAACTGGGTTTGTGAAAGACTATCTTACTCGGCTACGAGGGATCGCCTCAGAAGAAGAAGACAAATGGCCTTGAGGAAGGATGTGCAGATGCGTGCACAGAACTGAGTGATTCCGAGGAATGGCTTTCTCTTTGGGGTACACAGAATTAAAGGCTGGCAACATTTCACTGGAGAGCCAGGGTGGCGTAATGGTTAGAATGCTGGACTCGGAACTGGGAGAGCAGGATTCGAATCCCCACTCAGTCATGAAGTCGCTGGGTGATCTTGGGCCAGTCACCCTCTCTCCTCTACACCACAATCTGTATCCTCTCCATCAGCAGTTTGCAGGTTTGATCCCTGTAAGGGACAATGGCATATTCTTCAATTCCAAGTGTCCCTATTTTCCAGGGACATCCCTGATTTAGAGAAGCCGTCCCAGTTTCTGGATTTGATGTCCCACTTTTTCTTAGGACATCCCTATTTTAATTGGAGAAACATTGGAGGGTATGGAGCTATCCGACCCCAGAGCCATCTGAAGGCGATCCTGTATAGGGAATTTTTTTTTTTAAAAAAAAGTTTTTATGTTTTTATGTATGTTGGAAGCTGTCCAGAGTAGCTGGGGCAACCCAGTCAGATGTGTGGGGTATAAATAGTAAAATTATCATTATGGAATGGTTTTCATAGGAAAAACGTTGGAGGGTCTGGGGGTGGGACTAGATGATGCTCAGGGTCCCTTCCAACTCTAGGATTCTATAATTCTTTTGAACCTGCCCCCCTCTCCCAAGAAAGACCCGGCCCCTTCTCTCCCCCCACCAGCAACCCCACTTTTAAATGCACTTTTCACGCGCTCTAGCAACAGCCACTGACCTGCCTGCAGCTTCTGGCAAACAGCATTCACAAGCCGCTTTTGCAGAAACATTTCGTGGAGGGTGGGGAAAACGCAAGGCAGGAAGTTGCTCCCACTATTGACATCCCCCCGTTCCCCCATTTCCTGCCTCTCTAAGAATCCAGCCTTTCAAACCCCCGCCGCCGCTTGGCTCTCTAAGGGTTAAAGGGAGCGTCATGCGCTTCCTAGAGAGGCGGGGGGGGGGAGACGAGCGGCGGGTGTTCAAAGGAAGCGCGTGCGTTCCTTCCTGGTTCAATCAGCGAATGGAGGGAGGGAGGGAGCAGCTGAGGTCAAAGCGGGAGAGGTGTCTAGTCAAGGCGATTTGTCTACCTTTTCCACAGGTTGCGCAGCAACTTCAAAGACATATGATAACCCTTCCTGATTAGTATCTATTTTATATAAACTATATATAGGTTTGAATGTATATGTATAATTATACATACATACAGATAGATAGATAGATAAGACACATACACACACAATATTTTGTATATATACAAATACATACAATTTTTTAAATATAAATTCCATATGCAAATATATACAATTTTAAAATATAAATTCCACTCATTTTACAAGCTCTCCATCCACGAAACTCCCCCAACATTTCCTTGCTGGCTGAATGCGTAATGTGCCTTCATATATAGCCATTATCCAGCCATTATCCTTTTTCGGCCGGAGGGAGAGATTATTCCAAAGCAGATGCGGGGAAGGGTTAAAAATATGGAACCTTCGAATCCCTCCTGCTTTATTTAAGGCTTCTCCTCCCACTCCTGCCTATTTCCACTCCCGCTTGCCCCGCACATGGACGACCCTTAGCCGCTGCCGTTGGGAACCCGGAAGTGTCTACGCCCACCCTGCGACTCTTCCTTCCTCCCCCTCCCCAATTACCCCCAAAATCCAACCCAATTGTTGCTGGGGAGGCGCTGAGGGTGAGTCTTAGGAGGGTGAGGCAGCAGCTCAGGCCTCCTGGGGGGCGAGGAAGGGGTGAAAGGGACCCCCTCATCCCACCCCCAGCCCCCTTCTCACCAGCCCAGCTGAGGGAAATCCGTCCCACCACCTTGCAAGCAATTTCCCCCCTCCTCTGTTTTTTTTTAGAAACCACGTCTTATTTTCTCCCGTAGTCTCTGGGCAACCCAGTCAGATGGGCAGGGTGCAAATAATAAAATTATTATTGTTATTAATCCATCCATCCATCAATTAATTAATTCCGCAGGAGTAGGTGTGCTCAGCTCCTCCTGCTGGCTGGATCATTTGTGGTTCCTCCATATATTGCATTGCGTAGGGCAGACCCTCCCTATGCATTGAAACACCCATGAAATAATGCACCTTTTCGAAGGGCCCGACTTCTCTGCAAGGATCCCTGGGGGAACTGTAGTTTTCCAAGCAGGAACCCTGCAAGGTCCTCTGGGCTGTGAGCTTCGTGGGCCACAAGGAATTTATGTTATGTCATTTTTTACCTTTCCACATTGTGGTGGAACTAAAGTGGGGAGAAAGGTGGGAAAGGATAGAGATCTTCCAACCCTACTTGTCTCTCTCACACCCCACAACCCGCCCCCACAGGTCGTGGAAGAAGCTCAGTGACCCCTTCCAGGCGGCCTCCTCTTGGTGAAAAGAGAAGAAATGGCTGCTTTGCAGTCAGCTCAGGTAGGTGAGGTATTCTATTTATGATTTATGCTGTGTTTGTGATGTTCTGTTATGTTACTTTTATCTTTAGTTTGTACGATGCTTTGGGATTCATTGGAATGAAAAGTTTGGGTTCCTCTTTGGTTACGGGGTCTATCTTTTGCTTTTTCGACATCCAAAGCGCCCTTTAAGTAGGCCACAAGCTTTGGCTCTTGTACAATATTTCCAAAAGTTCTTTACCTGCACTGTGGGTGAAGCAGGCAGATTGACACCCATTTCCTTAGGATTATTTGTGAGGAGTGAAGAGTGGCTGGGGAAACTCAGCCAGATGGGCGGGGCATTATAATAATAACAACAACAATTAATAATATTACTTTTCAGGGTCTGGTGTCCTTTGAAGAGTTGGCCATATATTTCGCGAAGGAGGAGTGGGAACTCCTGGACCCATGGCAGAAGGCTCTGTACAAGGAAATCATGCTGGAAAATTATAGGAATGTGACCTCCCTGGGTAGGGACCTCTCTACCCTTTGGTTCGTAAGACACTGAGGAGATGAGATTTCTCACTCTTCATTGCTGGACTCGCAATTTATTTTGGAGAATAGCACACCTGCCCTAACTGGTCATCATTGCATGGGTTTTCAAGCAAGGCAAAACGTTATATTAAAAATAGCATTAAAGATATAAATACAAACAGGTACAGTCGTACCTCGGAAGTCAAACACAATCCGTTCTGGAAGTCCATCCAACTTCTGAAATGTTCGAAAACCAAAGCGCGGCTTCTGATTGGCTCCTGCAGCCAATTGGAAGCCCCGTCGGATGTACGGCTTCCAAAAGAATGTTCAAAAACCAGAACACTCCCTTCCAATTTTTGATCGTTCGGGAGCTGGAACGTTTGACTCCCGAGGTGCGACTGTATAGTGTTGGAGTCTCAACAGCAGGGATCATTCAGTATGGCCATTCTGGGTTAATGATGTTGTTGTTAAAGTTTACTAGCAAGAGAGGGATGCAACTAGGCAGGATGGTATGATATCTGCTGAGACAGCATATGCTCTGAAGTTATATGTTGATTCTGCAGGGGTTTCCAGCCCCAAATACCCTAGTAATAAGATTAAGTTTGCAGATGATACAACGGTGGTTGGTTTAATCACGGCTGGAGAGGGGGAGGCGGCTTATAGGAAGGAAGTTGAGCAGTTGGGGGAGTGGCGCAGGAAAAACAACTTACTCCCAAACTTAAAGAAAACAAAAGAGATTATTGTGGACTTTAGGAAATGTAAATTGAATATTCAGCCACTCATTATTGAGGGGATGTGCATGGAACAGGTCTTGGTGTTTCGATTTCTTGGAATGGAGTTGAGAGTTGACCTAACCTGGGGAGAAAACAGTAAAGACCTGATGAAGAGAGCACAGCAGAGGTTATATTTTCTGAGAAGCCTCCGCAAAAACAATCTCTCAAAGGACCTGTTGATGGCATTTTACCATTGTACTGTTGAGAGTGTATTAACTTATGGTCTGTGCGTGTGGTTTGGGAGCTGCACGGTCAGGGGAAAACAATGCTGTCCAGGGTTGTAAAGACTGTGGAGAGAATAATTGGGTGCACTCTTCCCACCTTGGATCAAATCTATGCTTCCAGGTGTCACAAGAAAGCTGCAGAGATAGTGCAGGATAGTGTGCACCCCAGAAATGATCTCTTTCAGCTTCCGCCTTCTGGAAGAAGGTACAGGGTTATAAAGACCAGGACTAGCCGCCTGAGAAACAGTTTCTGTCCAAATGCTATTTTAGTTTTAAACACAGTGTAAGGTAGTCTCTATGGGAGTATATTGTATCTAATTATGGGGTATCAGAGTTTTTAGGGGTTTAACCAGGCTGGGATAGCAGGCTTGTTGGTTTTTGAATGTCTGATGTAGATTTTTTCAATTTCGTTGATCTGTGTGGGACAAGGACAATAAAGGTTATCGTATCGTATTTATAAACATAGAGTTGGAAAGGACCCTGAGGATCATCTAGCTCAACTCTCTGGTCCTCCATCCCTAAATAAAGCTCAACAACTCTGGTAAATCTTCCCTAAAAAGAGGGCAATAGGTAGAACACTGCTAGACTTATTATACCAGGAGTAGATCGCAGTCTCCTGAGAGTTGGACGTGTCTGATCTAGGCTGTATTGTTCTCTTCATATCCATACTGCCTTATGGCGAGTCTGACCATTGGTCTCTCTAGCTCAGTGTTCAGCCCTGGGATTAAACTTGGGAGCTTCTGCTCGTGGGGCCAGTGCTCCCACACTGAGCAATGGCCCTTCCCCAAAAATCTGAACTGGGCAATAGGCATGTGGGCACCCAAGTACGGGGGGAGGGGGGAGAGACCGCCTCCTCTTGCCAAGAACAGGGTGTGGGAGACGGAAACGGGGATGTTTCAGAAGGAAATGTGTTTGTAATCAGGCCTGCTTTTCCTTTCTCCCAAGAAGGAGGAGACCCTCTCATGCCCAGGCCGGACCTCATCCGCTGGCTCGAAGAGCTGGTTATACTGCCCTGCATGGAAGGATGCTCAGCAGCAGGTAACTGCGAATGTGCTCCTCCTTGCCTGGAAATTGGAGGTTTTCTGCAGTGGTGTCTGGTGCCCGTTGAGACTGGCAGGGCAGCATGGAGGGGGACCCAGCGGTGAGCGAAGCGAGAGCCAATGATGGGCAGAGCCACTCCCTTGCTGTCTGTAAGGGAGAAGGCAGGCAGGCTGAGGTTTGTGGGGCAGTGACCCTTTCGCCCTAAGGGACCGGCTGCCCATGGTTGTCTGGTGCACAGTAACCTTGTGGACTTCCAAAAATATTTTGGCAAAACCCCTTGCCCAGAGACGCTTCTGTAGACCTTGTACTCTTGGGGCAGGAGAAGAAGTCTTCTTGTGAGCTGGTACATCAGGAAGAAAATGAGCAGCTCTCACAATGACAAGGAGGAAGGGAGAAGTGAAGAAGAATTATTAATAATAATTATTATTTTTTATTTATACCCCGCCCTCCCTGGCCAAGACTGGGCTCGGGGTGGCTAACACTGAATAGAAGTACAGTAAAAACATTAAAAACAAAACAAAACAAACAAACAAAACCCCCAAAACAAAACAGAGAACAGTTGATTAAAATGTAAATTTGAATACAGTTTAAAATGCAGCTGAAAATGCAGCCTCTTTTTAGTGGTAGCCTATAGATCAAAGCCATAAGGGGAGAAAACATCAAATATTCACCGGGGCTAACTATCCATGCCGGTCCTACATGGGCCAGCAAAAAGAGCCGAGGGAAAATTTATATACAAATCCCATATAAGGGGTTCTATCAAAAAAATAAATGAGAGGGGGGTTTAAACTGAGTCCAGCCCAAAGGCCAGGCGGAACAGCTTTGTCTTGTAGGCCCTGCGGAAAGATGTCAAAACCCGCAGGGCCCTGATCTCTTGAGGTAGGGTGTTCCACCAGGCCGGGGCCAGAGCTGAAAAGGCCCTGGCCTTGACTGAGGCCTATCTAACCTCCTTGGAGCTCGAGACTTCCAAAGTGTTGTTATTTATGGACCTTAAGGTCCTCCGCAGGGCATACCAGGAGAGGCGGTCCCGTAGGTACGAGGGTCCTGTGGTACTCCAGTCATAGCTGGCCAAATGATCAAGGATGATGTGAGCTGGGAATTTAGCAACATCTGGAGGGACATAGTTCCTCACACCTTAGTTAAGGTCCTCTGTAGACAGGTGATTTTTGAACTGGTTCCCTGATAATAGTGTGTTTGTTTTTTGTAGACTTCTGCCACCCTCAACTCTCTTCCTTTCCGGAAGTTTGGTTGGTTCTTGCAGAAAATGACAGAATTTTTGGTTCCAATGGGTGACACAGTCATCAATTCCCAACAGTTCCTGCTAACCAATATTCCGCCCTTGAATAGCTAACTTAAAACAACACCTTAGTAAATATCAGCCCGGTTTATTTAATGTATGGCAGGTTCTGCCTCCCCACTGAATATTTGCATGGGTGATGTCTTTGCTATCTTTTACACAGCTGTGAATTTGGTTGGTTCCTTCTCCTTAGAGAATCAGTTCCTCACACGCTTCCTTTCTTTTTGATTCCAGGAAGTAAAGATCCAGAGATTAAAAGTGAAGTAGATGCCTACTGCCCCTTGCGTCCCCTGAACATCTGGTTTGGAGAGTTGGGTGAAGCCCTGGAACCAATTTGTGAGGTGAAGAGAGAGGAGGAACCTTCCATCGTGCAGGCGGAAAACCTTCCACCAACAGAACAGCTTTGTTCGATACAGCCCAAAGTGTCAGCAAAAAGAGCCAAGCATCCCAAGCTGGCAGTAAGTTATAAGTTGACTGAAAAGTGTCATTTGCAACAAAAACTTTATTGTATGGATAATACACATAGGGGAGAAGCCGTATAACATATTATAGGAAGAGCTTTCATGAAAAAATGGGCTCTTGTTGTTCAAGAAAGCATCCAGAGAGAAGAGAAACTAGTTTAATGTTTGGACTGGAAGGTTATAGCGCAAATCTTATTGCACATTGAAGAGAAGAAGCCGTTTGAAGAGACGGCTGGAGACTTTAAGCTTCATTCACCAGCAGGGGAAAAGAAGACATAAATATCTGGAGTATAGAAACAGTTTCAATAAGAACGTAAAGGTAAAGGGACCCCTGACCATTAGGTCCAGTCGTGGCCGACTCTGGGGTTGCAGCACTCATCTCGCTTTATTGGCCAAGGGAGCCGGCGTACAGCTTCCGGGTCATGTGGCCAGCAGGACTAAGCCGCTTTAGGTTGGCAGGAGCAGGGACCGAGCCACGGGAGCTTACCCCATCACGGGGATTCGAACCGCCGACCTTCTGATCGGCAAGTCCTAGGCTCTGTGGTTTAACCCACAGTGCCACCCGCGTCCCAATAATAAGAACATAGTTCATGGCAAAAAATGGTCTTGGGGTATGAACTCACTTGGATATTTAGTATCAGCCTCCATTGGGAGGGTGTGGGGGAAGAGGTGCTGTCATTAAGAATTCCTTCATCTCATCAGCCAGAAGACCTGCTAAATTAAGTGCTGTGAAGGTGATGAGGACAAAATCTTGGGGTGCGGTACTTAAACCATTTCCCAACCTCACTAGGGTCTAGCTCTGCGGGTTCAGAATTGCTCAGGTTCAAGCAAGAGAACAACCAGGCAGATTGAAGCAAAACAATAGCTGGTTAGGAAGCCTGGTCTATTTATTGTTGCAACATGGTTTCCACGAAAAACAAAGAAAAAGCCCAGAGCAAAGGGTTGCATGAGTTTTTAAAAGTTCCCACAGTTTCCCATAATACATTTCACATAGCGTCATCCAATTCAATATAGTAAAATAATTTATCTAGCTACTCATTTTTTGTCGGTATTGTTTCCTTTTCCCCAATTTTTGGCAGTTAGTGTTCTCGCAGCTATGGCTGTTGTCGAGTCCTTACAGCCTAGCACACAAGCTCAGGAGGCCAACGCTTCCGATATGCTGAAAGGCATCGGGGGCCCTGGCCAGGGCAGTGTCAGAGACTGGGCAGAGAAAGAATGATGGAGCTGTCTCCCCAGTCTGATCCTTATACTGAAGAAGGAGGCAGTTCAGAATTACAACAGGGGCTTAAGGGAGGTCACTGCTCAGAGACAGATGAGGGGGAAAGCTGGGAAATAATGGGGGAGGAGGAGGAGGAGGAAGAAGCACCACCAGAGGAGCGACAGCTGACAGACTCAGTATCTTTATCAAGCATTCCAGACCTCCCCTCCCCCAGAACATGGAGGGCCTTGAAAGTAGGAGAGCAAAGAGCTCAAAGGCAGAAGGCGCATATCAGTGTTAGGATTCTTGCTCCGTGCTTGCAGTCATGGGCTTGTTGTCTATCACATGACAGTGTATGTTTTCATTCGGCATAGTGGGAAGTGATGGAGACAGGATGTTTTGTGCTACTGTGTTCCGTGATGTAGGACTACAGTGGTACCTCGGGTTACATATGCTTCAGGTTACATATGTTTCAGGTCACAGAAATAGCACCTCGGGTTAAGAACTTTGCTTCAGGATGAGAACAGAAATCATGCTATGGTGGCACAGCAGCAGCAGAAGGCCCCATTAGCTAAAGTGGTGCTTCAGGTTAAGAACAGTTTCAGGTTAAGAACGGACCTCCGGAACGAATTAAGTACTTAACCCGAGGTACCACTGTAGTTTAGCCAAAATGCTGTGCTACTGAGTTTGTTATGCAAACTGCCAACACTCTGCTGTTCCTAAGTGTGCTGACGCCTCTTGGAATCAGTCGCTGTGGTGTTTGGGCTGGAGAAAGCTTTTGAAGCTCCCGAATGACAGACCAGGAGGGAGAGAACATGCCATTTGGGAATGTGTCCCTATCGGGGTCCTACACACGAGTAGGATGATCCTGACAATCAGCACCCGTAGTGATGATGCAAGGGAAGAGGGGTGGGTGGAGACTTACTTGGAGCAACACTGTTATTCCCAGAGGCCACATTCCCAAGCCTCTCTCTGTGAATATTGAATAAAAACAGGTGGCAAGGACTTTTCCTTGTCTTGTCCGTTGCTGGCAACCTGCCATTCAGGCTGGTTCCTCTGCTGCCTGTGGTTGGATTCATGGATTTCATTTCACTTTCATGTATGTAAACAACTTACATATTGCTTAATTGCAGCTCACTCTCTCCTGATTGGTTTCTGGGCCCGTCCGTCACAACAAGCTTTTGAGCACTGGACTTAAGTGCTGGGGCTTCATGGGACAAAATGCCCATTGGCAGGTCTGAATCCAAACTGCATCTGCAGACAAAGCTGGGCTCGCCGTCAGTGTCCATTATCGATGTCGGCACACCTTCAAACGGGTTTGCTATCAGCGCCAAACGACTGGTCAGGGCTGACAGTCAGCTGCCTTCTTTTTAAGTTTTCGTCTAATATTTGCAGAGTGTCAAAATAAAAATAATAAAAATAAATAAAAAATTGCCCTGTAGCACCTTATAGACCAACTAAGTTTGTTCTGGTATATAAGCTTTTGTGTGCATGTACACTTCTTCAGATACCATGCACATGAAAGCTTATATCAGAACAAACTTAGTTAGCCTATAACAGTGGTGTCCAAACGTTTTTCAAAGAGGGCCAGATTTGATGAAGCGAAGGGCCGTGGGGGCCAACCAAAGCTGTTGAGCTTTTTTTAGGATTTTACCCCAGGAAATAAACTGCCACAGGGGCCGGATTAAACCAGCCAGCCAGCCCCTGAAACCAACTTTGGACATGCCTGGTCTGTAAGGTGCTACTGGACAATTTTTAAAAAAAATAAAATTATTATTTTTTTGACTGCGTCAGACCAACACGGCTACCTACCTGAATTTGCAGAGTGTGATCAGCTTGAGAAAGGACAGTCTGGTACGATAATTCGTTCTTTCCTCTCTAAATTGTTTTTCAGGCCTGTAGCAGAAGATCTTCCTGCAACTGTGTGAAGGTGAACAGCGTGGAAGCCCTGCTGCAAAATCCCTTTCCTCAGCGCAGTTTGGCTGAGCAACGCTGCATTAAAGAGCTCGGTCCCGACCGCCCTGACCTGTGCATTGTGCAAACCGTGCTGGAGAAAGGCAAGCCGGTCACCCGGAGGTTTAGCAGGACCTGGTACGACCGGAAGGAGTGGCTCTGCGGGAGCACCTCAAAAAACGCGTTCCTGTGCTTTCCCTGCTTGCTGTTTGGCGGCGCCGCCACCTGGGCACGGACTGGAGTGGCAGACATGAAACAGATCTCCCTAAAGACGAAGGTTCACGAGGAATCTGCAAAGCACAGGGAGAACTGCCTGAAGCTGGCTGAGTTGGGCAGAGTTAATGGTGCCGAGCAAACCGACACTGGCTGCAACGCTCACACCGGGAAGCATAGCCAGGAAGTGGAGAACAGGTATGTACTTTCAAAAATTATTGTTGTTGTCATTTAGTTGTGTCCGACTCTTTGTGACCCCCTGGACCAGAGCACGCCAGGCACTTCTGTCTTCCACTGCCTCCCGCAGTTTGGTCAAACTCATGCTGGTAGCTTCGAGAACACTGTCCAACCATCTCGTCCTCTGTCGTCCCCTTCTCCTTGTGCCCTCCATCTTTCCCAACATCAGGGTCTTTTCCAGGGAGTCTTCTCTTCTCATGAGGTGGCCAAAGTATTGGAGCCTCAGCTTCAGGATCTGTCCTTCCAGTGAGCACTCAGGGCTGATTTCCTTAAGAATGGATGTGTTTGATCTTCTTGCAGTCCATGGGACTCTCAAGAGTCTCCTCCAGCACCAGAATTCAAAAGCATCAATTCTTCGGCGATCAGCCTTCTTTATGGTCCAGGTCTCACTTCCATACATCACTACTGGGAAAACCAGAGCTTTAACTATACGGACCTTTGTTGGCAAGGTGATGTCTCTGCTTTTTAAGATGCTGTCTAGGTTTGTCATTGTCTAGTCCTCATAGTTCCGAGCAAACAGCTGGTTTAAAAATGAATGTAGGAAGCTGTCTCAGGACATTGGTCCATCCAGCAACTAGCAGACGTCCAATTCCATAATGATATTTTTACTATTTATACCCCACACACCACATTGGGTTGCCCAAGACACTCTGGGCAGTCATACCTTGGAAGCTGGACACAATCCTTTCAGCTTCCAAAACATTCAGAAACCCAAGACGCGGCTTCCGATTGGATGCAGGAAGCTCCTGCAGCCAATCGGAAGCCTCGCCAGATGTTTGGGTTCCAAAAGAACGTTCACAAACCGGAACACTCACTTCCGGGTTTGCGGCATTCAGGAGCCAAAGGTACGACTATATAATAAAAGATTAAACATTGTTTTAAAAAACTTCCCTATACAGGGTTGCCTTCAGATGGCTCGGGGGTCGGATAACTCCACACCCTCCAACATTTCTCCAATGAAAATAGAGACACCCTAAGGAAAAGCGGGGCAGTCCAGGATAAAATCAGAAACCAGGACGGCTTCTCTAAAAAAGGGACACCCTGGGAAAATAGGGACAATTGGAGGGTCTGCTATTCACCACCTCTTTCGTAGATCTCAGCAAGCAAATTGTAAATAGTCATTAGTCAGAAGAATGGAAGATTTGTGTAGCCTGAGTTATAGACAGCCCAGAGAGAGATGGCAGTGCAGACCCTTCTCTGGGGATTTTTAAGTTCATTGGGCAGCTGGAATAATAATAATAATAATAAATAATAAATAAACCAAAATAGTGCCACAGCTTTAAAACTAAAATACAAAATGCAGCACAAGTGCAAGCAGCTAAAGGTTTACAAATAAAAAAATGAATGTAAGAGTAACAGTGTGAGGGCAACTTCTACTATAAATGTAGGCTTGCAGCCACTAAAACAGATAAGGCCCGGCCAGCCAATTAAATCCACTAAAGAAAATGCAGCCCGTGGCATATTGCAGTGCAGCAAAACTCAGGCATTTGAAAGTCAACATACCTCAGGCAAAACTTTAAAAAGTAACAAAATACTAAAGAAAAAAATAAAATAATCCACGGAGCTTTCTCTGGCGAGGCAGTGGTGCATGTTCAACAGTCCCACTTCCTACCCTAGTACTCTTCTCAATTCTCCCCTCGCCCCCTTGATTTCTCACACGTTTGTTATCATTGATAACAAATTAATATATTGACAACAATGTATTTACATTAATATATTAACATCAATATATCAGTATTCATATACTGACGTTGGTATTAGTATGTTGTCCTGAAATCTGCAAAGGTGTAGCTGAAGCATGCTATCGGCAAGTACATTTTCGTAAATTAAATGCACCGGCTTTTGAGTTTTATTTTCGTTCAAAATGTTCCCCCTCTATTTGTCTCCAGCCCGCCTCATCCCCGTGCTCTGGAATGTCCCGAATACCACCATTTGGTAGACAAGCGAAAAACAAAGAGTCCTTTCTGGGTGCATTTTGGATTGCCTGCCGACGAGAGCGGCCGCACGGTGTCCGACGGTGTCGCTATTTGCAAAATATGTTCGCACTCAGTGTCCGCAAAAGGCAGAAACACCTCCAACCTCGGCAAACACCTCCAGCTCAAACACCCTCTGGAATTTAGTGAGCTGCCTTCTTCGTCCAGAGACGTTTCCGTCCCTTCGCATAAAAATGCCATGGAGCCGGCGGCTGAGACGGCATCAGCGAGTGCTGCAGTAACTGTTGCAGAAAGTCCTAGTGAACAGCAAAACACCGCGTCGGATTCTGAGCCGCTCAATCCTAAGAGCTTGAGCTCTTGTACTCAGGCGATCACAGAGTATCTGGCTACGTGCCTGGAGCCTTACAACACAGTGGACCACCCCAAATTTATCCAGATGGTGAACACTCTAAAACCGAAATATCCCTTGCCCGGTAGAAATTACTTCGCTACCGCAGGAGTTCCAAAGCTGTACAAGGACACGGTGGAGAAAATGAAGAGAGAAATATGCCCTGTAACTAAGACTGAACTGGCCATCACAACTGATTGCTGGACGTCCGTAGCCGGTGCTCCGTTTGTGGCAGTGACGGTCCATTTCATTTCGGACGAGTGGAAGTTGACCGACGCTTGCTTGGCCTGTAGACATTTTTGGAAGGAGCCCAGCGCAGCCGTTATTTGCGAAATGCTCAGAGACGCCTTGTCTGAGTGGGGCATCGACATGAAGAACGTATTTTGCAACACGACGGATAACGGCGCCAATATCCTCAGAGCGGTTTGGCAGCTGGGCTTAGAGCACATTTCTTGCTTCGGTCACAATATAAACGATGGGGTGAACCGAGCTCTGAACCTGACGCAACTGAGAAGGGCAGTCAGGAGGCTGAAAAGGCTACAAAACAGTATTTGCCGTAGCTGGAAAATGAGGCGAGACCTCACCAGAGCTCAGGAGCTGCTTGAGATGGACAAGGTGGGTTTGCCAAGCGCTTGTCCCACAAGGTGGTGCAGTCTGCTCAAGCTGTGCCGAAGTTTTCTCGAAAACCAGCTCCCGCTGTGCGAGGTACTTATGGATTATCCGTCTAAAAGACCTTTGATGTTAGAAGGGGACGACATCTCGGCGGTCCAAGACTTTGTGTCTGCAGCTACCGTGTTAGAGGACCTCACCACGACTCTAAGCGGAAGCAGTTACGTCACGGCCTCGTCTGTTCTGCCTCTTTACAGGCAAATTAAGAAAAGTCTCCAGCCCGAGGAGGGAGACAGTGTGCTGCTGAAGGACATTAAACGTGAAATTTTGGGTGCGCTGTCGGAAAAGTACGACAGTGCCCCCACCGCAACCACTTTAGGCCTGGCCTCGTTGTGCGACCCCAGGTTTCGCCTGCGTTTCTTGGAAGCTCCTGAGGCTGTCAGGCAGGAGGCCGTGAAGATGATGGTGGACTTGCAAGGGAGTCTGTGTGCTGCTTCGACGGAGCCCAGTACTGGCCCTGCTCCACCCAGAAAAAGGACGTTGGCAAAAATCTTCGGTTTAGAGGCAGAAGAGGCGTTGGCGGATGATGCATCGAAAGCAGAAAAAGAGCTCAATGAGTATATGGCTATGCCGCGAGTGAGCTTCGACGAATGCCCTCTGACGTGGTGGAAGGCAAATGAGGCTTCCTTTCCGATGTTGAAGGTGCTTGCAAAGAAGTTTTTGGCTATCCCAGGAACAAGTGTGCCATCCGAAAGCGTGTTCAGCACGGCTGGCGATGCTCTTCAAAGACAAAGGGTGTCTCTTTTGCCAGAGAATGCCGAAATGCAAATTTTCCTTGCAAAAAATATAAATTTCATTCAGTAATATTTTTTTGCTCCGTAAAATGTTGTCCATTCTTTCTGGTTTATAAAAGAAATGCAAATTCTCTGTTGCAAAAAAATTTATATATTTTTGTTTAATTTTTTTTTTGTCCATTCTTTCTGGTTTGGCCTGGTTTATAGAAGAAATAAAATAAATAAATATAAATATAAATGCAAATAAAATAAAATATATATGCAAATAAAAATATAAATTTTGTCTGACCATCTTTTGTTCTGTAAAAAAATATCCATTCCATTCTTTCAATTTTGCCCTGGTTTAGAAAAGTAAAGTAACAATCAAGTAACTAGTGTTGTAGGATGTATGCACATTCAACTAAGACGCAACAGTGAATCATATTTGAATATCTAAAAGCGTGACACTGAATTGGCTTTTTTTCTTTTTTAGTAATGTAATTAAAGTTTTAGAGAACATTCTCTCACCTTACAGTCATATGGCAGTCCACACACTCCAAACACTAGTTTTCCACCTGTGTGAATTTTTGAAAACAACTTAGATATATACAACTCAGATATATACAAAATATACAAAAGAACAATAAACACAATAATATGAAGGGTGAGGTGCAAAACAGAAACCAGCTCACAGATTCTGAACACAATGCGTACTTCTTGTTCATTAACATTACTTCTTTTTAATTTTCATCACTTGTTGTTGTTGGTGTTGTTGTTTAGTTGTGTCCGACTCTTCATGACCCCGTGGACCAGAGCACGCCAGGCACTCCTGTCTTCCACTGCCTCCTGCAGTTTGGTCAAACCCATGCTGGTAGCTTTGAGAACACTGTCCAACCATCTCGTCCCCTGTCATCCCCTTCTGCTTGCGCCCTCCATCTTTCCCAACATCAGGGAGTCTTCTCTTCCAGGGAGTCTTCTCATGAGGTGGCCAAAGTCTTGGAGCCTCAGCTTCAGGATCTGTCCTTCCAGTGAGCACTCAGGGCTGATTTCCTTCAGAATGGAGAGGTTTGATCTCCTTGCAGTCCATGGGACTCTCAAGAGTCCCCTCCCGCACCATAATTCAAAAGAATCAATTCTTCGGCGATCAGCCTTCTTTATTGTCCAGCTCTCACTTCCATACATCACTACTGGGAAAACCATGGCTTTTACTATACGGACCTTTGTTGGCAAGGTGATGTCTCTGCTTTTTAAGATGCTGTCTAGGTTTGCCATCGCCTTTCTCCCAAGGAGCAGGCGTCTTTTAATTTCGTGACTGCTGTCACCACAGATGATGCTAAATAATATTAAGGGTTGGAAAGATAACTAACCTAGGATACCCCACGCAGAGAAGGCCATGTATGTTTCACAGAATCATACAAGTTGGAAGGGGCTCTTGGGTCATCTAGTCCAACCCTTGCAATGCAGGGCTCTCAACACATAGTTGGGAGTCCAACTTGAAACCATACCAGACCCAGGTTAGCTTTGCAAATGCGCTAGTAGTTTTATTGCTGCACCACAAGGAACCAACTTCTTTAGAAGCTATATGTGTAACAAAGAGCGTTTCATAAGATGAATCTTTTGAGCATGGGTTGCAAAGTGCACACATTTGTTAACTTCTCTGTTAGTGTGAGTCCCCAAATTTGGCATCGGATGTCTTCTGATCGCCCACAATGGTTAGATGATGATAATAATAATAATATAATAATAATAATAATAATAATAATAATAATAATAATTTATTTATACCCCGCCCTCCCCAGCCAAGACCAGGCTGAGGGTGGCTAACAACCGATATAAAAACAAATTGATTGAAATACAACTTAAAAAACAAGATTAAAATGCAAAATTAAAACATTAAAATGCAGCCTCATTTCAATGGAAACTCAAATCAAAAACTTTTTGGGGGAGAAAAAGGCCAATCTTCACCAAGGCCAACTATCCAGACTGGTCCTACGTGGGCCAGAAAAAAAGCCAGGGAAGTCCCCAAATAGGAGTTCCATCACAGGAGGAGAAACGAAAAAAGAAAGAGGGGGAGGGGATCAAGTTGATTCCAAGCCAAAGGCCAGGCGAAACAACTCTGTCTTACAGGCCATCTTAGATGGGCAGCTGCCATGGTCCCCCTCCCCCCCCCAAATCTTTGTATACACCCCCAACTCCATTCAAAATTTGGGGGGAGTGCCATTTGTGGGTCATTGAAAATGTTTCGGAAATGATCAGAATACACATTTCCAAAAAACAGTTACCTTTATACAAGTCCACCACATGTGGAAGTAAGTGCCTATCTACCTCTGTGAATTCTCTGGTGGCGAGTTAGGCTAGAACTGAGGTAGAAGCCCTTTTCACACTCCAAACACTGATAAGGTTTCTCCCCGGTATGAATTCTCTGATGGGAAATAAGGTACGGCCTGTGTCGGAAGCTCTTCCCACATTCAGTGCATTGATACGGTTTTTCTCCTGTGTGAATTCTCCCGTGAGAAGTGAGGTTCCTCTTCCGAGTGAAGCTCTTCCCACACTCTGAGCACTGATACGGTTTCTCTCCCGTGTGAGTTCTCTGATGAGAAGTAAGGCGAGAACTGTGATGGAAGCTCTTCCCACATTCCAAACATTTATAGGGCTCCTCCCCTGTGTGGATTATCTGATGGGAAGTAAGGTACGAAACATGACAGAACTGCTTTCCACAAGCACAGCACTTATATAGTTTCTCCCCTGCCTGAATACTCTGATGAGAAGTGAGACTTCTCTTCCTCGTGAAACTCTTCCCACATCCCAAGCATTTATACGGCTTCTCCCCTGTGTGGATTCTCTGATGGGAAGTAAGGTAAGAACTGCGAAGGAAGTCTTTTCCACATTCCAAGCATTTGTATGGTTTCTCTCCTGTGTGGATTCTTTGATGATGGGTGAGAGTGATCTTCTGTTTGAAGCACTTTCCGCATTCCAAGCACTGATACGGATTTTCCCCGGTGTGAATTCTTTGATGGCGGATGAGGGTTATTTTCTGCCTGAAGCTCTTTCCGCATTCCAAGCACTGATACGGATTTCCCAGGGTGTGAATTCTTTGATAGGGAGTAATGGCAGGACTCCGGCGGAAGTTTCTGTGGCAATTAGAGCCTGAGGAAGAAATGGGGAGTCTCAAATCACTGAACAAGTTCAATCAATGCTTCTGATAAAAGAGAAACTGAAAAGACTTGTTTTATTATTAAATTTATTTATTTAGTACAGTGGTACCTCTGGATATGAATGGGATCCCTGTTCACATCCTGAAGTAAACGCAACACGCACCTGCAGGTCGCAATTCATTGTTTCCACGCATGCGCGTGACGTCATTTTGACCGTCTGCACGGAAGTAATGTGTTCCGTTACTTCTGGGTCGCCGCGGAGCACAACCCGAAAATGCTCAACCTGAAGCAACTTCAACCCGAGGTATGACTGTAAATTTATATACGGCTTTTCTTTGTAAGATCTCAAGGCAGTTCACAGAACAAAATACTGTATAAAAACAAGCAAAGCCCTTTACCGAGAGAGGCAACGATCTCTTCCATGACTTCTCTATGCAGAACTTTCTGGTGAGAATCCAGCACAGCCCACTCCTCATTTGAGAAACACACAGCGACGTCTTCAAAGGACACTGGACTCTAAAAGTGAAAGAAAACAGTTTCCTCTTTATTGTAAACATTACCTACCAGCAAAATTTGGATGGCTAGTGTTGTAAACAAAATCTGCCCTTTTACTTTAAGGGGTATCCAAGAGCCCATATAGATTCCTTACGTAGGTTTCCTATTGGTAGGAGAAAATAACAGAGGCCAACCAGAGAATATTGAGAAGCAAAGCAGCTCGTAAGCCTGATCTTTATTGTTCTGTTGCAACAGAGTGCTCCCCTCACACGCAGGAAAGGACCCAGGTGTGTCCACCCTTATACAGACATTTTAAATTCCCTGCCCTGGAGCTCAAGACCACCCCTCCATACATCATCATACATACATCACAGAAGTGGTGGTCTACAGCAGAAATTTGAATGTTGTTTTTTCTGTTTGCCTTTCCTGACTGTCTTTCCTGATAGCCTGTCACCCATGATAGTCTGTCACCCATTAAAATGCTGATTACTCAATTCCTGAGACAATGGGAAGGCTCCCTGACCCCCCTCCCTCCTTGCAGGGAAAACATTTGGTCAGTTTGGGAATCAAAAATATTTTCAGGTCGGTCTTCCTGTGCTGATCTATGTACGTGCTTGGTTGGTACATTTATTATATATCTAAGACCTTAAAGGGACGTGGGTGGCGCTGTGGGTTAAACCACAGAGCCTAGGACTTGCCGATCGGAAGGTCGGCGGTTCAAATCCCTGCAACGGGGTGAGCTTCCATTGCTCGGTCCCTGCTCCTGCCAACCTAGCAGTTCGAAAGCACATCAAAGTACAAGTAGATAAATAGGTACCGCTCCGGCGGGAAGGTAAACGGCGTTTCCGTGCGCTGCTCTGGTTCGCCAGAAGCGGCTTAGTCATGCTGGCCACATGACCCGGAAGCTGTATGCCGGCTCGTAAAGCGAGATGAGCGCCGCAACCCCAGAGTCGGCCACAACTGGACCTAATGGTCAGGGGTCCCTTTACCTTTACCTAAGACCTTCAAATTACACTAGTCAAGGAAAGGAGGCTGGTAGCACATATGGGATGGCTCCATCTTCCTGAGGTTGGAATAGATGAGCCTCGTGGTCCTTTCCAACTCTACAATTCTATGATGCTATTATTTCCTGTAGAACACAAACTGCATTGAGTGGCTTCCCCGGTCTTCCTGGTGGGCAGCTTTGGCAGGAAGAAAGGGAAAGAGGAATTCTTTGCACCCAAGGAGGTGAGGAGGGGAAATACACCCTGACAGCCCCTAGACTCTCTTCCCAGAGGTCCGTCTCCGTACCTGGTCAGGTGTCACAACAGCTGTTTCACCTCCAGCACCAAGAAGAGATGGCTGAGTAGATATTGCCGGCACCATTCCATTCCACAAGAAGATCCCTGAGATCAGGACAAAAAATTCCATGGATTTTGTAGTAAGGTTTAAGGCTTACTGGGAAATGATATATGATGAAATGAAAAGAATGTTTGAAATAACAGAAAACCAGAAGCTTTTCTCTTGGGAATTATAGGAACAGAACTACCTAAACTGTATTGAAATTTATTCATGTATGTGACTACAGAGGCAAGAATTTCACTTGCCCCAAAATGGAAAAAATCAGAAGTCCCAGCAAAGGAAGAATGGATACATAAACTTATGGGATATGCAGAAATGGAGAAACTTACCAGAAGAATAAGAAATCAAGATAACAAACTTTTTATTTAAAAAAAATGGCATTGGTTTAGTGAATATTTGCAAATAAATTGTAAAGAGATAAAAACATTGGCAGGATTATTGTAATAAGAGTATATATTTAAAGAAGATGAATAAATGAGCGAATTAAGTTAATTAGGATATGCGGAAGATATTAAAAAATAAATTTAAGGAACTGCAGAAAGAGGGGGAAGGAAATCAAGTTTTGAAATTCAAATGATTGTAAAATCAGTGAAATGTATAAATCTGGAAAGTATAAATAATAATAATATTTTTTTAAAAAACCATCGGTCAGTAGCAAAAAATTTTCTCAGAGGTTTAGTGACACAAATCTTAAGTACACCTTGACGTTACAAAATGTATCACATAACATTTATAGTGTGGACATTATTGTGCAATTTATATTTCAGTTCTATTAAAATAAACCTATTGTTTAATTGGACGAAAGTATCCTGCCTCCCTAAGATTCAGCAGAACCTAAAAGAATCCCATTAATTCCTTGCATAAACTATAAAGAGGAGGTTAATCTTTACCCAGCAAGGAGGCCCCTCTGTCCTCCTCCTGGGCTGTCCCTTGTCTCAGCGAATGCTCTCCGGCGTCCAAGGGAGTCTTCTCTGCCTCATGGAAATCGTTGGTCCTTTCTGACGACATACCATTTACCTGAAACAGCAAGGAAGATCGAAAGAGGGATTGGGGTTAAGAAACAGAAAAGGGATTTGGACAAACTCACAAAGTGAGTTGCCTTATCAACATGATCTCTACTGACCATTTTATTTACAGTGGCCACTTTATTTATAGTGGGGATAACTGACCACTTTATTTATAGTGTGTGGGGGGGGAATTATTATTTGGAAAAAAACAAAAACAAAATGAGTTGGGCAATTAATAAAATCAATTAAGCATATAAAATATACTCGGAGTCGAGTGTGAATTTCATGCTCTTTATTCCAGCTCATAGTAGCAATAAATGAAACTTTCCCCAAAACGTCTAGCTATATATACATTATTTACACAACGGGGCCCCCATGATTGGCTAATTCCGGGCTGCTCTTGTTGGCCAATCATGTTGTGGATTCACCTCCTCCAGAAGCCTGATTGGCTGCTCCTGCAGGCCAATCAGGTTGCTGATTCACTTCATCCAGGAGCCTGATTGGCTGCTCCTGCAGGCCAATCAGGTCGCTGATTCACTTCCACCTGAAGCTGGATTGGGTGGCGCCTGCGGACCAATCAGACTGCTGCATTCTGGATCCTATTGTTCTAGGACTCAGCTCAGTACATAAAAGCATATCTTGCCTGGAATTCTTAGCCCTAGAATTAAATTTTCTTACCTGCTGCTCTTCCTGCTTCTCCTCTGCCCGACTCAGGAGGAAACCTTCGGCCAGGGCCACCGCCTGGGAACTGGTCTCTGCTCCACATTCCCTCACCCAGTTCCCTATCTCCGGGGGGAGGACAGCCAGGAACTGCTCCAGGATCAGCAGGTCCAGGATCTGAGATTTTGTGTGAAGTTCTGGCTTCAGCCACTGACGGCAGAGATGGTGGAGTCGGCTGCAAACCTCTCGGGGACCCTTGGCCTCTGTGTAGTGGAATTGCCTGAACTGCTGCTGCGGCACATTTGAGCTGAGGGCGTCCTCTTCCCTCAATCTCTTCTCTGTGGTTTCCCCCCAAAATTCCTCACTGCTCCCAGTCTTGGTGGTTTGGGGGCCCCTTCCTGCTTCAGGTTCACCTGAATCTTCTTCCATCATTGATCTATGTTGCTGGAATGCCCCCAAAGGATTCAAAGGGACTTGTCCCTTTATTGCTAATTTTCTCTCAGGGCAACTCCCAGAGGTGCTTCCAAGTCCTGCAAATCCAACACACAGTTCTGTTAGCAAATTGTTATTACAGTGGTACCTCAGGTTAAGTACTTAATTCCTTCCGGAGGTCTGTTCTTAACCTGAAACTGTTCTTAACCCGAAGCACCACTTTAGCTAATGGGGCCTCCCGCTGCTGCCGCGCCACCGGAACACAATTTCTGTTCTCCTCCTGAAGCAAAGTTCTTAACCTGAAGCACTATTTCAGGGTTAGCGGAGTCTGTAACCTGAAGCGTATGTAACCTTCAGGGTCGAAGGTTCGAGCCCCACGTTGGGCAAAAGAATCCTAGACTAGATGACTTCCAATTCTGCAAGTCTGTGATTCCACAGTGCGCATCAAAGCGGCTTCCTGACTTATTGGAAGAGAGAAAGAAGCTTGGCTTTCTGGTGTGGGTGTTGGAGGGAGGTGGCACCCAGGTGAATCAACTGCCAGGGGTGCCAACTAGAGTAAAATATTGGGGTGTGGGCAGGTGAGCCCCACCCCACTGGCCTTTGGTTTGGACTCAGTCGGACCCTTATGTTTCCCTCCTCTTATGGTCTTGATCTATTGGCTACTTTTAAAATGAGGCTGCATTTTAAATTGCATTTTAAGCTGTATTTTAAATTGGTCCCCCCCCCTCCTTATTATGTTTTTACTGTGATTTTATTGGTGTCAGCTGGCGTGGCTGGGGAGGGCGGGGTATAAATAAAAATTATTATTATTATTATTATTATTATTATTATTATTATTATCAATCAATTGACACAATTTTAATGGCAATGCTGGAAAAAACATTCTGACAGCAAAAGCTGTTTGACAGTGGAACGGTCTCCCTCAGAGGGTGGTGGATTCTCCTTCCTTGGAGGTTTTTCAAGCAGAGATTGGATGGCCACCTGTCATGGATGCTTTAGCTGAGTTTATTCCTGTATTGCAGGGGGTTGGACTAGATGACCCCTGGGTCCC
This sequence comes from Podarcis bocagei, assembly GCF_964188305.1. Classification (NCBI taxonomy): domain Eukaryota; kingdom Metazoa; phylum Chordata; class Lepidosauria; order Squamata; family Lacertidae; genus Podarcis; species Podarcis bocagei. The sequence goes on from NC_138126.1 coordinate 9,169,709, forward strand.
TTTCCTTTTTTTAAAAAAAAAATCCTTTATTATTGTATTCACATAATAGACATTCTTTACAACAAACAACTCCAAAATAGACAACTCCAAAATAAAATCATATGTAAAAAACCATAAGTCTCATGTTTTCATTTACAGTGGTACCTCAGGTTAAGAACTTAATTCGTTCTGGAGGTTCTGAAACTATTCTTAACCTGAAGCATCACTTTAGCTAATGGGGCCTCCCGCTGCCGCCGGAGCACGATTTTTGTTCTCATCCTGAAGCAAAGTTCTTAACCCGAGGTACTATTTCTGGGTTAGCGGTGTCTGTAACCTGAAGCATCTGTAACCTGAGGTACCAGTGTACACTGATCTCCTGTCCTAAACGTTTACTTGATATTTCTTGCTGCTATCTGCTTTCCTTATACAGTGGTACCTCAGGTTAAGTACTTAATTCGTTCTGGAGGTCTGTTCTTAACCTGAAACTGTTCTTAACCTGAAGCACCACTTTAGCTAAGGGGGCCTCCTGCTGCCGCCACCGCACGATTTCTGTTCTCATCCTGAAGCATAGTTCTTAACCTGAAGCACTATTTCTGGGTCAGCGGAGTCTGTAACCTGAAGCGTCTGTAACACTGTAGAATCTTTATTAAATTTTAAATCTCTTCAATCCTATACCACCCCCATTGATCAGCCGAGACACTGAGGTCCAGCTCTGAGGGCCTTCTGGCAGTTCCCTCCCTGCGAGAAGTGAGGTTACAGGGAACCAGGCAGAGGGTCTTCTTGGTGGTGGTGCCCACCCTGTGGAACGCCCTCCCATCAGATGTCAAGGAGATAAACAACTATCTGACTTTTAGAAGACATCTGAAGGCAGCCCTGTTTAGGGAAGTTCTTAATGTCTGATGTTTTATTGTGTTTTTAATATTCTGTTGGGAGCCGCCCAGAGGTGCTGGGGAAACCCAGCCAGATGGGAGGGTATAAATAAGTTGTTGTTGTTGCTTCCTGCATCTAGTGCAGGGTATCCCCAAACTTGGGTTTCCTCTAGCTGTTTGGACTACAACTCCCATCATCCCTAACCAGAGGGACCAGTGGTCAGGGATGATGGGAACTGTAGTCCAGAAACAACTGGAGGCCCAAATTTTGGAGATCCTCCTCTCTATTGGGAGTGAATGACCTCACCTCTGTGCTGTCAAATGGGCTTTTTCTTTAGCAATTTCAATTAACCCCTTCACCTCCCTGCCCCACAGCCCAGTACTTCCCTCCACCAGTGCGATCTTCTTTACCTACTATTATTTTTGTTATTGCTGCGTTATTCCCCCTGAGTCCCTTTCCTTGCCTACAATTCTATGAAACATTTTATTGGGGGAGCTCCTCTCCTCCCCCCAATAAACCAAGGACTCCCTCCTTCTCCCCCTCCATTCAGCCCCTGCCTGCTGCTGGGGGTCCGCCCATCTCCCCACCCAGGGGGTCTCCTCTCCTGCCCCCCTCCTCCCTGCAGCCCTGGGGCTCCCCGGCACCCACATGCACCGGGGGGGCCAGAAGAGGTGGGTGTGCGGGAGCTCACCAGGTCCCCGAAGCCCCTCGGGAAGAGGCAGAAAAAGCCGCGGGGAGGACCAGGCATGCGCACTGGGGGGGGGGGACTGGGCAGGAGGGAAGAGCGTTGGCTCCGGAGGACCTCGCGACCCCGCACCTCCCTTCCTCGCCACATTCACGTCCTCTCTAGGAAACGAAGGTCGCCTCGTTTTAACTCTACAGAAGCCGTTGCGCAGGGTTTAATTAGAATAGAGGGGGAATCCCCTCTAGAAATAATAAAACAAACACACATAATGATATATAAACACATATTATATAAACACATATATCATGTCACATATCACATATCATATATCATATCATAGTATTATATTATCAAATTATTATATATTATATTATATTATATTATATTATATTATATTATATTATATTATATTATATTATATTATATTATATTATATTATATTATATTATATTATATTATATTATATTGTGTGTTTGTTTTATTATATCTATTGTATTTCCTCTCTTTTTTCTTCATTCCTTTGCATTCTTCTCTTTACTTTTGTTCTTTTTTTCCCGATGTCATTTTTTCTAGATATAATGTTATTATATTGTGAAAACGTTAATAAAAATTCCTGGGGGGGGGGGAACCCTGGCACAGTGGAGCAGCAGAGCTCAGCCCTCGTGGTTATAGTAGTAGTCATAACAACAGTAATAATAATAACTTTATTATATGCCGCCCATCTGTAGCCCATAGCTGTCAACGTTTCCCTTTTTTAAAGGGAAATTCCATTATTCCAAATAGGATTCCTCGCAAGAAAAGGGAAAAGTTGACAGCTATGCTGTAGCCACTGGTAGCCTTCATTTACCTGCATCAACTTATTGAATACCTGAAGGAGCGTCTCCACCCCCATCATTCTGCCTGGAACTGAGGTCCACCTCGGAGGGTCTTCTGGCAGTTCCCTCCCTGCGAGAAGTGAGGTTACAGGGAACCATGGCAGAGGGTCTTCTTGGTGGTGGTGCCCGCCCTGTGGAACACCCTCCCATCAGATGTCAAGGAGATAAAGGACTATCTGACTTTTAGAAGACATCTGAAGGCAGCCCTGTTTAGGGAAGTTCTTAATGTTTGATGTTTTATTGTGTTTTTAATATTCTGTTGGGAGCCGCCCAGAGGTGCTGGGGAAACCCAGCCAGATGGGCGGGTATAAATAAGTTGTTGTTGTTGTTGTTGTTGTTGTTGTTGTTGTTGTTCCTTCCTGCATCTAGTGCAGGGTATCCCCAAACTTGGGTCTCCTCTAGCTGTTTGGACTACAACTCCCATCTTCCCTAAGTAGAGGGACCAGCAGTCAGGGATGATGGGAACTGTAGTCCAGAAACAACTGAAGGCCCAAGTTTGGGAAATCTTCCTCTATTGGGAGCGAATGACCTCAACTCTGTGCTGTCAAAAGGGCTTTTGTCTCCCTTGGGGTCTTCCAACATCAGGAGTTCAGGAAGCTGCCATATCATGCCACGTTAGACCACTGGCACTGCCCCACTTCCCTAAATAGGCCAGCAATCACTGCCGCTAATTCAGACCCCAGTGGGGTCTATGTGCATCTATCTTGTGCACCCGAGCGGATCAGTCAACCGCCTGAGAACCAATCCTTTCAAACATTTGATTTGAAAAACAGAGAAACTGTGGAATATATTGAAGCGACGATCTCACAGGCAATAATAACATAGTATCATTTAATAGGGACAAATAAGAAATGCTATGTGATGCTACAGCCTGGTCTGAATATTAACCAGGCTATCTATACCCTTTCGGATCGGTATTCAGGTAGGTAGCCATGTTGGTCTGACGCAGTCGATATATATACAGTGGTACCTCAGGTTAAGTACTTAATTCGTTCCGGAGGTCCGTACTTAACCTGAAACTGTTCTTAACCTGAAGCACCACTTTAGCTAATGGGGCCTCCTGCTGCACAATTTCTGTTCTCATCCTGAAGCAAAGTTCTTAACCTGAAGCACTATTTCTGGGTTAGCGGAGTCTGTAACCTGAAGCGTATGTAACCTGAAGCGTATATAAAACAAGATACCACTATATATATATATATATATATATATATATTTGCTTTCGTAGATTTTCACGGGTACAGGAATGCAGGTTTTGGTGTCTTCGGGTGTCTTCCCGTGTAAGAGTTGGGGTGTCTAGGCGACGTTTCGACGAGGTCTCACTCGTCATCTTCAGGCTGGTGCTTTCGGCTTCTTGTTACTAGAACAGAGCAGGATCTCAGTGTTTGAGTTCCTATAAATACTGTTGAGGGGGTGTGGTGTATAGCCTCCAACGTTCTGGGCAGAGAGGGAGTTCCCAGGTTAGTGTGCCTTTTCTTCTTTTGTTCCTTAATTACTTGAGGGATATCTTGAGTGATTTCTTGAGTGATATTCTGAGTACCACTTAGGAGGGTCATTAGGTGTGGATTAGTTGCTAAAGCTTTCGTGTCTTGACCTCTTGAGCTTGTGAAAAGTATATATATATGCAGGTTTTGGTGTCTTCGGGTATCTTCCCGTGTAAGAGTTGGGGTGTCTAGGCGACGTTTCGACGAGGTCTCACTCGTCATCTTCAGGCTGGTGCTTTCGGCTTCTTGTTACTAGAACAGAGCAGGATCTCAGTGTTTGAGTTCCTATAAATACTGTTGAGGGGGTGTGGTGTATAGCCTCCAACGTTCTGGGCAGAGAGGAAGTTCCCAGGTTATTGTGCCTTTTCTTCTTTTGTTCATTAATTACTTGTGGGATATCTTGAGTGATTTCTTGAGTGATATTCTGAGTACCACTTAGGAGGGTCATTAGGTGTGGATTAGTTGCTAAAGCTTTCGTGTCTTGACCTCTTGAGCTTGTGAAGAGTTTTTCTGAGAAGATGGCTGTACTGCACTTAGTTGTGCTCTGGCTTGGCTTCGTGTATAGGGGCGAGCTGTGGTTTTGTGCCCTGTGCCAGCCAGATCTGTGTAGGGATTGCAGGGGGGTGCAGCATCCGGAGGTGCCACTATGGTTTGGCTACTGGATGGTGTCTGTAATTTATCTGTGGAGAGGGTCTGGGTTTGGGTCTGGTGTGGTTGATTGGAGATGGCGTTCTGTGTGCCTCTGGTTCTGGTGTCGGTTTTTGTGGGGAGGGCTAATTTCCAGATGTCTGGCAGGCGGGACGTGTCGTCACGCTTGTTCATGTTGTGAGGGTGTTTCTCTATCTCGAGAATTCTCTATTATTTCTCTATTATTTCTCTATTATTTCTCTATTATTCTCCATCGAGATAGAGAAACACCCTCACAACATGAACAAGCGTGACGACACGTCCCGCCTGCCAGACATCTGGAAATTAGCCCTCCCCACAAAAACCGACACCAGAACCAGAGGCACACAGAACGCCATCTCCAATCAACCACACCAGACCCAAACCCAGACCCTCTCCACAGATAAATTACAGACACCATCCAGTAGCCAAACCATAGTGGCACCTCCGGATGCTGCACCCCCCTGCAATCCCTACACAGATCTGGCTGGCACAGGGCACAAAACCACAGCTCGCCCCTATACACGAAGCCAAGCCAGAGCACAACTAAGTGCAGTACAGCCATCTTCTCAGAAAAACTCTTCACAAGCTCAAGAGGTCAAGACACGAAAGCTTTAGCAACTAATCCACACCTAATGACCCTCCTAAGTGGTACTCAGAATATCACTCAAGAAATCACTCAAGATATCCCACAAGTAATTAATGAACAAAAGAAGAAAAGGCACAATAACCTGGGAACTTCCTCTCTGCCCAGAACGTTGGAGGCTATACACCACACCCCCTCAACAGTATTTATAGGAACTCAAACACTGAGATCCTGCTCTGTTCTAGTAACAAGAAGCCGAAAGCACCAGCCTGAAGATGACGAGTGAGACCTCGTCGAAACGTCGCCTAGACACCCCAACTCTTACACGGGAAGATACCCGAAGACACCAAAACCTGCATTCCTGTACCCGTGAAAATCTACGAAAGCATATATATATATATATATATATATATATATATATATATATATATATATATATATTTGTCCAGTAGCACTTTAGAGACCAGCTAAGTTTGTTCTTGGTATAAGCTTCCGTGTGCATGCATACTTCTTCAGATATTTGGTATCTGAAGAAATGTGCACGCACACAATTTTTTTACCTTTCAAATCGGCTGGCAAAGGGAAATGGGTTAAGAGATCAAACAGGTTTCGAGAAAACCAATTGCTAATATACGCAGGCATAATGTACACTGTTTATTTATTTTTTTACTTGCTTATCTAAAGCATTTTTTTTACCCTGCTCTCAAACAGTCCTTCAACTCAGGCTAACAATCTAAAAGACACAACACAAAAAGAAAAAGGATCAGGAGGGAGGAGGAGAAAAGCACATTCAAGTATAATTGCAATTTCCTTGTAATGACCAGTGCCAAAAGCTGAGCCAATAGGAAGCCTCTTCACTCCAGTCTAGCCTGATGGAATGGTAAATTGGGGGAAGAACCTGATGGGCAGAACCAGCCCTACCATTGGACGGTTGGGCGGAGACTGATGATTTGGGGCATGATTGACAAGGCAGCAAATGTATGGTCATGTAGTTTTATTTTACTGGCATGGAGGGGGAAGAGACGCTTGTGGGATCTTGTGCCTGAGGGGCCAGAATAACTTCCCTAGCTTTGGATATTCCACACTTTGACTTAGGGAGCGGGCCCCCATTTCCTATTCTGCCTCAAGCAAAAAATAAAATAAAATTCCCCTGCTGGCTCTGCTGAGGTCGGTTGTCGGTCTTATAAAGGTAAAGGTACCCCTGACCGTTAGGTCCAGTCACGGACAACTCTGGAGACACAGAGAAGAGGAGGAATTTCCCGTTGCACTTCGGCTGCTGCGGAAGACGGAAGCAGGGGGATTTAGAGAAGCCAACTGCTCTCCTTGGGGAGGGATGTGGATTGTTGCTTGCAAGCTGATGCCTGAATAAAATAACTATAAAATAAAAGCTGCTTGTTAATTCTTATCTGTGAAGTTACCGGAGCGGGAGGCGGACTCTCCATGCATGGCAGTGTGTGTGTGTGTGTGTGTGTGTATGTGTGTGTGTAAGAGAGAGAGAGAGAGAGAGAGAGAGAGAGAGAGAGAGAGAGAATGAATGAGCATGTACCGTATTTTTCGCTCCACAGGGCACACCGGACTATAGGGCGCACCTAGTTTTTAGGGTGGGAAATAAAGGGGGGGAATTATGGATCCCGCTCGCTATCTTGGCTTCGTTTTTAGCAGCGGGGCTAGGGCGGGGGAAGCCCGAGCTTCCACTGACCCCAGCCCCCAGAACAGGTCCGGGAGCGGCGGCAAGGTTGCGCGCAGCCTTGCCACCGCTCCCGGAGCTTGCGGGGCTGGGGGGGCGCTCCAAAGGCTTGCGGATAGCTGCCTGAAGCCCGGGGAGCGCAGTGGGAGTTGGCTGCTATCCGCAAGCCTTCGGAGCGCGGCAGGAACTCCTGCTGCGCTCCGAAGGCTTGCGGATAGCTGCCTGAAGCCTGGAGAGCGAGAGGGGTCGGTGCGCACCGACCCCTCTCGCTCTCCAGGCTTCAGCGAAAGCAACGCAAAGCCTCCGGAGCGTGGAGGGAGCGCTCCCTCTGCGTTTCGGAGGCTTCCCGTTGCTATTGCTGAGGCCAAGGAGCCTGCATTTGCTCCATAGGACGCACACACATTTCCCCTTCATTTTTGGAGGTGGAAAACTGCGTCCTATAGAGCGAAAAATACGGTAAGTGTTTTGTGTGTGTTTAAGATCTATCTTGCACACTCAGCGAATCCACACACCCTTTCCTTCCTCTGCCTGTTTCTGCACTTTCCCTCCTTTCCCTCCCCTCTAGATAAACTCACCTGAGCAAACAGCATTTCTGCTTAGGAGCTACTCATATCCCATCTCGGAAGGTGACACCCACCTTAAATTCCCAAAAAAGGCTTTGGCGGGATATTGTGCGGGATATTGAGCAGGAGCTGTCTCCTGTCACGATTTATACCACATTTTGGACCACCAATCAATTACCTATAGACCATAATTTCTCTCTATTTTACTAAAGCAAGTGGAAATCAATTTTTTAAAAACAGTTAGGTTTCTTTGTTGTCAGCACATCAATGTGACTCCTTGCCTGGCGTTCATTTCTACAGTGAGTGATAGAATCTCGTTCTACAGTTTTTCCTGAGTGCAGAAGAGTGAGGTGCATCTTCTGGATAAAGCGCTATCCATGTCCAAAGGATTGGTCTCTTCCCTGCGTAGATTCTTCGATGACGTTGAAGGTGTGCAGTAATGCTGAGGTGATGTTGATATGGATTCTGCCTGGTGAATTATTTGATGAGATCATTGGTTTTTGGGTTGTTGTTTTTGTAAATAACTTTTTATTGCATCTCCAACGGTGACAGTCTACAAATGATGAATTACTGTTCAGATGGAAGTATTTTCCACTCTCTAATCAATTACACGGTTTCCCCAGGGTGTGAATTCTTTTGATGAGAAGCTAAAGTCTTCTTTTCACCAAAGCTCTTTCCACACTCTGAGCACCGATACGGTTTCTCCCCTGTGTGGATTCTCTGATGAGAAGTGAGGTATCTGCTGAGACGGAAGGACTTCCCACACTCCGAACATTTATATGGCGTCTCCCCTGTGTGAATTGTTTGGTGAGAGGTCAGGTGACTCTTCTGAGTGAAGCGTTTCTCGCACTCGGGGCACTGATACGGTTTCTCCCCTGTGTGAAGTGTTTGGTGGGACGTAAGGTGAGAAATACTGATGAAGCTCTTTCCGCACTCTAAGCATTGATACGGCGTCTCTCCCTTGTGAAATTTTTGATGATTCGTTAGAGTTATATTGTGCCTGAAGCTCTTTCCGCACTCCAAGCACTGAAATAATTTCTGTCCAGTGTGAATGGTTTGATGTGAAGTGAGATATCTCTTCTGCCTGAAGGTCTTTCCACATTCCAAGCACTGGTATGGTTTCTCCCCTGTGTGGATTCTCTGATGAGGGATGAGATTCACCTTCCGAGTGAAGCACTTTCCACACTCCAAGCATTTGTATGGTTTCTCCCCTGTGTGGATTCTCTGATGATTAGTGAGAACCCACTTGTGAGCGAAGCTCTTTCCACATTCCTGGCACTGGTATGGTTTGTCATTTGCAGGCGTCCTTTGAGGCGTGGTGGGGCTGGAACCGCGCTGAAAACCCTTTCCACCTGCTGCAATGGAAACAGGAAAGAGACTGAGATAGAAATGGAGCCCCAAATCACATAGTATATATTCTAGTGCTTGAAACATCTGAGGCAAGATAGGACGGCAATTTACAAAACAAAATGTCGTTTCTGATGTTGTTTTGCAACTACAGTGGACGCTCGGGTTGCAAACGTGATCTGTGCGGGAAGCACGTTCACAACCCGCAGCGCCAGGTCTGCGCATGCGCGGGTAGCGATTCGGCGCTTCTGTGCAAAGCAGGATTTAGCGCTTCTGCACATGCGCAAGGGCTGAAACCCGGAAATAACCCGTTCTGGTACTTCCGGGTTCGGCGCGGTGCGCAACCCGAAATCGCGCAATCCAAAGCGTCTGTAACCCGAGGTATGACTGTATGGGATACACACACACACAAAATCCTATCTAACAAAATCTCCATTTTGCAATATTTTTTAAAAAGAATTCAATTAGGCTTTTCATTTATATGGAAAGGTGGAATTACAGAACTATAGAAAAACTAATGTATAAAGTTTGAATTTTAGCATTTATACATGCCAGCAGTGGGGCAGGATGGGGCATGAGATTCTAAAGCAGAAGAAATGTCCAATCTGTTAGTTTATGTTGATGTTCATGGGTTGCTGTTGCTGCTGCTGCTGTTGCTGCTGCTGCTGTTTTACAACTTTTAGAATAAATAAATAAATAAATAAATAAATAAATAAATAAATAAATAAATAAATAAATATTTGGACATTTCCTTTAAGTCCTTTAAGGACTTTAAAACAGATTTTATATAGATTTATTTATCTATATTTATATAGTGCAGTATCCTTAAAAGCATATATCAAAGCGGTTTGCAGAAATGAAAACAAAGCCATAACAATAAAACCATTAAAAAGTTAAAAGGATCAATAGTCTGGGATGGCAGGAGGTGAAATCCAGCAACATCTGAATTTTTATTTATTTACTGTCGTACCTTGGTTATCAAACAGCTTAGTTAACGATCAACTTTGAACTTTGCCTCAGAAGCCGAACGCCCCGCGCAACTTCTGTGGCTTCCGATTGGCTGCAGGACGCCCTTGCTGCCAATCGGAAGCCGTGCCTTGGTTTCCAAACGTTTCGGAAGTCGCACGGACTTCCGGAACGCATTCTGTTCGAAAACCAATATACAACTGTACTTACTTATTCAAATTTGAATAGCGCTGTTTACCAAAGCTCTTCAGGAGTTTCATAATATTAAAATACAAAATAAGGACACAAAATAGATAATAAAAGTCAAGCCAAATCCTGGATGGCTTCAGGATCACCCCAGAAACACAAGAGAAACACGGAGCCTCACCAAGGGAGACGACGACCTTACAGTTTTCCTCCATGACTTCCTTGTGCAGCCCTCTCTGGTCAGGATCCAGCAGAGCCCATTCTTCCTCGGTGAAGTGCACAGCCACATCCTGGAAGGACACTGGACCCTAAAAGGGAAAGATTAACACGTTCCTCTTTAAAGGGAACATAAACATGATCTGGGACGCAGGTGGCACTGTGTGTTAAACCACAGAGCCTAGGGTTTGCCGATCAGAAGGTCGCGGTTCGAATCCCTGAGATGGGGTGAGCTCCCGTTGCTCAGTCCCTGCTCCTGCCAACCTAGCAGTTTGAAAGCACATCAAAGTGTAAGTAGATAAATAGGTACCGCTCCAGTGGGAAGGTAAACGGCGTTTCCGTGTGCTGCTCTGGTTCACCAGAAGCGGCTTAGTCATGCTGGCCACATGACCCGGAAGCTGTACGCTGGCTCCCTCGGCCAATAAAGCGAGATGAGCGCCGCAACCCCAGAGTCGGTCACGACTGGACCTAATGGTCAGGGGTCCCTTTACCTTTACCTTCAAACGTGATCTACCAGCAAAATCCAGAAGGCTAGACACGGGAAAGGTGGCCGGGTCTTATTGTCCAGGATTTTAAACTAGGATAAAATCTGACAACATTTGGAATATGAGTTCATACAGGAAGTAGCAGGCTATTAACATCAATGTATGACCGCAGACTGTCTCGCCAGAGTGGTGCATGTTCTGGTTATCTCCCGCTTGGACTGTTGCAATGCGCTCTACGTGGGGCTACCTTTGAAGGTGACCCGGAAACTACAACTAATCCAGAATGCGGCAGCTAGACTGGAGACTGGGAGCGGCCACCGAGACCACATAACACCGGTCCTGAAGATCTTCATTGGCTCCCAGTACGTTTCCAAACACAATTCAAAATGTTGGTGCTGACCTTTAAAGCCCTAAACCGCCTCGGTCCAGTATATCTGAAGGAGCGTCTCCACCCCCATCGGTCTGCGCGGACACTGAAGTCCAGCACCGAGGGCCTTCTGGCAGTTCCCTCACTGCAAGAAGCCAAGTTACAGGGAACCAGGCAGAGGGCCTACTCAGTGGTGGCACCTGCCCTCCCACCAAATGTCAAAGAGAAAAACAACTACCAGACTTTTAGAAGACATCTGAAGGCAGCCCTGTTTAGGGAAGCTTTTAATGTTTAATAGACTACTGTATTTTAATATTCTGTGGGAAGCCGCCCAGAGTGGCTGAGGAAACCCAGCCAGATGGGTGGGGTATAAATAATAAATAATAAATAATAAAATAAATAAATATAATAATAATATGTATTAGGATGATGCTTCTGGCCCAGAGATGGAAAGAAGGAGAAGTACCACCCAGAGAAAACTGGGCGATGGAATATGCAGAAATGGCAAAACATGACGGGAAAGATCAGCAGCCAGGAAGACCAAGTATTTTCAAAAGACTGGAATAACCTTTTTAATATATTCGAAAGACCACTGTAGGCAGTTGAAATCCTTGGCAAGAATACAATGACACTTGTAAAGTAAAATGAACTTTGGTTACTATCATTATATCGCAGATAGATAACGGTAAATGATGCAGGGATTCTTTTATTTTTATTTTTAAGAAATGGAACCCATGGAAGGAAGGAAGGAGGTCTGAAGGTTAGAAAGAACCTCTTTTTGGTTTTTCCCCGGAATGGCTACGTTTATTGTGTACAACTTTATGTAAAACTAATAAAAAAATATTTTAAAAAAGCAAAGAAAGAGGATAATAACACAGCATCAATTTATATAAGAATGTATGGGAGTATATTACATTAGGCTTTGTTTTTTTTAACTCATTTTTTCCCCTCTTTCTTACACACATCGTGGTTCTGTTCACCCCTTAACTTTCTCCCCTTTTGTATTTTGTTTTTTTAACTCATTTTTTTCTCTTTCTTAAACACATCGTTGTTCTTTTCGTCCCTTAACTTTCTCCCCTCCCCCCCCCCGTATCACTTTATTTCTAAAAATGAAATAAGGATTTAAACCTTAATGATGGGCACCCACAGCCTTCGTCAAATGAAGAATAAAAGGGAAGGAGAGAGATTCAGTCAGGCCCAGGGAGGTGGCAGCGGGCAGAGGGACTGCCCCCCCCCAGCCCTTCTTTTCCCCTACCTGATCTGTTGCCATGGCAACTGCTTCCCCTCTGCCAGAAGGAAGATGCAGCTGAGATGGTCCTTCCAGCATCATTCCATCACCTGGGAGAGAGAAGGAGGGAGAAAGAGACATCAGCAGGCGTTTGCCTCAGAGGGCAAGAGCCACAAGTCGAAAATACACACTGAGGTAAGTTTACAGATTGTCTCACCCGTTTTATACACTCTGAATGTTTAGGACCCCACTTTTTTTTTATTCATCTCCACTCCTTGTAAGCCATTACTGACAAATCAAGCGTTTTCCTCCATGTGGAATAATAATAATAATAATAATAATAATAATAATAATAATAATAATAATAATAATAATAATATTTTATTTATACCCTCCCCTGCCAGAGCCAAGCTCAGGGCAGCTAATAACAGCAAAATTTCAATAAAAACATAATGGGGGGGGGGAGAGGCCAATTTAAAATACAAGTTAAAAATACAATTTAAAATGCAGCCTCATTTTAATAGTAGCCCATAGATCAAAACCAGAAGGGGAGGGAAACATAAGGGTCAGACTGAGTCTAAACCAAAGGCCAGGCGGAACAGCTCTGTCTTGCAGGCCCTGCGGAAAGATGTCAAGTCCCGTAGGGCCCTAGTCTCTTGTGACAGAGCGTTCCACCAAGTCGGGGCCAGTACTGAAAAGGCCCTGGCCCTAGTTGAGACCTTCCTAACCACCTTGTGACTTGGGACCTCCAAAATGTTGTCATTTGTGGACCTTAAGGTCCTCCATGGGGCATACCAGGAGAGGCAGTCCCGTAGGTACGTGGGTCCTAGGCTGCTTTGAGAGCTGAAAATAACACAGAATCGTAGAATCTTAAGAGTTGGGAGGGACCCAAGGGTCATCTAGTCCAACCCCCTGACCAGACCCTTGATCATCTTAGTCGCCTTCCTCTGCACATATTCCAGCTTGTCAACATCCTTTTTAAATTGTGGTGCCCAGAACTGGACACAGTATTCCTGGTGTGGTCTGACCAAGGCAGAATAGAGCAGGACTATGTAGCAAGGGTGACGCTGTGGGTTAAACCACAGAGCCTAGGGCTTGCCAATCAGAAGGTCGGCGGTTCAAATCCCTGCGACGGGGTGAGCTCCCATTGCTTGGTCCCTGCTCCTGCCAACCTAGCAGTTCGAAAGCACGTCAAAGTTCAAGTACATAAATAGGTATCACTCCGACAGGAAGGTAAACGGCATTTCCGTGCGCTGCTCTGGTTCGCCAGAAGTGGCTTAGTCATGCTGGCCACATGACCCGGAAGCTGTAAGCCGGCTCCCTCGGCCAGTAAAGCGAGATGAGCGCCGTAACCCCAGAGTTGGCCACAACTGGGGGTCCCTTTACCTTTATGTAGCACTGTGGAGGAGTACTGGAAGAAAGTTCCTCCCCACCTCGAGGCCCTTTAAATCAGGGTGGTCCAACGCATGGCCCAAAGGCCGCATGTGGCCCTTGAGGCCTTTTTTGGCAGCCCTCAGCAGCATTTGACATCCGCCAGCCCTCCACTGCCTTCCCAAAGCTGGGTAAGGGAGTTGCTGAGCTTTGGGAGGGAGGTCCTAGGGCTGGAGGTAAAAGGTAAAGGGACCCCTGACCATTAGGTCTAGTCGTGACTAACTCTGGGGTTGCGGCGCTCATCTCGCTCTATAGGCCGAGGGAGCCAGCGTTTGTCCGTAGACAGCTTCCGGGTCATGTGGCCAGCATGACTAAGCCGCTTCTGGCGAACCAGAGCAGCGCGCGGAAACGCCATTTACCTTCCCGCCGGAGCGGTACCTATTTATCTACTTGCACTTTGACATGCTTTCGAACTGCTAGGTTGGCAGGAGCAGGGACCGAGCAACGGGAGCTCACCCCGTCACGGGGATTCGAACCGCCGACCTTCTGATCGGCAAGCCCGAGGCTCTGTGGTTTAACCCACAGGGCCACTTGGAGAGCTTTTAATGTTTGATGTATCACAGTATTTTAATATTCTTTTGGAAGCCGCCCAGAGTGGCTGGGGAAACCCAGCCAAATGGGCGGGGTATAAATAATAAATAATATATTATTATTATTATTATTATTATTATTATTATTATTATTATTATTATTATTATTATTATTATTTATTATGATGATGGAGAGCCGGCATCAAATTTTGTCTTCACTCCCTGTGTCATGTCAAAGTATTCTTGCAGCCCACATGGTCTGAGAGGTTGGGCTGCCCTGTCTTTATTGCATCTACTGTGTGGTGTAGTGGTTAAGAGCGGCAGTCTCGTAATCTGGGGACTGGGTTCGCGTCTCCGCTCCTCCACATGCAGCTGCTGGGTGACCTTGGGCCAGTCACACTTCTCTGAAGTCTCTCAGCCCCACTCGCCTCACAGAGTGTTTGTTGTGGGGGAGGAAGGGAAAGGAGAATGTGAGCTGCTTTGAGACTCCTTCGGGTTGTGATAAAGTGGGATATCAAATCCAAACTCCTCCTCTTATTGCATAGCAACGGATCAGGCCAAGTTCAAGCCTGCCTCGTTAATCCTTACCCGGTATGGCGGCACCTTGTTCCCCCTCCTGCACGACCATCCATCTCAGGGGCCTCCCTCTGGCGTCCAAAGGCGTCTTCTCTGCCTCAGGGAAACCAGCGGCCCCTTCTGCAAACAGGCCCTTTGCCAGAAACAGGGGATGGGGAGCAGGGTTAGAAAAAGAATATCAGAGGAAAAAGCTTGGGATGCTTTCAGAAAAGGTTGGCAAATGACGGGAAGCGGGGTTTCCGTACATGAATTATTATTCTTATTATTGACATTATTAACAACCCAAATAGCAGGGTATTACAGGGCTGCCATACATCCTGGTTTTCCCGGATATATCCTGGAATTGGGCTGCAAAATGATGTCCGGGAGGATTTTTGCTGAACTGGCAAAATGTCCGGGGAAACCCGGACAGGTATGGCAAGCATGGCGATTTTTTATACAGTGGAATCTCGGTTTCCGAACGTAATCCGTTCCAGAAGACTGTTCAACTTCTGAAACGTTCGAAAACCGAAAAGCGGAAGCCTCAACACATTAACGAAACTCAAAACGGAAGCCGCATAGCACATTCAGCTTCCGAAAAACATTTGAAAACCGGAGCAATTACTTCTAGGTTTTTGAGGTTCGGGAACTGAAACATTCGACTACGGAGGCGTTCGAAGACCAAGGTTCCACTGTATTTAAAAATGCTTTAAAAATCCAAGAAAAGCCCCAAAACAACTCTCACCAAAGGAAAAAAACAAACTCAACAACCTTTTGTATATATCATGCAAACAATCACCAAATAGCGGTGGTACACCAATATTTATCAAGACACCAATATTTCCTGAGCTGGCCTGGATAGCAAATACTGAGCTTCAAAGTCCAAAGCCTAGGAAATAAAACCCCACCAAATGACACAGAAACATTCTATGTGAGATTTCTTTTCCGGCAAAAGCAATTATGGGGTACCCTCCCTCACACTCCTGCCCCCTAAAAATTAGGATATAAAGCTCTCACCTGCTGCTCTTCCTGCTTCTTCTCCTCTGCCCGGCTCAGGAGGAAACCTTCGGCCAGGGCCACCGCCTGATAGCTGGTCTCCGCTCCACATTCCCTCACCCAGTTCTCCATCTCCGGGGGGAGGACAGCCAGGAACTGCTCCAGGATCACCAGGTCCAGGATCTGATTTTTCGTGTGTCGCTCTGGATTCAGCCACTCCCTGCAAAGGCGGTGGAGCCGGTTGCAAACCTCTCGGGGTCCCTCAGCCTCCTGGTAGCAGAAACGCCTGAACTTCTGGCGCTGAACATCTGAGCTGAGGGCATCCTCCTCGCCCGGAATCTCCTGCGTGCTTCTTTCCCAAAATTCTCCGCTGTTCCCAATGTTGAAGTCATCAGACACCCTTCTTCTTGTAGGCCCAGCTAAGTCTTGCTTGTCCATCACTGATCTGGGCTCCAAAGAAGATTCCGAATCTTCCTTCTTCTTCAAAAACTGTGCTGACCAGAGGCGTTACACCAATTCCTGCAAAGCCAACACATTGTCTTGTTAGAGAATTATTGCATTGTCTTATTTGTTTATTTATATTTTTTCAAATATATACATTTTATTAGTTTTACAATCTATTTAACATTTCCAGGTTGTGACTTCCTTCCCCTCTTTCTGCGGTCCCTTATTTTTTTTAATGTCTTCTGCATCTTCAAGTTCATTTTACTTGTGCATTTATTTATCTTCTGTAAATATATACTCTTATAAAACTGCAGGTTGTTACATTAATCCTGCTAATGTTTTTATCTGTTTACAATTGATCTGTAAATATTCAATGAACCGTTTCCAATCTTTTATAAGAAGTTTGTTATCTTGATTTCTTATTCTTCCTGTAAGTTTCGCCATTTCTGCATATTCCATAAGTTTTTACACCCACTCTTCCTTTTCTGGAACTTCTGCTTCTTTCCATTTTGGGGCAAGTAACATTTTTGCTGCTGCAGTCGTGTACATAAATAAGTTTCTATACAATTTATGTAGTTCTGTCCCTATAATTCCCAAAAGAAAAGCTGCTGGTTTTTTGTTTTTTTTTTAAAGTTATTTTGAACATCCTTTCCAATTCATTACGTATCATTTCCCAATAAGCTTTAACCTTACTACAAGACCAGAATTATTGCATTGTCAGGGCTGGAAGATTTTCCCGCAGGAAACCAGCCTGAGTTTGGCTTTCAAACAGCTCTTCCCAAGGAAGGAGAAGCAGGTGAATTGTTTGTCAAGTCCCACAACAAATAATGGAGGGAGATTCCTCCACATGAAGGCCATGGATTGATGGATGGATGGATTGATTGATTTTATTGGAAGCCTCCCATCTTTTTGAGAGGATGCAGCAACCTTGACAGCTCTTCCCCCTCCCCTCAGCCTTCCACCAAGTCCATAGCCAAGGCCTTTAACCCTCACTCTGTAACCACAGAACTGTAGGTTCCTCTAATCCAATGCAGGAATCTTTTTGCCCAGTGGCGTAGCGTGGGTTGTCAGCACCCGGGGCAAGGCAAGTAATTTGCGCCCCCTAACCCGTGGATTTGCACCCCTTAACCCTAACCCCCAGATGTTGCGCCCGGTGCGGCCGGCCCCCCTGCACCCCCCACGCTACGCCACTGTTTTTGCCAAATGTGAGGCTCGAACCCACGACCCTGAGATTAAGAATCTCAAGAGACAGCTGCCTCTTCCTGCATTGTGTGTGGGGGTTGGACTAGATGACCCCCGGGTTCCCTTCCAACTCCAGGATTCTAGAATTCGTATGCTCTGCCGACTGAGCTATCTCATGGTCTCTAAACCATAGCCACACAAGTGTGTTCAAATCAAAGTGTTGGTGCTGACCTTTAAAGCCCTAAACGGCCTCAGCCCAGTAGACCTGAAGGAGCCCCTTACTTTGCATTGCATTCACTGGGTGGCATAATAATAATAAGAATTTTTTATTATTTATATCCTGCCCTCCCCAGCCAAAGCTGGGCTCAGAGCGGCTAAGGACTGTAAAAATAACACAGTTTACATAAAATCACCATCAGTTAATGGAAATACATTCTAAAATCAATTCATTCCAAAATCAGTTCAAAATCAAATTAATGGCAACCATTGGGCTAGAGTAGGAACATGGGTATCCCCCCAGGGGGGTTTCCAGCCCCCCACCCCACCCCAGCTGTCATTTTCCTGCCTGACCCCTCCCCCGACCTTGCACCCTCCCCCACAGCCCTGGGGCTCCCCTTCACCCAAATGCACAAACAATGTGCATGCCCCCCCCGCCCCGCCCCCGCTCACCAGAGCCCAGAAGGGACCACCCACGCAGCTCTTGCAAGAGACAGATGAACCGGGCAGGAAAGCAGAGGGGAGGAGGCGCCCTCCACAACCCCCCCCCCGCCCCATCCTCTTCCTCCTATTGCCTTCCCGTCTAGGCATCCTGCTCCGTTCACTTTAACCCTTAGAAGGTTATCGTGCAGGAGGAATCGTAGAGTTGGAAGGGATCCCCCGGGGTCATCCAGCCCAACCCTGCCCAATGCAAGAATCTTTTGCCCAGCGCGGGACTCGAACCCAAGACTCTCCTGCACTAGCGACTGAGCTGTCCCACCCCCTTCCCAAAACAGTGCCTGAGCCTCCCAGGTGCACGTTTCTTCAGGTTTCATCTAGCGCCTCTGGATCATCCGTGCAAAAAATAAAAATAAAGAGGGGGGGTGCCAAAGAGGTTTGGGGGCCGAGCCTTGCACGTGATGCTCCTGCCCCACACCGCATGACCGGAAGTGTGGGCTACTCGCCTCTCCCCCCCCTCTACGATCAGCTGTCTATGGGAGCCTATCTGCTCTGCTCATAGTGAAATGGGTTTGGCAGCGAGGAGACGCAGGGAGCAAAGAGTTAGAGGTGGGGAAAGACCTGGGTTTTTGCTTTGTGTAAAGTGTTGCAGGAATTTATGTATAGTTTGGGGGGGGGGATTGCCCCTCCAACAGATATCATGCACATGCAGCCCACTACCAAAATCAGCACAATCGCTTCTGTGACTTTTGTGATTTGTCCCTACAAAACACTTCATCACAGTTTCTGCCTATCTATTCAAAGGGCCTCTGCTGCACGATACCAAATGTAAGAATTCACTGATAGATGTATCTATGTACTGGCTCACTGGGAAAACTTCAGAAATTCATATAGACATGTGAGCTCAGCTACTCAGCAGGGCCTCTGCCTGAGTGGTAATCCTGACATCCTGACGAGTGCCAGACAGGTAGCCATTCCAGAAATAACAAACCCAGATGAAGACAAAAGGGTGTCATTAACTTGGCTGGGAAACAGGGAAATGTAAATATCTCTTGTTACACTTGATGGGTGTTTGGTGGAGGGCAAGGGGAACCATGGGGCAGGGTCCAGGATGCACAGATTACTGCCACCAGACCTCCCCTTTCATGATGTAACCATGATGTATGAGTGATGTAGTTTGGGGGGGGTGTAACATGGGGATGCGGGTGGCGCTGTGGGTTAAACCACAGAGCCTAGGACTTCCCGATCAGAAGGTCAGTGGTTCGAATCAAGTAGATAAATAGGTACCGTTCCGGCGGGAAGGTAAACGGCGTTTCCGTGCACTGCTCTGGTTCGCCAGAAGCGGCTTAGTCATGCTGGCCACATGACCCGGAAGCTGTATGCCGGCTCCCTTGGCCAATAAAGTGAAATGAGCACCGCAACCCCAGAGTCGGCCACGACTGGACCTAATGGTCAGGGGTCCCTTTACCTTTACCTAACATGGGGATTAGCAGCTAATAAAAGTTGGGGGGCTCTTTTTTCAGGGCTTCCATCTTGTTGCAGGTGGGAGTCCTGTTGCGACAGCCTTCCATAAAGACCAAGCCTACCGGCTGCTGTTTTGCTCTGGTA
Organism: Podarcis bocagei; assembly: GCF_964188305.1. NCBI lineage: Eukaryota > Metazoa > Chordata > Lepidosauria > Squamata > Lacertidae > Podarcis > Podarcis bocagei. Next base: position 9,189,296 of record NC_138126.1, read on the forward strand.
TTCCTGGCTGGTGTCCTTGTTTTTTTGTCCAAGGGAGCCCTCAGATTTCTCAGTTAACAAAAGCAAGGTGTGTAAAAGATGGAGGAACCCTCCACGCTCCCATTGCAGAACATCTGAGGGCTTATGATAATTAAGAATTTATAATAAAAATAATTTATTATTTGTGCCCTGCCCATCTGGCTGGGTTTCCCCAGCCACACTCTCCTCCACAGACTGACGCAAAGTGGTACCCAAACTTCATCTAGCAGGCCATCCCCATCTTCAAGCCTCCACTTGCCCTCTTCCGGTGGGGGTGCTGACTTTGTTTAAAGGAAGAAGCAGCAGCCTTGAAGGGCATCGTCCCACTTCCCTGTCACCTCCCTGTATTTGAAGAACACACAGCAACAGAAGGGAAGAAAGTCTGGATGTAAGTGGGGGGGGGGGCAGCGAGAAAATAAGGGTCACTTTTGTTTTCTCACTGCCCCTGACCCTCAAAAAAGCCTGGACCCAGACTTACGCTCAGTGCTTTGTGGAGCACAGGGTGGCCGAAGGGTGTCAAGCAGCCAGCTGTCCGGTGCTTGAGAGAAACCACGATCGATATCAGGCGATTTGACAAGTGAATTGCCTTGCCCTCTTATGGAAGTTGGCCAACAGGGCTGGAGACAGATAACTATCTGGCCCACCAGCCCACACAAAGTTTCCCACCCTGAAAGAGCAACGGACACATGAAAACAAAAGGGTCCCTCTCCTGGGGAGTTTCCAACTTACAATTTTGACCCTGTAGGGAAAGGTCCACGGAACATAGCCCCAAGAGAGATTGGAGCGGAAAGAGATGAAAAAGGAAAAGACCTTTTGACCTCCCTGCGTTCAGATTTGACAGGTGTCACTGAAGGCGTCTCCAGCCCCTCCCCTCCGTGCTGAAGTGCGAGGACAGGCAACAAAAACGCAGTTTAAGACATTTATTTCACTTATGTATACGAAAAGCTCTATCCTGTTTTTCTAGCACCAACATACCACGCAGAACATCCTTTCCTTGTTTTACACAGCTGTGTCCAGTACTGTAAATATACATTTCTTCTTCTTTTAGATGCTTTCAGAAAGAGAAACGAAGCATTTCTTAAAGAGGTTTGCAACCCAAAATCCACTTAGCTGAGAAAATGCACCCAGCTCCTCCTAACGCCAGTTATGCTTGTTCAGTGATATCCCAAATCTCTCCCTATCCCCGTCCCTCCACCCATCAGTTGCAGGAGTGAAACAAAGTTTGACTCTTCCTGTTAGGACCACCCTGGGCATCCATCACATGATATATGTTTGTTTGCTTGCTTGTTTGTGTGTCAGTATCTACACACATGCACACACTAGCAGAAAGGAACTGGTGTTGCTCAGGAAGTCTAACAAACCAAAAAATAATGAATTCATACATGGATAATGTAACTTGTTTGCTCCTGGGGCTGCACCCCTCACCCTAACCAGGGGGACACCCAAACAGGATCTGGCCCCAAATCAATTTGGGGTCAGGGTTAATGTTTAATTGGGGATTTTTAAAAACCCTATATGGTCAGGGGTGGGGCAGAGAGCCTTGAATTCATACGGTAATGCTTTCCACACTCCCAGAATTCACATGCTTTTCCACTGAGTGGATTATCTAATGATAAGTAAGAGTTATAGTCTATCTGAAGCTCTTTCCACACTCCAGGTACTAATATGTTTTTGCCCCTGAGTGAATTCTTTCATGACAATGGAGGTATGCCCTTGTATCGAAGCCGTTCCCACATTGCACTGGTATGGTTTCTCCTGCGTGTGAATTCTTTGATGAGAAGTGAGGTCCCTGCTCAGACAGAAGCACTTTCCACACACCAAACACTGATACGGTTTCTCCCCTGTGTGAATTCCTTGATGATAGGTGAGATTTGCCTTTTGTGTGAAGCCCTTTCCACATTCCAAGCACTGATACGGTTTCTCCCCAGTATGAACTCTCTGATGAGCAGTAAGAATCGTCTTCTGTGTGAAGCACTTCCCACATTCCAGGCATTTGTACGGTTTCTCCCCTGTGTGAACTCTCTGATGGCGAATGAGGTCTTTGTTCAGGCAGAAACCCTTCCCGCACTCTGAGCATTTATATGGTTTGTCTCCGGTATGAATTTTTTGATGAGAAGTGAGGCTCGTCTTTTGCATGAAGCTCTTTCCACATTCCAGGCATTTATGTGGTTTCTCCCCGGAGTGAGTTCTTTGGTGATAAGTGAGATCGCACTTCCGAATGAAGCTCTTTCTGCACTCCAAGCATTTGTACGGTTTCTCCCCTGTGTGAATTCTTTGGTGGTAAGTAAGAGTTAAATTCTGCCTGAAGCTCTTTCCGCACTCCAGGCACTGATATGGTTTCTCCCCTGTGTGAATTGTCTGATGACAGGTGAGATTCCTCTTCTGAGTGAAGCTCATTCCACACACTAAGCATTGATATGGCTTCTCCCCTGTGTGAGTTCTCTGATGATCAGTGAGCTTCGTCCTGCTGCTGAAGAACTTTCCACACTCCAAACACTGATACGGTTTCTCTTCTCTGTGAATTCTCTGATGATTAGTGAGAGTTCTGTTTTGTTCAAAGCTCTTCACACACTCTAAGGGTGCATAGGTTTTCTCCACTGTGTGAATTTTCTGATGAGTTTGATAAGTGAGACTTTTGTTCTCATGAAAAGCCTTTTCACACTCTAAGCACCGATATGGCTCCTCCCCTGTGTGAATTATGTGATGTGAAGTCCTGTTCGGATGGAAACTCTTTCCACACTCCAGGCACTGATAAGGTTTCTCCCCAATATGAATGCTTTGATGTGTAGCAAGATCAGAACTATGATGAAGGTCCTTTCCGCGTGCTGTAATGAAAATAGGAAAATGAGGTAGAAAGAGAGCTTGAAATCCTTTTGTGACAGACCACATATAGGTGGTTATATTCTGATGACAGAAACCACCAAGACAAGATAGGAGAGCCAGATTTTTTGATTCTAAAGGAGAGTGTCAATTTAGTGGATGTGACATGGTGGAATTGAGAGAACGGGGAGGGACATAATTTGCAGAAGACATGCTAATGCAATTTCCTTAAAAAGAAAAAACAAGGTTTACATTCAACAAAACAAAACCCTATTTTTAAGGAAGGAATTGTCAAAATTTGAAAATCTTTTGTGCATCAGGGCAAGACATAGAAAATCATTCACCAATTTGAACTGTCGTGCCAAGTTCCATGAATATACAACAGGATTTTTCATGGGCACCTGGGAAATTATTAAATTCATCAGTTTAAAAAAATCTAATGTTGTTACTGAAGCTTCTTTGCAAATATGGACTATGTGTACAGATATGCCCATATATATCTCTCTCACTTTTACAAACTGTTGTTTTGATTGTGTTCTAGTTTTAATTGTTCATATTGAGGTCCAAGCATTGTTAGCCAACTTGTAGATTTCTGTTCAATGGAAAGGGGGGGATATAAATATTTCGATAAAGAAAAATAGATAAATCCTGCTCTATTGAAAGAAGGGGGACACAGGTGGCGCTGTGGGTTAAACCACAGAGCCTAGGGCTTGCCGATCAGAAGGTCAGCGGTTCGAATCCCGACGACGGGGTGAGCTCCCGTTGCTCAGTCTCTGCTCCTGCCAACCTAGCAGTTTGAAAGCACGTCAAAGTGCAAGTAGATAAATAGGTACCACTCTGGCGAGAAGGTAAACGGCGTTTCCGTGTGCTGCTCTGGTTCACCAGAAGTGGCTTAGTCATGCTGGCCACATGACTCGGAAGCTGTATGCCGGCTCCCTCGGCCAATAAAGCGAGATGAGCGCGGCAACCCCAGAGTCGGTCACGACTGGAACTAATGGTCAGGGGTCCCTTTACCCTTTACTTTATGGAAAGAAGGAGGTACTAAATTGTTGGGATTCTGCAAAACAGAAGCAGCAGCTAAAATTCATATATAATTTCTAAATAAATATTATAATCCACTAGGGAAATATACTTTTACTGAGAGAGGCCACGATCCCACAGTTCTCCTCCATGACTTCTTTGTGTAGAGCTCTTTGGTCAGGATCCAGCAGAACCCACTCCTCTGCCGTGAAACACACAGCCACATCCTCAAACGATGCTGGGTCCTGAAGGAAAAGCAAATATTTTCCCCTTTATTGATAATACCACCCCAGTTCATAAAACTCACCAATGCTGCCTTCCTGCGACCCCTGCATCCACAGCCTTCCTGTTGGGCAACTTCCTTGACCCCATAACTCCCCCCCCTTTAAATGCCAAAATACAGACACACCCTGACTACCTCCTGGCAGCCCCATTGGTCCTTCCCCTTACCTGGTCCGTTGCCACAGCAACTGCTTCCCTTCCACCAGAAAGAAATGGATGGTTAAGTCTCGCTGGCATCATTCCATCGCCTGTGAGAGACAAAGGTGGGAGACAAAGATCAGAATGGGCTTGTCTCAGAGGTTAAGTGGCCCATGTCTAAGCACCCCCTTGACATTACAAAATGTCATGTATATTACAAAATGTCGTATATATTACAAAATGTCACGTACATTATAATCTGTCATGTATATTTCGTTATATAGACGCTTTCATTTTCAGTACAGTCAAACCTCAGTTCCCAAACGCCTCTGTTTCGGAACATTTGAGCTCCCAAATGCCAAAAACCCGGAGGTGTTCTGGTTTTCAAACGTTTTTCGGAAGCCAAACGTCTGAAGCGGCTTCCGCTGGAGTGCAGGAATCTCCTGCAGCCAATCAGAAACCGTGCCTTGGTTGTCGAACATTTCGGAAGCCAAATGGGACGGATTACATTCGACAACTGAGGTTTGACTGTACAGTGGTGCCTTGCAAGACAAAATTAATCCGTTCCGCGAGTCTCTTCGTCTTGCGGTTTTTTTGTCTTGCGAAGCATGGCTATTAGCGGCTTAGTGGCTATTAACGGCTTAGTGGCTTTAAGAAAAAGGAAACAAACTCGCAAGAACTCGCAAGACGTTTCGTCTTGCGAAGCAAGCCCATAGGGAAATTCGTCTTGTGAAGCGACTCAAAAAACGCAAAACCCTTTCGTCTAGCAAGTTTTTCGTCTTGCGAGGCATTCGTCTTGCGGGGCACCACTGTACTGTGCAAAGACATCTCTCCCCAGCTGGGATCTTGGCAAAGTACAAGTTGGCTTCCATGTGTTCAAGTGCTGAAAATTAACATCACATTGAACTGTAGAAAAGGACCAGAAGGAAGTGTATCTCGCCCCCCTGCGCGTGCGTGTGCGAGCACACACACACACACAGCAGAGTCAGGAGAACACGGAAGGATTTCTTGGATTTCTTCCATAACACTGGGGAACAATTTTTTTCCCATTTTCTGTTGCATGAGATTTTTCAACTGTTCTTATACGTTCTTTCAATGCTGATTTCAAATCTGAAATCGATTTTCGTGTACAGTGGTGCCTCGCAAGACGAAATTAATCCGTTCTGCGAGTCTCTTCGTCTAGCGGTTTTTTCGTCTTGCAAAGCAACCCTATTAGCGGATTAGCGCTATTAGCAGTTTAGCGGCTATTAAAGGCTTAGCGGCTAAAAGGCTATTAGCGGCTTAGCGGCTTAGCAAAAGGGGGGGAGCGAAAAAAATCTCAAGACTCGCAAGACTTTTTCGTCTAGCGAAGCAAGCCCATAGGGAAATTCGTCTTGCGAAGTGCATCGAAAAACGGAAAACCCTTTCGTCTAGCGGGTTTTTCGTCTTGCGAGGCATTCGTCTTGCGGGGCACCACTGTACATGCTATAGTTATCTTGCAGTTTCCGACTTTTGCCGATATGTCATATTTACACTGGGGATAAGTGCACACTGACACGTTGATCTACCCTAACCACATGGTAATTATTGTTTTGCAAACTTAATTTTTCTTAATTTTTATAGTTTTGTAACCTAACCTAACCTAACCTAAATATTTGTATTTTTCAGATTGGACCATATAAGAACATATAAGAACAGTTGAAAAATCTCATGCAAAAGAAAATGGGGAAAAAAATTGTTCCCCAGTATCCCAAGGGAATACATTTTTTTTGCATACCTCCAACTGTACATAGATACACATGTCGTTTTCAATGCGATACATGTCATGTTCAATGCTATATAAGTCACTTACATTTATACTCATATTGTACTACTTTGGCTATGTGTTGAATAAAATACTGAATTCTTGCATTGTGAAAGATTATGGTGAAAAGTGAAAAACAGGAATTGCAAAAAAAACTGGAGCTTACAGAACAAAACCAACTTCTGATATGAAATCAGCACGTCAAAATCAGGTTAGAACAACTGCAGGTGTCAATGCAACAAAAATTTTGTTTCCCAATGATTAATGGAAGGAGACCAAGTTCGTGTTCATGCTCCATTACCCAGCAAGATGGTGCCTCCCTCCTTCTCCTCCTGAACCTTCCACCTTTGCAGGGGAATCTCTCTGATGTTCTCTGGAGCCTTCACAGCATCAAGGAAATCAGTGGCGACTTCTGTGAACAGACCCTTAACCGGAAAGAGGGAACGGGGGGGAGGATGAGAAAAGGAGCGTTAGCGGCAAAGGCTTTGGCATGTGGGACACTTTCAGAACATAGCTGTCAACTTACAGATTTGAAAATAAGGGACCAGCAGCCTCGAAAATCAGGGATCAGCAGCCAAAATAAGGGATTTTGCTTGGCTTATGCAGAAATCCGGCACTGATGGAGCCACGCTGCTTTGGCTGCCACTGACTGTGTTTTGCAGGGGGTTGGGCTACATGATCCTAAGGGTCTACAACTCCGACCGAAGAAGAGGGGCAGACAAAACTGATGAATGACGTCGATAAGGCAAAGCTTACAGGCAGAATTAGAAACCAGGAAGAGGACCTCTTTAATAAAGAACGGGGAAAGTTTATAATTTAGTTGAAAAGCTCTTGTAAAGAGTTACAAACATTGGTAGGATTGACAGAAAACTTGTAGTAAAAATTTGAACTATGGATGGACAAATGATTTATAAAAATAGAGTTATGAAAGGGATGCAGGGGGGAAATCACTACATTAAGATGTTGCACTGGTTGGAGGGGATGCTAAGCAGCACGTCGGGGCTGCCGTCGTCCTGGCGTGAGGAGTTCCATCGGCCCTTTGCTGCACGAGAGGGAGGGAGGGAGACTCTCACCCATGCCGCCCGCAAGCCTGGCATGAGGCGGTTGCGGCGCCGCAGCAGCCGCTGAAGTGCCGTCCTTCTGCGTCCATCCCCTTCTCTTCCTCTTCCCTCAGGCCACCTCCTCAGCCACAGCCTCCGGCTTCCCCTGGCAGAGCGGCAGAAGTCTCTCAACAGAGGGGCTGCCTGCCTGCCCGCCCGCCACCACCCGCCTCCTCAACCTGAGGGGGGAAAAGCAGAGACGGAGACACGGCAGCTCGTGCGCGCGTGCTCTCTCACAGCGGAGGACCCCCGAGCCGCTGCTTCCCTCCAGAGCCGGGCGAGCATGAAACCCAGGAAATTTAAGGGACATCATCAATAAGGGACAGCAGCGGGACATGGCGCTGGGATAAGGGAGTTTCCTGCCAAATAAGGGACGGTTGACAGCTATGTTTCAGAACGGATTTGAAAAATATAGGGAGTTTTGGGATTTTCTGCTTCACGTTCCTCAGCCCTTTCAAACCACCTGAACAAAACTTTTCCAAACCTGCGGCTCTTCCGGCTTCCTGTCCTCTGCCTGGCTCAGGAGGAAACCTTCGGCCAGGGCCACCGCCTGGGAACAGGTCTCTGCTCCACATTCCCTCACCCAGCTTTGCATCTCCGGGGGAAGGACAGCCAGGAACTGCTCCAGGATGACCAGGTCCAGGATCTGAGTCTTAGAGTGAAGCTGTGGCTTCAGCCACCGACGGCAGAAGTCATGAAGCAGGTTGCAAACGTCTCGGGGCCCCTCGGCCTCCTGGTAGTGGAACTGCCTGAAACGTTGGCGCTGAACGTCTGAGCTGAGAGCGTCCTCCGCACCCAGGATATTCTGCATGGTTCTTTCCCAGAATCCCTCACTCCTCCCAACCCGGGTGGTGTCAAGGCCAGCTGTGGCTTGTCCGTCCATGTTGGGTCTGTGCTCCAAGGAATCCTCTGGCTCTCCCCTCTTCTTCCAATCTGCCTTTTCAAGGCAAAAGCTGCCCTGATTCAAGGTACAACCAAGCCCTGAAAAGTGAAGAAAATGGCTTGTTAGAGAATCATTGAATTGTTACGGCTAGAAGCTTTCCGTTCACCAAAGCTGGACGAGTCTGGCTACGAAGCAGCTCTTTGGACTAACAGATGGACAACAAACATGGGTTCTCCAAGTCCTTATGGGGCTAAGTTACTGCAAGGCTGAATGGAGGAAGACTCAACATCTAACACCCAGTGGCCTGAAGATTTCACTGCTCTTTCTACATCTGATTGCATGGCTTATAATAGTCACTTTCATTTACAGTGGTGCCTCGCAAGACGGAAAACCCGCTAGACGAAAGGGTTTTCCGTTTTTGAGTTGCTTCGCAGGACCAATTTCCCTATGGGCTTGCTTCGCAAGACGAAAATGTCTTGCGAGTCTTGAGATTTTTTTTCGATTCCCCCCCCCTTTATCTAAGCCTTTAATAGCCTTTTAGCAGCTAATCCGATAAGCCGATAAGCCTTTAATAGCCGCTAAACCGCTAATAGCGCTAAGCCGCTAATTGGGTTGCTTCGCAAGACGAAAAAACCGCTAGACGAAGAGACTCGCGGAACGGATTAATTTCGTCTTGCGAGGCACCACTGTAGATATCTATTTGGGCATTTGGACTGCTTATATTTATGTATAAATAAATATTTATATTAACGTATCTACGGGACCACCTCTCCTGGTATGCCCCGCAGAGGACCTTAAGGTCCATGAATAACCATAGTTTAGAGGTCCCGGGCCCTAAAGAATTTAGACTATCCCCCAACAGGGCCAGGGCCTTTTCAGTGATGGCTCCAATCTGGTGGAATGCTCTGTCCCATGAGACTAAGACCCTTCAGGATTTAACCTCCTTCCGTCGGGCCTGTAAGACAGAGCTATTCCGCCTGGCCTTTAATTTGAATTCAGCCTGATCTTTTGTTTCCTTTCCCTTCCCTCCCCCTCCCCTTTTATGAAGATTACCCACTCTGAGACCCCACAGCTAGTTCTCCCCTGGCCTCCTCGCTTGCCCAAGTAGGACCAATTCAGCCAGCTAGCCCTAAATTGATTTTTGAATTTTATTGTTATTCATATTTTATGCTGCTTTTATAATTAAGTGTCTTAAATTTGTTGTTAGCTGCCCTGAGCCTGGTTTTCTGAAATGGAAAGGGTGGGGTATAAATTTATTATTATTATTATTATTATTATTATTATTATTATTATTATTATTATGTCTCTCCCATATCAGTCTCTAGAGGTGAGGGGAGACAGACTTTCAGTTCCTCATCAGGCAATGGATTTCCTCCTGCCTTGCCCCACCTAGCTTTTCCCAGACTATGACTTTGAGAACAGCAGCAGCAGCAGCAGTATGGAACAATTCATTCATTCAGGGATATTTTTTTTAAAAAAATAGTTTCATAAGTTGTGCTTCTTTGTTTCTCAATTTGATCCTTTTACATGGTTTTGTACGTTTTGTGGTATATTATGCATTGTGATTTGATGTTACTTTTATTATATATTGGTAATTCTTTATTGTGGTTGAACTGCTTAATTATTATTTGCTGTGGCGCTGTGGGTTAAACCACAGAGCCTAGGACTTGCCGATCAGAAGGTCGGCGGTTCGAATCCCTGCAACGGGGTGAGCTCCCGTTGCTCGGTCCCTGCTCCTGCCAACTTAGCAGTTCGAAAGCACATCAAAGTGCAAGTAGATAAATAGGTACCACTCCAGCGGGAAGGTAAATGGTATTTCCGTACACTGCTCTGGTTCGCCAGAAGCGGCTTAGTCATGCTGGCCACATGCCCCGGAAGCTGTATGCTGGCTCCCTTGGCCAATAAAGCGAGATGAGCGCTGCAACCCCAGAGTCAGTCACGACTGGACCTAATGGTCAGGGGTCCCTTTACCTTTACCTTACTATTAGATTCTGTTGGATTGTTGAATGTTGCTTTGTTTCATATAAGTTATTGGCTGCAGGAGCTTCCTGCAGCCAATCAGAAGCAGCGCTTTGTTTTCCAAACTTTTTGGAAGTCGGATGGACTTCCGGAACGGATTCCATTTGACTTCCGAGATACGACCGTACTGGAGATTAGAGGGCAGTTATGTCGCGTGAGGGCTCTGGATTAAAGCCTTCCATGCCCTTGGGAATCAGAGGATCCTGCATCCATCCCTCTCTCCAGTCCATCCCTTATGGCTCTCAGCCTTCCACTGATTCCCATCCCCACCCCTTCTCTATAATCCTCACTGCGTAATCCATAAACCACTCGCACACAAGCCTGTTTACTTCCCACTGGTACCTGCTGCCTTAGATTAAAAAGGGTTCCCATTTTCAGCTGTGCTTCTGTACTCCGGGACAAAAAAAAAAAAAGTTCCCCTGCACGGGTTATGTGCTGCACATCTGAAAGCGCACACCAACACACACAAGTGTCCACCGTGCCTGCAGACCCTCCAAGTGTCCCTATTTTCCAGGGATTTACTTACAGAAGCCACCCTGGTTTCTGATTTGATCTCCAAATGTCTCGCTTTTCCCTGGGACCTCCCTATTTTCATCAGGGAAATGCTAGAAGGTATGTAGCTATCCGACCCCCCCCCCAGCCCTGTACAGGGAAGTTTTTTAATGTTTAATAATTTATTATGTTTTTATAAGGGACGCGGGTGGTGCTGTGGGTTAAACCACAGAGCCTGGGACTTGCTGATAAGAAGGTCGGCAGTTCGAATCCCCACAACGGGGTGAGCTGCCATTGCTCGGTCCCTGCTCCTGCCAACCTAGCAGTTCGAAAGCACCTCAAAGTGCAAGTAGATAAATAGGTATCGCTCCGGCGGGAAGGTAAACGGCGTTTCCATGCGCTGCTCTGGTTTGCCAGAAGTGGCTTAGTCATGCTGGACACATGACCCGGAAGGGGTCAGCAACCGGCTCCCTCACCCAGTAAAGCGAAATGAGCCCCGCAACCCCAGTCGGTCACGACTGGACCTAATGGTCAGGGTCCCTTTACCTTTATGTTTTTATATATGTTGGAAGCTGCTCAGAATGGCTGGGGCAAACCAGACAGATGGGCGGGGTATAAATCATAGGATGATGATTTTGATAATATTATACGAGCAAAGTCCCAACCAAAGAAGAATGGCAACTTAAACTGTTGGAATATGCACAGCTTGCGGATCTAATTTACAGAATAAGAGAACAAGAAGAACACTTGTTTAAAGAAGATTGGAAAATGTTTATTGAATATATGGGGGGGGGGAATTGTGTACACTTGAAAACGTTGGCAGCATCAAGATGAATTCAACAGTGTAAATAGGTTTTGATGGAAGGAATAATGGAATACTGAATGCTTTAGTTTATATAAAATATGCAGGGATTTATGCTATGCAAAATGAACCATGGAAAGAGAAGAAGGGAAGTCACTGATATTTCAAGGTTGTCTAAATGAATATTCAAAGCTGTAAAACAGAAAACTTAATAAAAATTATATTAAAAAGTAAAAATAAAAATGTTGGAGGGTATGTGCTTGACTGTGGTGGCGGTGCAAATCCTAACAGAAGCGCAGCTGATGATTCTCTCCCAGCCCCCCAGCCCTGCAGACCTTGAAACCTCCCCACGGCATGAAACATCCAAGGGGCCTCCTGCTGGCTTTTCAGAGAGGAGGGAGAAAGAAGCCCGGATCCCTAAAAGCTTGTGTGCAGGGAAGTTTTTACGTGTGACATTTTAATGTATTTTTAATCTTTGTTGGAAGCCGCCCAGAGTGGCTGGGGAAGCCCAGCCAGATGGGCGTGGTACAAATTATTATTATTATTATTATTGTGTGTTGTGTTGGGCAGATCCCAGAAGAATCTGCTGCAGAGGCTGCCTCCCTATGGGGCAAAGTGGGGCCAGGGTTTGGCTCCCTAAACACTCTCAGCCGGCTACCCCTAACCCCCCCACCCCACATTTTCTCCCCATTCAAAGCCTGGGATCCCGGAATCTCCCCCTCCTCACCCCTCCCTTTCAGGTCCTCCTAGGCACCCACCCCTGCAGCCCAGGGACCCCTACCCTTCAAAGAGACAGTTTTTGGGGGGGCGGCTCACCAGATCCCAGGTGGGGCCACCGATGCAGCGCTTGGGGGAGACAGAAGAAGCTTCCCTACAGGAGAGGTGGGTTGGTGGGGGGGGTGGAGATGCACTTCCGGTATGAGAACACCCTCCCTTCCTCTCTAGGAATCCTCTCCACTGCCCCTTCCTCTCTAGGAATCCTCTCCACTTCCCCTTCCTCTCTAGGAATCCTCTCAACTTCCCCTTCCTCTCTAGGAATCCTGTTAAAGTTCCTTTAACCCGTTAGGATGTTCAGCAGCCTCTTGAAGCCTCTTGATCAGGGGTCAGCAACCTTTTTCAGCTGCGGGCTGGTCCACTGTCCCTCAGACCATGTGGGGGGGCTGGACTATATTTTTTTGGGGGGGATAAACAAATTCCTATGCCCCACAAATAACCCAAAGATGCATTTGAAATAAAAAGACACAATCTTTGTTGTTGTTTAGTTGTTTAGTCGCGTCCGACTCTTTGTGACCCCATGGACCAGAGCACACCAGGCTCTCCTGTCTTCCACTGCCTCCCGCAGTTTGGTCAAACTCATGCTGGTCTCTTCGAGAACACTGTCCAACCACCTCGTCCCCTGTCCTCCCCTTCTCCTTGTGCCCTCCATCTTTCCCAACATCAGGGTCTTTTCCAGGGAGACTTCTCTTCTCATGAGGTGGCCAAAGTATTGGAGCCTCAGCTTCAGGATCTGTCCTTCCAGTGAGCACTCAGGGCTGATTTCCTTCCGAATGGATAGGTTTGATCTTCTTGCAATCCATGGGACTCTCAAGAGTCTCCTCCAACACCATAATTCAAAAGCATCAATTCTTCGGCGATCAGCCTTCTTGATGGTCCAGCTCTCACTTCCATACATCACTACTGGGAAAACCATGGCTTTAACTATACAGACCTTTGTTGGCAAGATGACGTCTCTACTTCTCAAGATGCTGTCTAGGCCTGTCATTGCCCTTCTCCCAAGGAGTAGGCGTCTTTTATTTTCGTGACTGCTGTCGCCATCTGAAGTGATCATGGAGCCCAAGAAAGTAAAATCTATCACTGCCTCCATTTCTTCCCCTTCTATTTGCCAGGAGGTGATGGGCCCAGTGGCCATGATCTTCGTTTTTTTGATGTTGAACTTCAGACCATATTTTGCTCTCTCCTCTATCACCCTCATTAAAAGGTTCTTTAATTCCTCCTCACTTTCTGCCATCAAGGTTTTGTCATCTGCATATCTGAGGTTGCTGATATTTCTTCCGGCGATCTTAATTCCGGCTTGGGATTCATCCAGCCCAGCCTTTACTCATGTAAAAACACACTGATTCCCAGACCATCCGCAGGCCAGATTTAGAAGGCGATGGGGCCGCATCCGGCCCCCGAACCTTAGGTTGCTACCCCTGCTCTCGATCCTTTGTTGCTGGGCAGGGGATTATGTGCAATAATAATAACAACAATAATAATAACTTTTATTTATACCCTGCCCTCCCCAGCCAGAGCCGGGCTCAGGGCGGGTAACACCAATAAAATCACAGTAAAAATAAGGGGGGGAACCAATTTAAAATACAGGTTAAAATGCAATTTAAAATGCAGCCCGTGATTGGCTGCACATGATTGGCTAATGGATATAGTTAAACAATATTGAAGTATCAGATCTGGAAGGACGTGATAATAGATTTGGTTAGCATTCTGAATTTTGGTATGAGAAAACAAAGGTGCACAAGGGATTCCTGAACCACATTATAAGGGAATCAATTTACCAAGTATGGGACAAATATAAGAATTTATTAGAGAACAAGACACCTTTGTGGCTTTCCCCATTAGAAACCATGTCTGTAAAAAGAGGTAAACACGAAACTGGGCAACATACAAAGATCTGTTAACAGAAGTAGAAAACAAATTAAAGGTGAAAAAATATGAGGATAAAAAAGCTCTGTTAACAGATTCGTTACAATATTGCCAAATAAATGACATATTCAGAGGTGACAAAGAGAAGGACTTTGGGAAGGAATTCTCAAAGTTCAAAAATGAATTATTAGAAAATAATGAGAAATTGTTATCAAGAATGTACAAACCACTGTTGGAATGGGAAACGAAAGATGAAGAGGTTAAAGCTGTAATGATACACTTGGGCAAAAGACATAGGTTATAATATACCACTTGAATCATAGGAAAAGCTGTGGAAAGAGATTTTAAAATTCACGGCTTGTAGTTCATTAAAATAAAATTATATGAAGATGATATACTGATGGTATTTGACTCCAGTAAAGCTTGCTAAAATGTATAAAGATATCTCTAACTTATGCTGGAAATGTAAGGATAAGGAACGAACAATTTTTTCATATGTGGTGGATGTGTAAAAAAGTAAAGGGCTTCTGGGAAATGATATACAATGAACTTTTTAAAATTCTTAAAATTAGTTTTAAAAAAACCAGAGGCTTTTTTACTAGGTGTAATAGGAGGAGAATTGCCAAGGAAGCAAAGGAGACTGTTTTATGTATGCGACCACAGTGGCCAGAATGCTGCTAGCCCAGATGTGGAAAGAAGAAAAGGTCCCAAAGAAAGAAAAATGGATAACTAAGATGACTGACTCTGCCGAAATAGCTGAAGATCAGGCACCAAGATGAGAAAAAATTCAATCAAGAATGGGGAAACTTTATAGACTATTTTAGAGAACACTGTAAAAACGTCAAAACATTAGCAGGTTTGATGTAATATTTATGAACTAAGAATAGAATTAGGAGGGGGGAAAGAAGTTGAAATTAATAGTAGAAATATAATTATATGCAAGGTGAATAAAGGGGGGGAATGGAAACCAGGGGGGCCGGGGGAAAAGCCATTTATTGCAAATTTGGATTGGATATCTATGTACCAAAAGGGGAACTATTGTTATTTTGAAAATTGAAAATAATATATATATATATATTTGAAATAGTTTAGAAAACTATTTGGGGCTCCCGCGCAGCTGATCCAGCGGGGCTTTCCGGAGGCGAGACCAGCGCCTCTCCTCGCTCTCTGCCCGGAGAAGCCCAGAGGCTCCTGCCGCTCGGCTCCGAAACGGTTAAGAGCAGCGGCGACAGAGCTGAGATTCCTAGAGCGGAAGAAAAAAAAGGCTGTCGGGAGAATAGCAGCTTCCGCTTCCTGTCCCGCTTTTGGCGGGGTGGCAGATGCCGGTCATGGCGGCGGCTTTCCTTCCTCGCGGAGGCGCTGGAGGTGGGTCATATTATGATGTTTTATAAGGGGGGTGCAGCTGGAGGGAATGCGGAGAGGGAGTTTAAAAAAACCCCAGTAGGCAAACCGTTTCAATGTAAGTTTTTTTCTGCGTCTCCTTTTTCTAGTCATCAATTTGTCCAGATTTTCACATTTTTAAAGAACTCTTGAAAATTGTTCAACATTTTGGTGCAGATCTCGCCTAATGCTCACGCCTTTGCAAAGGGTATTTCCCCAAATATTTACATTTGCCATAATTAATGCATTCTGTATATAATTCCGCTAAAGTAATGCATTTATAGGGCTTTCCCCCTTTGTATGGGGGTAGGACATCTTTTCCCAATGGAAGGGCAGATCTTTCTCCTGCTCTCCTTCCTGCAGGCCAACTTGGGCAGGTTGGGGAGCTTCCTTGGGCTCCCCATAGGGCTTG
Organism: Podarcis bocagei; assembly: GCF_964188305.1. Lineage (NCBI taxonomy): Eukaryota > Metazoa > Chordata > Lepidosauria > Squamata > Lacertidae > Podarcis > Podarcis bocagei. Next base: position 9,205,085 of record NC_138126.1, read on the forward strand.
GGGTCAAGGCAAACCCTTAAGCATTGGAAAACCTTCTGCTGGGGCTGCACCTGGAACTTGTAATAATTTTTATCCGGCCTGATTTTATTATAATTTATTAAAACTGTATACCTCCCTGTACCCACAGGCCTTAGGGCAGTCCACAGGATAAAATTGCAATATAAAAACTGAAAATTACATAATCAAAACATAAACAAAATCAACCCAATAACACCCCCCAAAAGAACCACACACATTTAAAAACATTTGTGTTTCAATTAAATACAGCAGTTCTGGGCAGAAGAGGTTAAAAAAGAGGAGAAACAAGCAACTTCAAGTCCACATTAAAATTCCAGGCGTGGCTGAGGCCTTAGTTAGACAGGCTAATACTATTACTATTACTACTCCCAACACCCCTGAGCACCCTCTCCCACCAGTGTCCTGCCTCGGTAATGGACTGGATGAAAGCCAACAAATTGAAGCTCAATCCAGATAAGAGTGAGGCTCAGTTAGTGGGTGGTTCCCTAGAGCAGATGGCTGGGAGGTCGCCTGCTCTTGATGGGGTTACACTTCCTTTGGAGGAGCAGGTTCGTAGCTTGGGGGTAATCCTGGATCCTTTGCTGTCACTTGAGGCTCAGAAGGCCTGTAGTGCCTTCCATCACCTTTGGCTGGTAGCCCAGCTACACCCCTATCTGGACAGGAATAGCCTATCTACCGTTGTCTATGCTTTGGTAACTTCAAGGTTAGATATAGATATGCGTTATACGTAGGGCTGCCTCTGAAGACAGTTTGGAAACTTCAGCTAGTGCAGAATTCAGCAGCCAGGTTGCTCACCGGAGTAAGGCGGGTGAGCATATTACCCCCATCCTGGTCCGACTGCACTGGCTACCAGTTAGTTTCCGGGCTTAATTCAAGGTGCTGGTTTTGACCTATAAAGCCTTACATGGCTCAGGATCACAATACTTCAAGGGCTGCTTCTTTCCATATGAACCTAGCCTGATCCTGAGGTCCTCCTTCGTGGGCCTCCTCCTCAAGTGGTCTGGAGGGTGGCTGCGCGCCTGTGGAATGCTCTCCCCAGGGAAGTTCACCTGGCGCCTTCCTTATACACCTTTGTTGTTGATTAGTCATCTTAGTTGTGTCCAACTCTCCGTGACCCCATGAATCAGAGCATGCCTTGGAAATTCACTTTCCTCTCAAAGCTTCTCCTTTTTTATGTCCATGGAGCTTTCATGGCAAAATACTGGAGTGGGTTGCCAGTTTCTTCTCCAGGTGGATCACATTTACCGTATTTTTCGCTCTATAACACGCACCTGACCATAACACGCACATCGTTTTTAGAGAAGGAAAACAAGGGAAAAAACATTCTGAATGAAACAGTGGATGTATCATTTTTGTGCTTCATGCTGTGGCCACAGACATGTGATCTGATGGTGAATTTGGGGTGACCCAATGCAAAAATCCTGAGAATCCCTGTGGATCCATGCTTTGTAACCACGTTTTTGCACCATTGCAGCCCCAGGCAACAGTGGGTGCGTGATTTTTGGGGGGCAGGCTGTAGCCATGGACATGCTATGTGCTCTGATGGTGAATTTGGGGTGACCCAATGCAAAGATCCTGTGGATCCATGCTTTTTAACCACATTTTAAGTGGGGAGGGAAGGAAAAACACAGAGTGGACAAGGAGCAGGAGAGGGGTGTGCAGAGAAGCAGCTGGCTAAGAATGCAGGAGAGGGGTATAACGGGAGGGAGGAAAGGAAGGCAAAAGTTTTCCCTTACCTACCCACCCAAGCCAGCCAGCTCTCTCTCTCTCTCTCTCTCTCTCTCTCTCTCTCTCTCTCTCTCTCCCTCCTGCATGTTTTCACGGAGAGGAATTAGAATGAAGGACGATCCTTTCCTTTCCTCTCTGCTTGCCTGGAGGGGAGGGGCTTTCCCTGCTCTTTGTTCCGTTTGAGCAAACACAGCAAGGAAACAGAGGAGAGTGGGCAGTAAGACCCTGAGGCAGAATGCAGGAAAGCAGCCACTTCCTCTTTTCAGGTTTCCCTTCTCCGAGACGCGCAATTTGATTTTTGCCTGCTTTTTTTTGCCTCCACTCGCGCCATTTGGCTCCAGGGACCACACATTCACTCAATAACACGCACAGACATTTTCCCTTCCTTTTTAGGAGAAAAAATCTGCGTGTTATAGAGGGAAAAATACGGTAGTCTAAACTCTTGGCTGACCTGTCTGTCTTGGGTGGCCCTGCTTCTCTGACTTATTCAAGCTCCTTCGCCACGACAAGGCAGTGATCCATGAAGGGATATACACCTTTAAGTGCCATGCAAACATGTTCCTTTTTAACCAGGCTTTTGCTTGATATGTTTGACATCCTATAGTCTTTTTCAAATGTGGCTCTTTTTTTGGGGGGTGTTATTGGATTGTTTTTATTCTGATTATATATGATGTGATCTTTTCTGCGAACCACGCCGAGTCCTCCGGGTTTAGGGCGGTATATGAACTCAATAAATAATAATACCATATTAATACTTTCATTATTTGTACCCCACGGATCTGACTGGGTTGCCCCAGCCACTCTAGCTGCTTCTAACAAATATAAAAGCATAATAAAACATTTAATTTTTTTTATAAGATATTTATTAAAATTTTCAAAGTTAATACATTATAACAAAAAGAAAAGAAAAAACAAAAATGCAAAAAGGAAAGACAATTTAAAAAGAGAAAAAGAAGGGGAAAAAACCACATATAAATTCCATTTACTTATTTTCTTTTAACTTACTTTCCAGACCTCCTCATACCACCCTTTCTTATATTCCAGTTTAAATTGTTTGAACAGCAAATCCTCACCATTAGGTCTTTTACTTATTTCAAAACCTTATTTTCTATCTCTTAAGCATTACAGCTGAAAACCACTTAAGTACTGTCCAACATCATTCTAGCATTCCTTAATTTTACAGTATTTCTGCAAGTAGTCTTTAAACTTCTTCCAATCTTCTTCCGCCGACTCTTTTCCCTGGTCTCGGATTCTGCCGGTCATTTCTGCCAGTCCCATGTAGTCAATCATCTTCATCTGCCATTCTTCCAGAGTGGGTAGATCTTGTGTCTTCCAATATTTTGCGATGAGTGTTCTTGCTGCTGTTGTCGCATACAGAAAGAATGTTCTATCCTTCTTTGGCACCAATTGGCCGACCATGCCCAGGAGAAAGGCCTCTGGTTTCTTCAGGAAGGTATACTTAAATACCTTTTTCATTTCATTATAAATCATTTCCCAGAAAGCCTTAATCCTTGGGCACGTCCACCAAAGGTGAAAGAATGTACCTTCAGTCTCTTTACATTTCCAACATTTATTGTCAGGCAAATGATAGATTTTTGCAAGCTTGACTGGGGTCATGTACCACCTGTAAATCATTTTCATAATATTCTCTCTTAAGGCATTACATGCCGTAAATTTCAGACCGGTGGTCCATAACTGTTCCCAGTCAGCAAACATAATATTATGTCCCACATCCTGTGCCCATTTAATCATTACAGATTTCACCGTTTCATCCTGAGTATTCCATTTCAGCAGCAAGTTATACATCTTTGACAAAATCTTAGTTTTGGGTTCTAACAGTTCTGTCTCTAATTTTGATTTTTCCACCTGGAATCCAATTTTTTTGTCCAATTTATAAGCCTCCATTATCTGACAATAATGAAGCCAGTCTCGCACTTTGTTTTTTAATTTCTCAAAGCTCTGCAATTTCAATTTGTCTCCCTCTTGTTCCAAAATTTCCCAATATTTTGGCCATTTGGACTCCATATTGAGTCTTTTAAGAGCTTTCGCTTCCATTGGTGACAACCACCTTGGAGTTTTGTTTTCCATTAAGTCTTTGTATCTTATCCAAACATTAAACAATGCTTTCCTGACAATATGGTTTTTAAATGCTTTATGTACTTTGACCTTGTCGTACCACAAATATGCATGCCACCCAAAAGCATTATTAAATCCTTCTAAGTCCAAAATGTCTGTATTCTCAAGAAGCAGCCATTCTTTCAGCCAGCAAAATGCTGCTGATTCATAATAAAGTTTAAGGTCTGGCAGGGCAAATCCCCCTCTTTCTTTAGCATCAGTTAAAATCTTAAATTTTATTCTGGGCTTCTTGTCCTGCCAGACAGATCTAGAAATATCTTTCTGCCACTTCTTGAAACAGTCCATCTTGTCCACAATCTGCAATGTTTGAAACAAAAACAACATTCTAGGCAATACATTCATCTTTATAACTGCAATTCGACCCAACAAGGAAAGCTTCAAATTTGACCATATTTCTAAATCTTTTTTCACTTCTGTCCAACATTTTTCATAATTATCTTTAAATAAGTTCACATTTTTTGCTGTCATATTAATCCCCAGGTATTTCACTTTCTTAACCACAGTCAAACCAGTCTCATTCTGAAACCTTTCTTTTTCAGTTGATGTTAAGTTTTTCTCTAAAACTTTGGTTTTTAACTTGTTCAGTTTAAATCCTGCCACTTGACCAAATTCTTGAATTACCGTATTTTTCGCTCTATAACACGCACCCGACCATAACATGCACGTAGTTTTTAGAGGAGGAAGATCCATAGGCATGCCACCCGTAGGCATTCCCTCCATAACACGCACAGAAATTTCCCCTTACTTTTTAGGAGGAAAAAAGTGAGTGTTATGGTGCAAAAAATACGGTAAGTCTAAAACCCTTTTAGTACTAGATTCTGGCTCCTGTAATGTCAAAATTAAATCATCTGCAAAAGCTCTCAATTTATACTGTTTAGCTCCGACCTGTATACCTTTAACCAGCTGGTCTCTTCTAATCATATTCAGCAGGACCTCCAGGACCGATATAAAAAGCAATGGTGAAATTGGGCATCCCTGTCGTGTCCCTTTTTCTATCTTAAGCATAATAAAACATTTAAAACTTCCCTCTACATGGCTGCCTCCAATTGTCTTCTAAATGTTGCATAGTTATTTTTTTGACAACTGACGGGAGGGCGTTCCGCAGGGTGGGCACCACTACCAAGAAGGCCCTCTGCCTTGTTCCCTGTAAGTTCCCTTCTCACAGTGAGGGAACTGCCACAAGGCCCTGGGACCTGGATCTCTGTGTCCTGACTGAATGATTGGGGTGAAGACGCTCCTTTAGCATTTCATCAGCTTGCCTTTTTATTCCATCAGGAGATGTTGAAGGGATGCTGGCAGAAGGGGAACAATCAGAAATGTCACCAAAAGGATTCAAAGAACAAAGGAATCTGAGGGTTCAAGAGGGAGGCAGCAGGCGAGAGGGGAGACGAAGGCAGAAGCTGGAGGCTGACTCTGGTATGTCTCAGGGTGGTGAAAATAAAATTCCTAGAGAGAAGAAAAAGCATGAATGCACCGTGTGTGGAAAGAGATTGCGTAGTCACTCAACTCTTACTTTACATCAAAGAACTCATACAGGGGAGAAACCGTATACATGTTTAGAGTGTGGAAAGAGCTTCAGTAAACGTGGTAACCTTACCTCGCATCAAAGAACTCATACAGGGGAGAAACCGTATACTTGTTCAGAGTGTGGAAAGAGCTTCAGTGGCAGTGGTAGCCTTACCTCGCATCAAAGAACTCATACAGGGGAGAAACCGTATACTTGTTCAGAGTGTGGAAAGAGCTTCAGTGTCAGTGGTAGCCTTACCTCGCATCAAAGAACTCATACACGGGAGAAACCATATACATGTTCCGAGTGTGGAAAGAGCTTCAGTCAGAGTAGCTACCTTAAGTTGCATCAAAGAACTCATACAGGGGAGAAACTGTATACATGTTTAGAGTGTGGAAAGAGCTTTATTTGGAGGAGCAGCCTTATGTTGCATCAACAAACTCATACAGGGGAGAAACCATATACATGTTCCGAGTGTGGAAAGAGCTTCAGTGTCAGTGGTAGCCTTACCTCGCATCAAAGAACTCATACAGGGGAGAAACCGTATACTTGTTCAGAGTGTGGAAAGAACTTCAGTCACAGTACTGCCCTTACCTCGCATCAAAGAACTCATACAGGGGAGAAACCGTATATATGTTCCGAGTGTGGAAAGAGCTTCAGTCAATATGGCCAGCTTACCTCGCATCAAAGATCTCATACAGGGGAGAAACCATATAAATGCTTGGAGTGTGGAAAGAGCTTCAGTCACAGTAGTGCCTTTATCTTGCATCGAAGAACTCATACAGGAGAGAAACCGTATAAATGTTCAGAGTGTGGAAAGAGCTTCAGTCACTGTGGCCAGCTTACTAGGCATCAAAGATCTCATACAGGAGAGAAACCGTATACATGTTCAGAGTGTGGAAAGAGTTTCAGTAGGAATGGTGCCCTTACCTCGCATCAACGAACTCATACAGGGGAGAAACCGTATACATGTGCAGAGTGTGGAAGGAGCTTCAGTCAGAGTGGCCACCTTAAGTCGCATCAAAGATTGCACACAGGAGAGAAACCGCATACGTGTTTGGAGTGTGGAATGAGCTTCACTCACCGCAATGGGCTTGCTAGACATCAACAAACTCATCAAGGCAGCAAACCTTATAAATGCTGGAAATGTGGCAAGAGCTTCAGTCGCCTCGACTCCCTTTCCTCGCATGAAAGGATTCATACAGGGGAGAAACCGCATACATGTTTGGAGTGTGGAAAGAGCTTCAGTCACCTCGACTCCCTTTCCTCGCATCAAAGATTGCACACAGGAGAGAAACCTTATAAATGTTTGGAGTGTGGGAAGAGCTTCTGTGGCGGTAGCCAACTCAGGTTGCATCAAAGAACTCATACAGGGGAGAAACCATATATATGTTCCGAGTGTGGAAAGAGCTTCAGTGAAGGTGGTACTCTAACTAGCCATCAAAGAACTCATACAGGGGAGAAACCGTACACATGTTCAGAGTGTGGAAGGAGCTTCAGTCAGAGTAGCGCACTTAAGTTGCATCAAAGAACTCATACAGGGGAGAAACCGTACACATGTTCAGAGTGTGGAAGGAGCTTCAGTCAGAGTAGCTCCCTTAAGTCGCATCAAAGAACTCATACAGGGAGAAAATCTTAGAAATGTTTGGTGTATGGAAAGAACATCAGTGACAGGGACTCCCTTCCTAAACAATAAAGAACTCATACAAGGGAAACATCTTAGAAAGGGTTGGCGTGTGGGAAGATCTTTAATCATATGAAATAACTCCTACAGAGAGTAAACCAATGATAGTGTTCTGGTCCCCCCAGGACAGCCATTATTGGATTGGAAGAACTTTCTGACAGTAAGAGCTGTTTTGACAATGGAACAGTCTCCCTCGGGAGGTGGCGGGCTCTCCTTCCTGCGAGGTTTTTAAGCAGAGGTTTGATGGCCTTCTGCTATGGATGCTTTAGCTGAGATTACTTCATTGCTGGGGGTTGGACTAGATGACCCTTTTGTTGTTTAGTCGTTTATTCATGTCCGACTTCATGACCCCATGGACCAGAGCACGCCAGGCACTCCTGTCTTCCACCACCTCCCGCAGTTGGGTCAGGCTCATGTTTGTAGCTTCGAGAACACTGTCCAACCATCTTGTCCTCTGTCGTCCCCTTCTCCTTGTGCCCGCCATCTTTCCCAACATCAGGGTCTTTTTCAGGGAGTCTTCTCTTCTCATGAGGTGGCCAAAGTATTGGAGCCTCAACTTCACTATCTGTCCTTCCAGTGAGCACTCAGGGCTGATTTTCTTAAGAATGGATACATTTGATCTTCTTGCAGTCCATGGCACTCTCAAGAGTCTCCCCCAGCACCATAATTCAAAAGCATCAATTCTTCGGTGATCAGCCTAGATGACCCTTGGGGTCCCTTATAACTACAGTTCTATGATTCTATATACATCATCTGCTAGACAGCTGTTGTCACAAGCTTGGCAAATCCAGGCATATACTTGATCATCAGATAATGCCAATATTATTCACTTGGACTGTGCTGTTTGAATCCATGTACAATTCTAGGTGCCTATTCTATAGTTTTGTTTTCATATCCTAATTTTCATCTGCTGTTACTTGTAGTGTTCCCAAAGCAAGTAAGGATTCAGAAGATCAGTAAAGGAAGGAAGGAACGGTAGTATTCACCATCTCTTCCTGAACTCTGTTCCTGGCCCTAAGATCTATCTAAAGATCAACAAACTACATCAAAGTAACCTATTAACTTTCTGGCCTAGGATGGCTGGTGCAGCAACAGGCAACTGGTCTGTGTCCTAGAATGCTTATACGTGCTTGTCAGACATAGAGAAATGGCAGTAGAGAAAAATGGCGTGGATGTAGAGGCTTGTGGGATTTGATCAGAAATTATTGTCAATGAATCAAACCCAGTCAGCGCAATGCTTTCATCGCGGACACAATGGCTCGATGCATATTTTATAATTCCTCATAGTAATCCTGTCTGATCCCTACAGTTATAGCTGCTATGTCTGTTTCATGTGCATCATAAAATGAAACAGAAAAAGCTTTAAGAAAATAAAATCTTTATGATTTTTTTTTTAAAAAAAACCCTCATGAGTCCCACCTACACTGGAAAAAAATTGTGGGATCTGCTCACATCCCTCATAGTTAGCTTACTGCAATGCACCGTACAAAGAGATATCGTAGAAGGTTGGGCCACAGGCTGTAGCTGGTGCAGAACGCAATAGCCAGGTGGCTTGTGTGAGCAAGGTTAACAAATGTAAAGGATCCCTGGACAGTTAAGTCCAGTCAAAGGCAGCTATGGGGTTGCAGCGCTCATCTTGCTTTCAGGCCGAGGGAGCTGGCGTTTGTCCACAGACAGCTTTCGGGGTCATGTGGCCAGCAGGAATAAACTGCTTCTGGCGCAATGGAACACTGTGATGGAAACCAGAACTCACGAAAACTCCGTTTGCCTTCCTGCCACAGTGGTACCTATTTACCTACTTGCGCCGGTGTGCTTTCGAACTGCTAGGTTGGCAGGAGCTGGGGCAGAGCAGCAGGAGCTCACTCTGTCGCACACATTCGAACCGCCAACCTTGCCATCAGCAAGCCCCAGAGGCTCAGTGGTTTAGACCACAGTGCCATCCACGTCAGGCTTGTGGGAGGAAACTACTGCCAGCATAGAACAGCCTGCTAGTGGGATTGGCACTTGCTACCAATCCGCTACTGGGCTGAGTTCAAGGAGTTTGTACTCACATGCAAGTCCCTGTTCTGCTCAGTCCCAGATATACAGCAGAGATTCTCCTGCAAGTTCCAAAGATCCCCAAAGCACACACCCAGAATGGGGCTCTTAGTGTCACTGTCTGTGTTCTGTGGAATGGCATCCCTTTCGGGGGGGGGAGCGGGAATTGGGACCTTTTCCAGCTGGATAAATAGATTTTAATAATGGGGGTCCACTTGTTACGGTTTTAGTCTTATTTTTATTTGTTGCCTTTGTGTATATAACTGCTTTTTAAAACATTTTTTTATATAAATTGCCTTGAGATGGTGGTTTAGAAGGCAATCAATTATTTTGTAAAAATATTTTTAAAATACTTTTCACATTTATGCATTTCACTAATTTTAGAATCATTTTGACATTTCAAGGTTTGACTTCCTCCTCTTTCTGCGGTTCCTTAAATTTATTTTTAATATCTTCTGCATATCCAAATTAACCTAATTTGCTCATTTATTAATCTTCTTTAAATATATACTGGTATGAAACTGCAGGTTATTACAATAACCCTACCAATGTTTTTATCTGTTTACAATTTATCTGTAAATATTCAATAAACCATTTCCATTCTTTTATTTTAAAAAAATGTTATTTTGATTCCTTATTCTTCTGGTAAGTTTCACCATAGAAGGCAAGGTACCAAGGTACCATTGTAGAGGCTGGAGAATTTTTTCCCCCCACCTGGGAGCCTGTGTCGGGGCTGCTGATTCTTCTAGATCTGTCAACAGCTTTCGACATGGTCGATCATGAACTTCTGGACCACCGCCTTGCCGACGTGGGGATCCAGGGCACAGTCCTTCAATGGCTGCACTCGTTTCTCTCTGGTCGGGGACAGAGGGTGGCGCTTGGGGGGGAATTGTCATCGCGCCACTCCTTGGTGTGTGGAGTACCTCAGGGTACGATACTCTCCCCGATGCTTTTCAACATCTTTATGCGCCCCCTTGCCCAGCTTGTCCGGAGCTTTGGGCTTTGTTGCCATCAGTATGCTGATGACACCCAACTCTATCTGTTGATGGGTGGCCATCCTGACTCGGCCCCAGATACACTGACCAGATGTTTGGAAGCTGTGGCTGGATGGTTACGTGGGAGTCGGTTGAAGCTAAATCCTTCGAAGACAGAGGTCCTGTGGCTGGGATGGGACGATATGGGATTGGGGGGGGGCAACTCCCATCTCTTGGGGGGGGCGCAATTAGTGCCAGCACTGTCCGTTAAGAGTTTGGGTGTAATCTTCGACACCTCCCTTTCCATGGAGGCGCAGATTGCAGCTATAACAAAGGCGGCATTTTTCCATCTCCGCCAAGCTAAGCAGTTGGCTCCTTACCTCTCTCGCCCTGACCTAGCCACTGTGATCCACGCAATGGTCACCTCCAGACTGGATTATTGTAACTCGCTCTACGTGGGTCTGCCCTTGAGACTGACTCAGAAACTCCAGCGGGTGCAGAATGCCACGGCGAGACTCCTTATGGGGTCTTCGCTGCGAGATCACATTCTTCCGGTACTATACCAGCTGCACTGGCTCCCGGTGGAGTACAGGATCAGGTTTAAGGTGCTGGTTTTAACCTTTAAAGCCCTATACGGCCTAGGACCCTCGTACCTACAGGACCGCCTCTCCTGGTATGCCCCACAGAGAAACTTATGGACTTCAAATAAAAACATCTTGAAGGTCCCAGACCACAGAGAAGTTAGGCTGGCCTCAACTAGAGCCAGGGCTTTTTCGGCTGTGGCTCCGATCTGGTGGAACACTCTGTCACAAGAGACCAGGGCCCTGCGGGACTTGACATCCTTCCGCAGGGCCTGCAAGACAGAGCTGTTCCGCCAGGCCTTTGGCCAGGGCACAGCCTGACTCCCTCCCTCGGCAGTCTTCATGGAGCTCTGGCCCAATGGTGGCCAGTGGCTTGAATTTAATTAATTTTATAATGAATGATTTTAGAATGTTGTTTGTGCTGTACTTTTGTACTGTTTTATTGTTGTTAGCCGCCCTGAGCCCGGCTTCGGCTGGGGAGGGCGGGATATAAATAAAATTTATTATTATTATTATTATTATTATTATTATTATTATTACCATGAGGCCTAAGGTTCCCCACTCCTGATTCAAATCTTCAAGAGTGGCGTTGACAGCCTTCCTAGTGGGTAGTGTAGCAGGAGACCCCCCCTCACGTTACACTGTTATGCACAAGCTCCACACACACACACACACACACACACACACACATCACCATCCCGACCCTGGAGATGCCCCTTTTAGAGGGACATCCCCTAAAGCCTTCCGTAAATAAGGAAGCGCCAGCTTGACAGCTCCCCATTGCTGTATTCCCGTAACGCTCCGCATCGCCCTATCTGTATTATTGGTAGACCGGTCGCCCGAACTCTGGGTCAATCGGCGGCCGCCTCAGCCAATCAGCGTTATCGAACAGCGCCCCTTGCGGCGGCCACGCAGGTACTGCAGGCTACTGGCGCTCTTTTCCCTTGGTTTTGACAGCTCTCAATACAAAGTTTCCGAGTTCAATTGACCGTGACTGATTTAATCAAAATGTTGCAAGCTGCTTCCTGAAGGCGAAAGTGCTTTGAACTTCAAGGACTGTATTCTTTATAAATTCACCAAAAATCAGCCGTACCTCGGATTCTCACCGGACCACTTTTATTCTGCTGTATATTACAAAGACTATCAAAGGGGGGTGGCCTGATACCAGGCGGCCATAATCCCTTAACCGAGCAGTCACGTACTCTGCAGTCCTTCCAAGTTGACGTTTGTTCGGGGCTTCCATTTTGCTTCACCTTGTGGGCGGTGGGAGTCCTGTCGCGACAGTCTTTTCTTAATAAAGACCGAGCCTACTGGCTGCTGTTTTGCTCTGAATTGCTCTGGCTGGTGTCTTTGTTTCGTCCAAGGGAGCCCTCGGATTTTCCGGTAACAGTAGCAAGATAGCGGTACTGGCAGGGTCCCCGGTGCTGATTCCCTCTACCTGATTAGGTGACCCAAGGAGAGATGGCTGAGTACGAATCGTCAGCACGGTTTCATCACCTGCGAGAGACAAAGAGGTCAGGAATGTTGGAAGGTCAACAGCAGGGATCATGCAGTTTATCAGCTAAGGGTTAAATCTGGTGGTGTTTAAAGAGAGCTGGCCAAGAGGGGTGGGCGGAGCTGCTGCTTAGCAACCAAGCAGAGGGGCATGACCTTCACTGAGGAAACGTGCTCGGATTGGCTGGGTGGTTCTGAGGGAGCTTTCCTCTGCTATGTTTGGATGAACGTCTCCCTGCTTTTGCTCGCTTTTTTCAGGAAAGTGATATCGGCTCTTTTCACAGTAGTACATGCTTGTCACGTAGACAAGAAGTTTGGGATCAGTTTAGCACAGGGGTCAGCAACCTTTTCCAGCCATGGGCCGGTCCACCGTCCCTCAGATCATGTGCTGGGCTGGACTATATTTTTTTTTTTGGGGGGGGTAATGAATGAATTATTATGCCCCACAAATAGCCCAGAGATGCATTTTAAATAAAAGCACACATTCTACTCATGTAGAAACACCAGGCAGGCCCCACAAATAACTCAGAGATGCATTTAACATAAAAGGACACATTCTTCTTCTTTTTAAATTAATATTCTTGATTGATTAAAAAATTTACATGTCTGTACAAACATTATGTACTATCTCTTAACAGGTAAAAAAAGAAAGAAAATTATATAAAATAGACATTTATAAAAGAAAGAAAAATAAAGAAGTAGCAAAGATAAGAAACAAAGAAATAATAATAATAATAAAAGACAAAGTCCTGGAGCGTCTGAGGGCCGGACTGAGAAGGTTGCCTGCCCCTGGTTTAGCAGATGGATGGCCTTATTTCATATGTCCCCTTGGATCCTGCAACCTGAGGGACTGGCACTCAGACAAGTGCCACATCATGTTCATCCTGAACTTGCAAGGAGCCATTCTTCTGGTCGAAGGGGCCCATCTATGCTTACTCCGTAAGGCGGTTTCGCCGTCACCTTCCTGATTGATAGGCCACCACAAGGAACGTTTCCTTGGCCTCAGAGAAATCGCCTCCTGCCTCTGCAGTTCGTTCCTTTACCTGAAACAGCAATGAGGACTAGGATCAAAAATAAAATTATAAGAGGGAAAACACTTTTTGGGGAGAGTTGAGACACACTAGAAGACTTTGGGCAATTAGTGAAACGTTTTAGGGTATCTCCCCCTCACTTTACCAGCTCCTGGCAAATATCTCAGGTGAGGATGTATTTTAATTGATTGTCTGATTTTATGTTAATGTGTTATACATTTGATGTTAGCCGCTCTGAGCCCAGCTTCGGCTGGGGAGAGCGGGATATAAATAAAACATTGTTATTATTATTATTATTATTATATTTATTATTATTATTATTATTATTATTATTATTATTATTATTATTATTATCACAGTGAAACTGTCTCTGACTTGCTGCTCCTGAAGCTTTTAAATGTTTAATAGGTTATTGTATTTTAATATTCTGTTGGAAGCCGCCCAGAGTGGCTGGGGAAACCCAGCCAGATGGGTGGGGTATAAATAAATAAATAATAATAATAATAATAATAATAATAATAATAATAATAATAATAATTTATTCTGTTGGGAACCGCCCAGAGTGGCTGGGGAAATCCCGCCAGATGGGAGGGGTATAAATTATTATTATTATTATTACTCGGGAGGAAGCTCCTTTCAGCCAGGCTCCTCTTCGTTTTTCTAGCTCTGTCTGCTTCCTCACCCGCCCTCTCCAAATGGGTGAAAGCAGCAAGGAGAGGGAGCCAAGCTGCCATTAGGGAAACTGGGATAAGGAGAGAGGGAGTACTGACAAGGGAGAGCAGTGAGGTCCGCTGATGCCATCTAACCTTCCCCCCAACCACAAATTATATTAATAATAATAATAATAATAATTTCTATACCGCTTGATTTTTTAAAAAAATCTCAAAGCGGTTTACTGCATATTTAACGTCAATAAAACAATCTAGAATCAAACATTTCTGAAGAATGTCAAATATAAAGTATACAGTCAAAGCAACGTATTTAACAGGAAACTAAAATATTATCTTAAAATATTTCAAAAGAAAACATTACAAAGGAGGTCGACTACAGAATACATATTTAACACAAAGTTAACAAAACAAAAAGAACTTGAACATTTCAAAAGAAAACATTGCTAAGTGAAGCCAACTATAAAATGCACATTGAAAACAGCATAGTTTACAAGCCGGTTGACTGACTGAACCCAAAGAGTACTCCTTAATGGTTCCTCAAATCCTCTATTACAGCAGTCCATTGCTGCCTCTTGTGGCAGTGAGTTCCATAGCTTAATTCCTCACTGTGCGAAGGGTTTCTTTTATATATCCTGACTCTTCCACCATTCAGCTTCCTGTGACGCCCCCAAATTCTAGCGCTAGGAGAAATAAAAAGCTTTTCTCTACCTACTTTTATAATTTTATAATCGTGTCACTTCTTACTTGCTTTTTCTCTAAACTAAAAAGTTCCCAATTCTGCGACCTTTCTGCACAGCCGAGTTCCTCCATCCCCTCGATAATTTGGGCTGCCCTTTTCTGAAGGTGGAGTTGGGACCACTGGGTGCAAAGTGCAACTTCTGGAAAATCTCATTTATCCCTTTTTGGGGGGGAGGGAAGTTTCCAGCCCCGAAGAGCAGAGGAGACACTTCAACGTGGATGTGAAGTCTCTGAAAACAGAGAGGAAGGTGACCAGGGGTCAGAGAGCGGGGCTTGTCCCTCCCCAGGACTTGGAAAACATGGTAAATCAGCGGCAGCAGAGCTCCACGACTCTCGTGACCTGCACAACCAAAATAAATGGTACATAAAGTGCTTTTAAAATGAAGAAACACGCCTTTTTATGGTCCACAATTCTTTTGTTTTGTTGTGGAGAACAACCAGGCCTGGATGTCTCCTGCAAAGGCCTCACTAAGCAGGGCCTACTAATCATCATGGAACATCTTCTCCCCAGGGACTGATTTCTTGTTTCGTTTTGTTTTTTCAAAGTGATACGGAACGGAAGGGGGGGGGCTCCTTTCCCCCTTCCTTCTAGGAACATCCGAGGCCCCACTTATTCCTATGGCCGCGCTTTAGCCAATCACAGCCATGCATTCGTCCTGCAGAAGCTAGCTCAGGGAGCTCCTGCACGCCACATGGCCCCCCACGGCGAGAACAATGGATCCGAAACCAGGGACCTCGTAAAACTGTCAAAATCCTGTTACAATGTATCCATTCTGTTTCTGCTTTTGCCCTATAGTACAGAATGGGTTTGAAATCATTGAAATCTTTAGAAATTGATATAAAATCAACCGTAACTCCGATTTCTTCGCTCTCGGTGTCATTCAACTCAGTTCCCCGTGGACTCCATGATGCTATCCCTACTTCCATAATCCCCGAAGCGGCAGGTCACGTACGCAGGAACTTCTTAATCCTGTCAGATCGTTTTGCCAAACCTTTCCTCTAGGCAGTATTAGGTGGCAGACGATGCATATCTCTGACCCATTGTCTTGCCACCACCGGTACTCAATAAATGTGTATCTATGTATATTTCCCGCTCCGCATGTCCCCCCTCCCTCATCCGAGAATGCTAATTAATGTAATCCCACCTTTTCATAATGTATTCATGACGTGTAAAGTATATTCATGATGTAACTTGCGAAACCCAACCTTCCCATAATGTATTCGTGACGTTTCATGCACTGTATTCTGGGATATGGAGGGAAATTTCAAAAGTTCATGTCACCCCTTTCTCTCTGTTCAATCTCGCCTTGAACCTGTTGCGCAATAAACTTGGACCTTCTGCAGTTTGCTCCTGTGTCCGGCTGAGCTCATTTTCTTCCGCAGGGACCCACGGACTTAGTCCGATGAGTTGGGTGGCAGAGTAACCCCGCACCCAGATTTTTCCGTAACAAAAGGAAGAACAGAAAAAGATAACAAATGCAGAATTGTGCTTTTATTGTTTATAAGGTGTGAAATATACTCGGAGTCGAGAGTGGATTTCATGCTCTTTATTCAGCTCATAGTAGTGAGGAGGAATGAATGTTCCCCCACAATATCTACTTTATATACATTATTTACACAATGGGCCCCACATTATTGGCTAATGGATACTGTTAAACAATACTGAAGTATCAGATCTGGAAGGACGTGGTAATAGATTTGGTTAGCATGCTTAATTTTGGTATGAGAAAACAAAGGTGCATGAGGGATTCCTGAACCACATTATAAGGAAATCAATTCACCAAGTATGGGACAAATATAAGAATTTATTAGAGAACAAGACACCTTTGTGGCTTTCCCCATTAGAAACCGTATCTGTAAAAAGAGGTAAACACGAAACTGGGCAACATACAAAGATCTGTTAACAGAAGTAGAAAACAAATTAAAGGTGAAAAAAATATGAGGATATAAAAGCTTTGTTAACAGGTTGGTTACAATATTGCCAAATAAATGACATATTCAGAGGTGACAAAGAGAAGGACTTTGGGAAGGAATTCTCAAAGTTCAAAAATGAATTATTAGAAAATAATGAGAAATTGTTATCAAGAATGTACAAACCACTGCTGGAATGGGAGACGAAAGATGAAGAGGTTAAAGCTGTAATGATACACTTGGCAAAAGACAGGTTAGAATATACCACTTGAATCATAGGAAAACTTGTGGAAAGAGATTTTAAAATTCACGGCATGTACTTCATTAAAAGAAAATTATATGAAGATGTACTGATGGTATTTGACTCCAGTAAAGCTTGCTGAAATGTATAAAGATATCTCTAATTTATGCTGGAAATGTAAGGATAAGGAAGGAACTATTTTTTCATATGTGGTGGATGTGTAAAAAGGTAAAGGGCTTCTGGGAAATGATACACAATGAACTTTTAAAAATTCTTAAAATTACGTTTGTTTAAAAAAAAGAGGCATTTTTACTAGGAGTAATAGGAGGAAAATTGCCAAGGAAGCAAGAGACTATTTATTTATGCGACTACAGCAGCCAGAATGCTACTAGCCCAGCTGTGGAAAGAAGGGAAGGTCCCAACGAAAGAAGAATGGATGACTAGATGACTGGCTAAGGAATATAATTATATGCAAGGAGAATAAAGGGGGGGGAATGGAAACCGGGGGGGGGGCAAGGGGGAAAAGCCATTTATTGCAAATTTGGATTGGATATCTGTGTACCAAAAGGAAAAATGTTATTTTGAAAATTGAAAATAAAAAAATATATATTTTTAAAAATAGTTTAGAAAACGTTTTGGGGCTCCCGCGCAGCTGATCCAGCGGGGCTTTCCGGAGGCGAGACCAGCGCCTCTCCTCGCTCTCTGCCCGGAGAAGCCCAGAGGCTCCTGCCGCTCGGCTCCGAAACGGTTAAGAGCAGCGGCGACAGAGCTGAGATTCCTAGAGCGGAAGAAAAAAAGGCTGTCGGGAGAATAGCAGCTTCCGCTTCCTGTCCCGCATGTGGGGGGGGGGGGGAGAGATGCCGAACATGGCGGCGGCTGTCCTTCCTCGCGGAGGCGCTGCAGGTGGGTCATATTGTTATATATTATAACGGGGGGGGGAGTGGGGGTGCTGCTGGAGGGAGTTGTGGGGAGGGATTAAAAAAAACCCCATTAGGCAAACCGTTTCAATGTAAGTTTTTTTCTGTGTCTCCTTTTTCTAGTCGTCAGTTTATCCAGATTTTCCACATTTTTAAAGATCTCTTGAAAATTGTTCAGCATTTTGGTGCAGATCTCGCCTAATGCCCACGCTTTTGCAAAGGGTATTTCCCCAAATATTTACATTTCCCATAATTAATGCATTTTCTATTTAATTCCGCTAAAATAATGCATTTATATGGCTTTCCCCCTTTGTATGGGGGTAGGAAATCTTTTCCCAATGGAAGGGCAGATCTTTCTCCTGCTCTCCTCCCTGCAGGCCAACATGGGCAGGTGGGGGAGCTTCCTTGGGCTCCCCATAGGGCTTGGGGTCAAGGCAAAGCCTTAAGCATTGGAAAACCTTCTGCAGAGGCTCCCCCCTGGAACTTGTAATAATTTTTATCCGGCCTGATTTTATTATAATTTATTAAAACTGTATACCTCCCTGTACCCACAGGCCTTAGGGCAGTTCACAGGATAAAATCGCAATATAAAAACTCAAAGTACACAATCAAAACATAAACAAAATCAACCCAATAACCCCCCGCAAACCACACACATTTTAAAACATTTGTGTTTCAATTAAATACAGCAGTTCTGGGCAGAAGACGTTAAAAAAGAGGAGAAACAAGCAACTTCAAGTCCACATTAAAATTCCAAGTGTGGCTGAGGCCTTAGTTAGACAGGCTACTACTACTAACACCCCTGAGCACCCTCTCCCACCAGTGTCTTGCCTCGGTAATGGACTGGATGAGAGCCAACAAATTGAAGCTCAATCCAGATAAGAGTGAGGCTCAGTTAGTGGGTGCTTCCCTAGAGCAGATGGCTGGAAGGTCGCCTGCTCTTGATGGGGTTACACTTCCTCTGGAGGAGCAGGTTCGTAGCTTGGGGGTTCTCCTGGATCCTTTGCTGTTGCTCGAGGCGCAGATGGCCTGGAGTGCCTTTCATCACCTTTGGCTGGTAGCCCAGCTACACCCCTATCTGGACAAGGATAGCCTATCTACCATTGTCTATGCTCCAGGAACTTCAACGTTAGATATAGATATGTGTTATACGTAGGGCTGCCTCTGAAGACAGTTTGGAAACTTCAGCTAGTGCAGAATTCAGCGGCCAGGTTGCTCACCGGAGTAAGGTGGGTGAGCATATTACCCCCATCCTGGTCCGACTGCACTGGCTACCAGTTAGTTTCCGGGCTTAATTCAAGGTGCTGGTTTTGACCTATAAAGCCTTACATGGCTCAGGATCACAATACTTCAAGGGCTGCTTCTTTCCATATGAACCTAGCCTGATCCTGAGGTCCTCCTTCATGGGCCTCCTCCTCAAGTGGTCTGGAGGGTGGCTGCGCGCCTGTGGAATGCTCTCCCCAGGGAAGTTCACCTGGCGCCTTCCTTATACACCTTTGTTGTTGATTAGTCATCTTAGTTGTGTCCAACTCTCTGTGACCCCATGAATCAGAGCATGCCTTGGAAATTCACTTTCCTCTCAAAGCTTCTCCTGTTTTATGTCCATGGAGCTTTCATGGAATAATACGGGAGTGGGTTGCCAGTTTCTTTTAAGATATTTATTAAAGTTGCAAAATGTTACAAAAATAAGAAGAAGAAAAAAGAAAATACAAAATACAGAAAAATGAAAACAGTTAAAAACAAATCAATATTTCCATATCTTGTCTTTCGTTTGCTTGTTTCCCTGACCTCCTTGCTCCTCCCTTTTTTGTATTCCAGTTCAATTAGTTAATTCAGCAAATCCTTTCCCTCTTTGTTTTTATCTTAATCCTTTATCTTAATATACAACAACAACAAATTTATTAAATTTGTGAGGTCCATGCCTTTACACAAAATACCATAAAACATTATTAAAAGATAAACAATAACATTATAAAAGTAGGCTAAAATTCATGCCATGCTGTCCCAGCAAGGAAACTACCCAATAAACCCCACCATTCAGGGAAGAAGATACAACAACAGGTTAGGAGAGCAATGGGAGGGACCTCACCGTTTCATCCAGGAACCATACCCTAGTTTTCATAGCCTTCACCACAAAGACCGCTACCACGTGAGAAATCCGTGGATCAGCGTCCACCAGTAAAAACTTTACTTGGTCCTCAGAGTTGACTATTGATTTGGGAATAGTTTGTAACATCGCATCCCTGAAGGTCGAATAGATGGGACAATACAACATGTAATGTATGAGATCCTCTTTGGTTCTCATATAACAAGGACATATACGCTGCTCTACTGGGATTTTTGCATATCTGCCTGACAGATAGGCCGTAGGAATGGTTTGAAAACGGGCCATAGTAAAGGCTCTCCGAAGAGTGGGATTGGTGATATTCGCCAAGTAATTGGCGCAGATTTTGACTGCTTTCAGTCGGGGAAACCAGTGGGAGGACCCTGGGATCTGTATTTTTGTGGTATCTAACAGAGCGTCTCTCTCCAGGATCCATTTCCGGACTTTGTCCGGGCTCCACCGTTTGAGGATATTAAACTCCGGTAGGGTGTATCTAACCAGGATCTCAGATAAGTTTTGGCGCCAAGTGGTGTTCTTTTGAAAAGATACAAAGGCTTGTTTGGCCAGTA
Organism: Podarcis bocagei; assembly: GCF_964188305.1. NCBI lineage: Eukaryota > Metazoa > Chordata > Lepidosauria > Squamata > Lacertidae > Podarcis > Podarcis bocagei. Next base: position 9,225,426 of record NC_138126.1, read on the forward strand.
AGGTGTTTGAAGTGTTTGCAAGGTTGATGTAAAATCGTAGGAATCTTAAGTGGGCCCTGGCAGACACAGAGGGTAAACCAACCTCCACCCTCAAGAAAGCTGCTGGGGTTCCTTGAGGAAGGCCTAGAATCCTCTTGAGATAATAGTTTTGCAAAATTTCAAGCTGTTCCAACAGCCTCTGGTTCCACCCCCAGAGTTCTATCCCATATAACATCTGGGGAATAGCTTTCCCAACAAAAGCTCTTAATGCCGGGATCACCAATTGTCCTCCCCTGGTATGGAAGAAACTAAGCAAAACACCAATTGTTCTTCGTGTTAAGATGGTTACAGCCTTAAAGTGGGCTAGCCAGCTAGATGTAGCCTGGAATGTAACACCCAGATATTTAAAAAAAGGGCACTGTTCAATCACATGTTCATCTAAAGACCGTCTAAAGGTGTGGCGAGCTCTAGTGAACACCACAATTTTTGTTTTGTCATGGTTTATCTTTAGTGAGTTATGGGAACAGTAGGCTGCGATCCCCTCCAGCATGCTGCGTAAGCCTCTTCGGGTGAGTGCCATTAAAACCATGTCATTGGCATATAGCAAAATATTCAGGCGTTTACCTTCAAGGGCTGGAGCCGATGACTTGTACTTTGCCATGTACTGAACAATGTCGCTTATATAAAAGTTAAAAAGAAATGGGGCTAACAGGCATCCCTGTTTGACCCCTTTCCCCAATGGCAGTGGGTCCGTAAGAGTTCCCGATGACCCAGTTCTGATTTTGACTGTAATGTCTGTATGTAACTCTCTGAGAATTTTTAAAAGTCGTCTGTCAATGTCCGTTTCATATAATTTTTTCCATAGTCTATCTCTACAGATTGAGTCGAAGGCAGATGTCAAGTCAACGAAGGCCACAAAGAGTCTGCTCTTATACGCTTTTGCATATTTAGCTACCAGGGTCTGTAGTACCATGCAGTGACCTATCGTATTGTGGCCCTTTCTAAATCCTGCCTGTTCCTGGTTGAACAGGTTAGAATGGTCCGCCCAATCTACCAGCTTGTTTAATAAGTACCGGGTATAAAGTTTGTATGCAATGTCCAGAAGGCTTATAGGGCGGTAGTTTGCTGGATCCTGAATGTCTCCCTTCTTGTAGATAGGGACTACCACACTTAGTTTCCAGTTTGCTGGGATTTTACATGTGTTGTTTATTGCCGTAAAAAGTTTGGCCAAAAAGATGGCCCACCATTGGGCATTTGATTTAAAAACCTCAGGGGGGGATCATGTCCTCACCAGGAGCTTTGCCATTTTTTAAAGTTTTAATTAGCTGTAGGCACACTGATTCCGTAACAGGATCCCAACTAGCTAGATGCTCATTCTTCAATGGGAGGAACGGACTCAAATTAGCAGTATTTGAGAGAGTGTATAGCTTGAGAAAGTGTTGATACCACACATCGGATGGAATACTGCTGTTTACAATTTTTCCTTTGGATGAGACTCCCTGTGCTACTATTGCCCAGAATTTTCTATCGTCTCGCGATTTAATCGCCTTATCAAGTGCCTCCCATTGTTCCTTCCTGTAAAGGGATTTCTTGAGTTTTAAGGTGTTTTTATAGTGAGAGCGCCATCTGTGGAAATTTACCATAGATGACAAAGTCCTCTCCTGTTTTACCTTATTTTGTTGTTTCCTAAGCAGGGATCTTAGCTTCCGGCAGTCTTTGTCAAACCAGACCCCTGATTTGTTATGTTGTTTGGGAGGCCTGGTGTTTATAAGAAATGGAAAAAGAGACTCTGAGACCCGCTGATATAGTGAAAAAGGATCAAAGTTAGGTAAAGGACACTGGTCTCTCAGAACCAATAAATCTGGAGAGTGCAGGTGTTGATTGATTTTAAGCTCCAGCTCGCTGTTCCATTTACGCCTGCGTGGGGCCGGTGCTTGAGGAGGGGCTGCACAATGTAGATGTTGTAATCCCCCTGATTCGAGGGGAGTTAGTGAGATTGCTCTAGGAAGATGGTCGCTCTCAGTTCTGTTAAAAGTGCTGAGACCCTGTGCCCTCTCCAAAATTGTAGGGGAGACCAGGATATGGTCAATCACACTTGCACCACAAGGGCCGATAAAAGAGAAGAAACCTCCTGACCTATCCATGTAAGTACCATGCAGGTTGTACAAATTATGCTTAAAAGCAATCTCCAGTAATGTAATACCTGCCTTATTCAAGACCTTTTCATCAGAACTCCAAGGGATAAACCAGTCTGCCTCTGGTAAAAACTGGGTTTTGGAGCCATACGAATTGATGTCGCTGCCTATCCTGGCATTAAAGTCACCTGCCAGCAGGATGTTCCAGTCAGGAAATTCTATTTTGACCTTCTCCAAGCGTGACTCCAAATCTTCCCAGATTTGTACTGTCTGAGAGGAAGTACACACGGGGGGAATATAAATGTTGAAACATAGAAGATCTCCTCCTGTCTTATTGGAGATAAGTAAAATCTGAAAATTGTTGTTCTTCATCCACTGCAGTTGTCGCACCCTGTACCCTTGCTCTATAGGAATAAAAGTGACCAAACCGCCACTAGGTCGGCCACGGTTATTTAGTTTTTTCGCAGGGGTAGCAAAAGCCACATAACCCTGTAAGTAAGGGGGATGAGAGTCTAGGCACCAGGTCTCTTGTAGACAAATAATCTGGAATTTTGAGAGAAAATCCAGAAAATCAGCATCGCCCTGCTTAGACAGCCAGCCCGCCACATTCCACGATAAGATGTGGAAATATGGTGGTGAGGGGAACAAAGGTAGACTCCTCCGTTTGTTCTTTAGGATGATGGAATGAATGTTTTTGTAGAGGTGGAGTGAGCTGTTGAGATCATTTGTGCTAGGTACTAATCTAGTGAGTTTTGTTTCCCTGGCGTGGTGTCCCCTCGCTGTATCTGTCTTTCAATCTTCCACCTGAATGCCATCTAAGGATCCTGAGGCGTCCACAAAGATTGAACCGTTCCTACTATCTTAATATATTATAGCTTTAGATTATCACCTGTTAACAATCCATTTTTACATATTCCTTTATAACATTGCTGCTAAAAACCACTTTGCTGTGGATTAGTCATCTTAGTTGTGTCCAACTCTCTTAGAGCATGCCTTGGAAACTCGCTTTCTTCTCAAAGCTTCTCCTTTTTTATGTCCATGGAGCTTTCATGGCATAATACTGGAGTGGGTTGCCAGTTTCTTCTCCAGATGGATCACATTTAGTCTAACCTCTTGGCTGACCTGTCTGTCTTAGGTGGCCCTGCACGGCATAGGTCATAGCTGAGTTATTCAAGCCCCTTCACCACGACAAGGCAGTGATCCATGAAGGGGTATACATCTTTAGGTGCCATGCAAACATGTTCCTTTTTATCCAGGCTTTTGCTTGATATGTTTGACATCCTATAGTCTTTTTCAAACGTGGCTCTTTTTTGGGGGGTGTTAATTGGGTTGTTTTTATACTGATTATATATGATGCGATCTTTTCTGTGAACCATGCTGAGTCCTCCGGGTGTAGGGTGGTATTTAAACTCAATAAATAATAATACCATATTAATACTTTCATTATTAGTACCCCACGGATCTGACTGGGTTCCCCAGCCACTCTAGCTGGCTTCTAACAAATATAAAAGCATAACAAAACATTTAAAACTTCCCTCTACATAGCTGCCTCCAGTTGTCTTCTAAAAGTTATATACTTGTTTGTTTCCTTGACATCTGACGGGATAGCTTTCCACAGGGTGGGCACCACTACCAAGAAGGCCCTATGCCTCGTCCCCTGTAACTTCCCTTCTCACAGGGAGGGAACTGCCACAAGGCCCTTGGAACCTGGATCTCTGTGTCCTGACTGATTGATTAGTGTGAAGACGCTCCTTTAGCATTTCATCAGTTTGCCTTTTTATTCCATCAGGAGATGTTGAAGGGATGCTGGCAGAAGGGGAACAATCAGAAGTGTCACCCAAAGAATCCAAAGAGCAAAGGAAGCTGAAGGTTCAAGATGGAAGCCGAAGGCGAGAAGGGAGACGAAAGCAGAAGCCGGAGGGTGACTCTTGTACGTCTCAGGGTGGTGAAAATCAAATTTCTAGAGAGGAGAAAAAGCATGAATGCGCCGTGTGTGGAAAGAGATTGGGTAGTCGCTCAGCTCTTACTTTACATCAAAGAACTCATACAGGGGAGAAACCGTATACATGTTCCGAGTGTGGAAAGAGCTTCAGTGTCAGTGGTAACCTTACCTCGCATCAAAGAACTCATACAGGGGAGAAACCGTATACTTGTTCAGAGTGTGGAAAGAACTTCAGTAATAATAGGCAACTTAAGTCACATCAAAGAACTCATACAGGGGAGAAACCGTATACATGTTTAGAGTGTGGAAAGAGCTTCAGTGAACGTGGCAATCTTACTAGGCATCAAAGAACTCATACAGAGGAGAAACCGTATACTTGTTCAGAGTGTGGAAAGAACTTCCGTCAGAATAGCGCACTTAAGTTGCATCAAAGAACTCATACAGGGGAGAAACCGTATACATGTTTAGAGTGTGGAAAGAGCTTTATTTGGAGTAGCAGCCTTATGTTGCATCAACAAACTCATACAGGGGAGAAACCATATACATGTTCCGAGTGTGGAAAGAACTTCAGTCACATTAGCAACCTTAAGTTGCATCGAAGAACTCATACAGGGGAGAAACCGTATAAATGCTTGGAGTGTGGAAAGAGCTTCATTAAGAGTAGTGCCTTTATCTTGCATGGAAGAACTCATACAGGAGAGAAACCGTATACATGTTCCGAGTGTGGAAAGAGCTTCAGTCACTGTGGCCAGCTTACTAGGCATCAAAGATCTCATACAGGAGAGAAACCGTATACATGCTCCAAGTGTGGAAAGAGTTTCAGTGACAATGGTACCCTTACCTCGCATCAAAGAGCTCATACAGGGGAAAAACCGTATACATGTTCAGAGTGTGGAAGGAGCTTCAGTCAGAGTGGCCACCTTAAGTCGCATCAACGAACTCATACAGGGGAGAAACCGCATACATGTTTGGAGTGTGGAATGAGCTTCGCTCACCGCAATGGGCTTGCTAGACATCAACAAACTCATCAAGGCAGCAAACCTTATAAATGCTCTAAATGTGGCAAGAGCTTCAGTCGCATCGACTCCCTTTCCTCGCATGAAAGGATTCATACAGGGGAGAAACGATATACATGTTTTGAGTGTGGAAAGAGCTTCAGCCACAGTTCCAGCCTTACCTTGCATCAAAGATTGCACACAGGAGAGAAACCGTATAAATGTTTGGAGTGTGGCAAGAGCTTCACTCGTGGTAGCTTACTTACATTGCATCAACGAACTCATACAGGGGAGAAACCGTATACATGTTCGGAGTGTGGAAGGAGCTTCAGTCGTAGTAGCTCCCTTAAGTCGCATCAAAGAACTCATACAGGGAGGAAATCTTAGAAATGTTTGGTGTATGGAAAGAACTTCAGTGACAAGGGCTCCCTTCCTAAACAGTAAAGAACTTGTACAAGGGAAACATCTTAGAAAGGGTTGGCGTGTGGGAAGATCTTTAATCATATCAAATAACTCCTACAGAGAGTAAACCAGTGATCGTGTTCTGGTCCCCCCAGGACAGCCATTATTGGATTGGAAGAACCTTCTTGACAGTAAGAGCTGTTTTGACAATGGAACAGTCTCCCTCGGGAGGTGGCGGGCTCTCCTTCCTTGGAGGTTTTTAAGCAGAGGTCGGATGGGCTTCTGCTATGGATGCTTTAGCTGAGATTACTTCATTGCTGGGGGTTGGACTAGATGACCCTTTTGTTGTTTAGTCGTTTATTCATGTCCGACTCTTTGTGACCCCCATGGACCAGAGCACGCCAGGCACTCCTGTCTTCCACCACCTCCTGCAGTTGGGTCAGGCTCATGTTTGTAGCTTCGAGAACACTGTCCAACCATCTCGTCCTCTGTCGTCCCCTTCTCCTTGTGCCCGCCATCTTTCCCAACATCAGGGTCTTTTTCAGGGAGTCTTCTCTTCTCATGAGGTGGCCAAAGTATTGGAGCCTCAACTTCACTATCTGTCCTTCCAGTGAGCACTCAGGGCTGATTTCCTTCAGAATGGAGAGGTTTGATCTTCTTGCAGTCCATGGGACTCTCAAGAGTCTCCTCCAGCACCATAATTCAAAAGCATCAATTCTTCGGCGATCAGCCTAGATGACCCTTGGGGTCCCTTATAACTACAGTTCTATGATTCTATATACATCATCTGCTAGACAGCTGTTGTCACAAGCTTGGCAAATCCAGGCATATACTTGATCATCAGATAATGCCAATATTGTTCACTTGGACTGTGCTGTTTGAATCCATGTACAATTCTAGGTGCCTATTCTATAGTTTTGTTTTCATATCCTAATTTTCATCTGCTGTTACTTGTAGTGTTCCCAAAGCAAGGAAGGATTCAGAAGATCAGTAAAGGAAGGAAGGAACGGTAGTATTCACCATCTCTTCCTGAACTCTCTTCCTGGCCCTAAGATCTATCTAAAGATCAACAAACTACATCAAAGTAACCTATTAACTTTCTGGCCTAGGATGGCTGGTGCAGCAACCGGCAACTGGTCTGTGTCCTAGAATGCTTATACGTGCTTGTCAGTCATAGAGAAATGGCAGTAGAGAAAAATGGCGTGGATGTAGAGGCTTGTGGGATTTGATCAGAAATTTTTGGCAATGAATCAAACCCAGTCAGCGCAATGCTTTCATCGCGGACACAATAGCTTGATGCATATTTTATCATTCCTCATAATAATCCTGTCTGATCCCTACAGTTATAGCTGCTATCTCTGTTTCATGTGCATCATAAAATGAAACAGAAAAAGCTTTACGAAAATAAAATCTTTATGAATTTTTTTTTAAAAAACCCTCATGAGTCCCACCTACACTGGAAAAAAATTGTGGGATCTGCTCACATCCCTCATAGTTAGCTTACTGCAATGCACCGTACAAAGAGATATCGTAGAAGGTTGGGCCACAGGCTGTAGCTGGTGCAGAACGCAATAGCCAGGTGGCTTGTGTGAGCAAGGTTAAAAAATGTAAAGGATACCTGGACAGTTAAGTCCAGTCAAAGGTAGCTATGGGGTTGCAGCGCTCATCTTGCTTTCAGGCCGAGGGAGCTGGCTTTTGTCCACAGACAGCTTTCTGGGTCATGTGGCTAGCAGGACTAAACCGCTTCTGGCGCAATGGAACACCGTGACGGAAACCAGAACTCACGAAAACACCGTTTGCCTTCCTGCCACAGTGGTACCTATTTACCTACTTGCGCCGGTGTGCTTTCGAACTGCTAGGTTGCCAGGAGCTGGGGCAGAGCAGCAGGAGCTCACTCTGTTGCACACATTCGAACCGCCAACCTTGCCATCAGCAAGCCCAAGAGGCTCAGTGGTTTAGACCACAGTGCCATCCACGTCAGGCTTGTGGGAGGAGACTACTGCCAGCATAGAACAGCCTGCTAGTGGGATTTGCACTTGCTACCGATCTGCCACTGGGCTGAGTTCAAGGAGTTTGTACTAACGTGCAAGTCCCTGTTCTGCTCAGTCCCAGATATACAGCAGAGATTCTCCTGCAAGTTCCAAAGATCTCCAAAGCACACACCCAGAATGGGGCTTTTAGTGTCACTGTTTGTGTTCTGTGGAATGGCATCCCTTTCGGGGGGGGAGGGAATTGGGACCTTTTTCAGCTGGATAAATAAATTTTAATAATGGGTGTCCACTTGTTACGGTTTTAGTCTTATTTTTATTTGTTGCCTTTGTGTATATAACTGCTTTTTAAAACATTTTTATATAAATTGCCTTGAGACAGTGGTTTAGAAGGCAATCAATTATTTTGTAAAAATATTTTTAAAATACTTTTCACATTTATGCATTTCACTAATTTTACAATCATTTTGACATTTCAAGGTTTGACTTCCTTCCCCCTCTTTCTGCGGTTCCTTAAATTTATTTTTAATATCTTCTGCATATCCAAATTAACTTAATTTGTTCATTTATTCATCTTCTTTAAATATATACTGGTATGAAACTCCAGGTTATTACAATAACCCTGCCAATGTTTTTATCTGTTTACAATTTATCTGTAAATATTCAATAAACCATTTCCATTCTTTTATTTTAAAAAAATGTTATTTTGATTCCTTATTCTTCTGGTAAGTTTCACCATAGAAGGCAATCATATTTAAGGAAATCAATGAATCATTGTTACAAATAATGTGATAATAATTTTTACTTTTTCTACTGGCATCTGTCCAGGGTTAATCCTCCTGTGGAATTTTGTTCAATGGGAAAACGGTAGATAAACAGAAGCAGAGCTATAGAAAGAGATATCCAGAAGATATACACAAATAGATAAATCTCACTGGACCAAAAGAGTAAGAATTGTGATGCTGACACACAGTCGTTAAACCCGTTGAGTATTGCTGATTAAGTTACTTGCATTTCTGAAAATATATTATCATCAAGCAGAGTAAAAGGGAACCATACCGAGAGAGGACACGATCCTGCAAATCTCCTTCATTATTCGGCTGTGCAGGGCTCTCTGGTCAGGACCCAGCAGAGCCCATTCCTCTTCAGTGAAACTGAGTCCTGAGAGAGAGGGGGAGAGGGGGAGAAATGTTTCCTTGCAAATATCAAAATAGACCGGCCTACAAGCAAAATCCCAAAGCCTTGTTAAGGGGAGGGGAATGGGCATTACCCTCAGGATTAATATACATTGGCACCTTGGTTCTCAAACTTAATCCATTCCGGAGGTCTGTTCCCAAACCAAAGCATTCCAAAACCAAGGCGCGCTTTCCCATAGAAAGTATTGCAAAATGCATTAATCCGTCCCAGACTTCTGAAAACAACCCCTAAAACAGCAATTTTACTATCTAATGAGACCATTCAATCAGTAGCTGAACTGGGTTCCACACAGTCACAAAAACAAAACAAAAGGAGCCGCAAAAACAGTAATGCAAAATAAATAGCAAACACAGGCCTCAGCGTAACACTCAAAAGAGAAGCGTAACACTCAAAATTGAATCAAGGCACTCAAAACAGAGCACATCCGGCTTCCCAAAAAGTTTGCAAACTGGAACACTTACTTCCAGGTTTGCGGTGTTTGGGTTCCAAGTTGTTGGAGTACCAAGGCGTTTGAGAACCAAGGTACCATTGTAGAGGCTGGATAATCTTTTTTCCCCACCTGGGAGCCTGTGTTGGGGCTGCTGATTCTTCTAGATCTGTCAACAGCTTTCGACATGGTCGATCATGAACTTCTGGACCACCGCCTTGCCGACGTGGGGATCCAGGGCACAGTCCTTCAATGGCTGCGCTCGTTTCTCTCGGGTCGGGGACAGAGGGTGGCGCTTGGGGGGGAATTGTCATCGCGCCACTCCTTGGTGTGTGGAGTGCCTCAGGGTGCGATCCTCTCCCCGATGCTTTTCAACATCTTTATGCGCCCCCTTGCCCAGCTTGTCCGGAGCTTTGGGCTGGGTTGCCATCAGTATGCTGATGACACCCAACTCTATCTGTTGATGGGTGGCCATCCTGACTCGGCCCCAGACACACTGACCAGATGTTTGGAAGCTGTGGCTGGATGGTTACGTGGGAGTCGGTTGAAGCTAAATCCTTTGAAGACAGAGGTCCTGTGGCTGGGACGGGACGATATGGGATTGGGGGGGCAACTCCCATCTCTTGCGGGGGCGCAATTAGTGCCAGCACTGTCCGTTAAGAGTTTGGGTGTAATCTTCGACACCTCCCTTTCCATGGCTATAACAAAGGTGGCATTTTTCCATCTCCGCCAAGCTAAGCAGTTGGCTCCTTACCTCTCTCGCCCTGACCTAGCCACTGTGATCCATGCGACGGTCACCTCCAGACTGGATTATTGTAACTCGCTCTACGTGGGTCTGCCCTTGAGACTGACTCAGAAACTCCAGCGGGTGCAGAATGCCACGGTGAGACTCCTTATGGGGTCTTCGCTGCGAGATCACATTCTTCCGGTACTATACCAGCTGCACTGGCTCCCGGTGGAGTACAGGATCAGGTTTAAGGTGCTGGTTTTAACCTTTAAAGCCCTATACGGCCTAGGACCCTCGTACCTACAGGACCGCCTCTCCTGGTATGCCCCACAGAGAAACTTACAGTCTTAAAATAAAAACATCTTGAAGGTCCCAGACCACAGAGAAGTTAGGCTGGCCTCAACTAGAGCCAGGGCTTTTTCGGCTGTGGCTCCGACCTGGTGGAACACTGTCACAAGAGACCAGGGCCCTGTGGGACTTGACATCTTTCCGCAGGGCCTGCAAGACAGAGCTGTTCCGTCAGGCCTTTGGCCAGGGCACAGCCTGACTCCCTCCGTCGGCAATCTTCACGGAGCTCTGGCCCAATGGTGGCCAGTGGCTTGAATTTAATTAATTTTATAATGAATGATTTTAGAATGTTGTTTGTGCTGTACTTTTGTACTGTTTTATTGTTGTTAGCCGCCCTGAGCCCGGCTTTGGCTGGGGAGGGCGGGATATAAATAAAATTTATTATTATTATTATTACCATGAGGCCTGAGGTTCCCCACTCCTGATTCAAATCTTCATGAGTGGCGTTGACAGCCTTCTTAGTGGGTAGCAAGATAGCGGTACTGGCAGGGTCCCCGGTGCTGATTCCCTCTACCTGATTTGGTGACCCAAGGAGAGATGGCTGAGTACGAATCGTCAGCACGGTTTCATCACCTGCGAGAGACAAAGAGGTCAGGAATGTTGGAAGGTCAACAGCAGAGATCATGCAGTTTATCAGCTAAGGGTTAAATCTGGTGGTGTTTAAAGAGAGCTGGCCAAGACGGGTGGGCGGAGCTGCTGCTTAGCAACCAAGCAGAGCGGCATGACCTTCACTGAGGAAACGTGTTCTCGGATTGGCTGGGTGGTTCTGAGGGAGATTTCCTCTGCTATGTTTGGATGAACGTCTCCCTACTTTTGCTCGCTTTTTTCAGGAAAGTGATATCGGCTCTTTTCGCAGTAGCACATGCTTGTCACGTAGACAAGAAGTTTGGAATTAGTTTAGCACAGGGGTCAGCAACCTTTTCCAGCCATGGGCCGGTCCACCGTCCCTCAGATCATGTGCTGGGCCGGAGTATATTTTTTTTGGGGGGGGGGTAATGAATGAATTCTTATGCCCCACAAATAGCCCAGAGATGCATTTTAAATAAAAGCACACATTCTACTCATGTAGAAACACCAGGCAGGCCCCACAAATAACCCAGAGATGCATTTAAAATAAAAGGACACATTCTTCTTTTTTTTAATTAATATTCTTGATTGATTAAAAAAATTACATGTCTGTACAAACATTATGTACTATCTCTTAGCAGGTAAAAAAAAGAACGAAAATTATATAAAATATAAAATTTATAAGGAAAGAAAAAAAATAAAGAAGTAGCAAAGATAAGAAACAAAGAAATAATAATAATAAAAAAGACAAAGTCCTGGAGTGTCCGCGGGCCGGATTGAGAAGGCGATTGGGCCACATCTGGCCCCCGGGCCTTAGGTTGCCTGGCCCTGGTTTAGCAGATGGATGGCCTTATTTCATATGTCCCCTTGGATCCTGCAACCTGAGGGACTGGCACTCAGACAAGTGCCACATCATGCTCATCCTGAACTTGCAAGGAGCCATTCTTCTGGTCGAAGGGGCCCATCTATGCTTACTCCGAAAGGCGGTTTCTCCGTCACCTTCCTGATTGATAGGCCACCACAAGGAACGTTTCCTTGGCCTCAGAGAAATCTCCTACTGCCTCTGAAGTTCGTTCCTTTACCTGAAACAGCAATGAGGACTATGATCAAAAATAAAATTATAAGAGGGAAAACACTTTTTGGGGAGAGTTGAGACACACTAGAAGACTTTGGGCAATTAGTGAAACGTTTTAGGGTATCTCCCCCTCACTTTACCAGCTCCTGGCAAATATCTCAGGTGAGGATGTATTTTAATTGATTGTCTGATTTTATGTTAATGTGTTATACATCTGATGTTAGCCGCTCTGAGCCCAGCTTCGGCTGGGAAGAGCGGGATATAAATAAAACATTATTATTATTGTCAGGGGTTTAGGTGCAGAGGCACGGGCAAGGGAGGAAACAGAGAGCGAAGGGGAGGAGACAGAGGAAAGGATGAGTGATGACGACGACCCGAGATCTCCCAGTCTTTCCAGTGAATCAGAGGATTCACAGAAAGGAGCACCAGTGGCCAGGGCAAGGGGGGCGTCTAGGGAGGCACCCCAGGAAGATAGAGCCAGAGGAGACTCAGGGGGGAGCAGCTGGAAATCGGGACCAGCGTCACCGCCAGGAAGCAGGGAAGAGGAAAGGAGCCAGGAGGGAAGCGCTGGCAGCTCACCACAGGAGGGAGGGCAGGAGTCAGGAGTGGCCACACCTCCATCGGGGAGCGAAGAAACGGTTAAGAGGAAAGTGGAAGGTTGGGCGCGCGCGCCAAGTTCAAATGCAGAGGAAGGCGGCGCAGTGAGCAGCCCCGAAAGGGAACCGGGTCCTAAAGCCCGGCGCAAGGAGGCAGAAGGGTCTGGGTCAGCGTCAGAAGAATCCCGGAAGGAAGAAGCCCCGGGGGGTAGAGGGACCCAGAGGAGGACAGTCAGGAGGAAAAGGTGGAGCAAGGCTAGGATATTAAGTTGGTGCGCACGGGGCGGAGACTCAGACGGAGCCTCGCCGATCTAGCTAGTAGACGTAGAGTTGCAGACAGCAGCGTGAGAATGGAAACTGTAATTCAATAAAGACTTTTACTTAATGACCGCTGGCTAGCGTGATCCTCTGTGAGCTAGGATCTTGAAGCAGCTCTGACAGTAGGCTCCGTCTCTACATTGTGGGCATCTGCAGCCTCGAGGAGAGGAGAGAAACAGGCGCCCACTAGCGAGCTCACGAACGGCAGGAGACATGACGGCTGAGCAGCAGATAGAGGACCTCAGAAAAGCAGTGGCACAACTGAACGCCGAGGTTCTCGCATCCAGGAAGAGAGAGGACGAGGCAGCTGCCGCCTGCAGGGATCTCCAGGTCAGGTTAGACGTACTGGCAAAGCAACCACCCCGGCAGGAGGGAATTGGGTTGGCGAGACGGACAGGCGGGCTGCTCTCTCACTTCGATGGGAACCTGCAACAGTATCCCAACTTTAGAGCCGACGTACTGTGCGCACTGCAACTGTTGCATAAAGACTTTAGAGATGAACAGGAGAGAGTGGGGTTCATCATGTCCCATCTGCATGGGGAGGCGAAAGCATGGTTGCGCAATTTATGGAGAGATAACGATCCGGCGCTCCAGAATGTGGATGCCTTTATTAAAGCGATGGATGGGTGTTTCTTATCAAGTATTGACATTGATCTTGCACGGAAGGAGGTGCATGGGCTGAGACAAGGGAGGGCCAGCGTCAGACAGTATCATGCACGCTTTTTCGCCTTGGTCAGCGCCCTGGAATGGGACAGAGATTCGGCTCCTGTAAGAGACCTCTTTTGGGAGGGACTGCACAACTCGATTAAAGATGAGATAGCGAGGGGGGAGAGACCCCGAACCACCCAGGAGGTCGTTCAGAGGGCACTGGCCGTGGGGGTGAGGCTGGAAGGACGTCCGTGGAGCAAGGACGAAGGACGTGGAGGGCGCGAACCAGCCGGGGGCCCCTCCTTCTTTCCCAGAGAAGCAGCGCGAACGCAATCCACGCCTCCGCCAGGAGGAGGAGCCGAACCTATGGAGGTTGGAGGTGCAAGGGCTCAGTCAGCAACCAGAGCCCTAGCACCGGCAGCAGTGAAGGCGAAGCCTCCTAGAGGGACCAGGAAGTGTTACGTCTGTGAGCAGCCAGGGCATATGGCGAAAGAGTGTCCCCAGCGGCCCCACAAGCTTACTGCAGCCTCAGCAATGGTGACTGCAGCAACGCAGCAGGGAGGACCACAGCAGGGAAACGACAATGTCTGGCTGGAGGAAGAGGCACTGGGGCCCAGCCAGACGTGTTAGTGACGCAGTCCCCAGAAATTTTACAGCCAGTGAACCCCCTCCCGCCCAAACCAGTAGTGAGGCTCACAGCATCTCTCCAGCTGCCCAATGGAATCACCATGGACGTGCCAATCACCATCGACTCCGGCAGCAACGCGGACTTTATAGGGCAGGAATTTGTCGACAGGCACGCTGTGCAGTTGCTGCCGGCCACACTGCCCCTGCAGGTTGTCACGGTGGATGGCAGGGAGCTGCTAGGGGGGCAAGTGGTGAAGCAGACGCCACCAATGGTGATGCGACTTGGGAATCACAGGGAAGTCATCAGCTTCAACGTCACTCAACTGTCTGACACGCCCATTGTATTGGGTATGAGTTGGCTGGACAAGCACAGCCCAACGATGGCTTGGTTCCAGAGGCAGCTGGTCTTCGGCTCTTCCTTTTGTGCTGAACACTGCATCGTACCCAGGCAGGAAGGAGAGGAAGAGGAGTCACAGCTGCTGCTAGGCACGCTGCAAGCGATTCCCCACAAGTACGCAGAATTTCTGGAAGTTTTCTGCGAGAAGGAGGCGGACAGGCTACCCCCTCACAGACCATATGACTGCAAAATTGACCTGCTGCCGGGGGCGGCGCTGCCTAAAGGGAAGCTGTATTCCATGTCTGAGGACGAACTGCAGGAACTCAAAGACTTCATCGATCATAATTTGGAGCGCGGTTTCATCCGGGAGTCTAAGGCAGTGGGGGGCAGTCCTGTATTCTTTGTTAAGAAGCGAGACACGCCCCAAAAAAGACTCGTAGTGGATTACAGGATTTTGAACAGTGTGACCAAGCCGTCGGACTTCCCCATGCCCCGCATCGACGACCTCCTGGCGAAGGTACGGAAAGGAAAGGTGTTCACCAAGTTGGACCTGCGGGGGGCGTACAACCTCATTCGCATGCGGGAAGGTGATGAGTGGAAGACAGCCATGTTCACGCCACTGGGTACCTACGAATACAGAGTTATGCCTTTTGGACTACAAAATGGCGCTCACGTTTTTCAAGCATTTATGCATCACGTGTTGGCGGGACTTCTCTACAAGACGTGCGTCTGTTTCTTGGATGACATCCTGATCTTTTCGGAGTCGCAGCAAGAACATGACAAGCACGTCAAGGAAGTGCTGGGCAGGCTAAAGCAACACAGGCTCTACGCCAAGCTGGAGAAGTGCCAATTTGACGTGCCGGAGGTGGATTTTCTGGGCTACAAGCTGTCTGCCAAGGGGCTCGCCATGGACAGCGCCAAGGTTCGAGCGGTGTTGGATTGGAAGAGCCCACGCAACCGGAAGGAGGTCCAACGGTTTGTCGGCTTTGCGAACTTCTATCGCAAGTTTATCAAGGGCTTCGCGATGCAGACGGCGGCCATCACTGACACCCTTAGCTCCAAGAAGAAGAAGTTCATCTGGACAGAGCAGGCGGAGCAGTCCTTTCAGGCCCTCAAGCGTCTCTTCGCGTCGGAAGAGCAGCTGCTTCATGTCAACCCCAGCATGCCGATGAGGGTGGAGACAGACGCTTCGGACAGAGCAGTGGGGGCGGTCCTGCTGCAGAAGGACCCGCAGGGCGTGTGGCGGCCGGGAGCGTTTTACTCCAGGAAGCTCAGCAAGTCCGAGCAGAACTACACCATATGGGACAGGGAGTTGCTGGCCATTCATGCAGCGTTCAAGGCGTGGAGGCACTTTCTGATCGGCGCCAAGCACACGGTGCAGGTTTGCACGGACCACAAGAATCTGGAACACTGGCGCACGGCACAGTTCCTGAACCAGAGGCAGATACGTTGGGCTGAGTTCTTTGCGGACTTCGACTTCCGAATAGAGTATGTCCCGGGGGACACCAACATCATGGCAGACGCTCTCTCCCGCAAGCCACAGTATCTGGAGGACGCAACACCAGCGGCCGCCATGCACATCTTTGCACCGACAGTGTGGGCGTGCGCCGCGGCGACCGTGGACCTAGAGGCGGTGCGGCGAGCGTTGCAGGGGGACTCCTTCGCACAAACGAAGATGGCAGAGGTGCGAGGGGGCAAGGCAGCGGCCGACGGTTTCCAGCTACGAGATGGCTTGCTCATCCGTAAAGGGGCCATCTACGTGCCGGGTGACGAACTTCGAGCCAAGGTGCTACAGCAGCTGCACGACGCACCCACGGCCGGGCACTTTGGCAAGGAGAAGACGGTGGAATTAGTAGCCAGGGATTTCTGGTGGCCTGGAATGAGAGGGGAGGTCGCAGACTACGTAGCGAGGTGTGACACCTGCCAGAGGGCAAAGCCGGTGCACAAACCGCCGGCTGGACTGTTGGAGCCGCTGCAAACTCCGGTCGAACCTTGGGAAAGGGTGGCTCTGGACTTTGTCACGGATCTGCCCAGCTCAAGGGGCAAGACGGCAGTGTTGGTGGTGGTGGACCTGTTCTCCAAGATGGCGCATTTCATTCCGTGTGCTAAGGTGGCCACGGCGGAGCAAACCGCCAAACTGTTCATAGACCACGTGTTCAAGGTTCACGGTCTGCCACGGTCTATTCTGTCCGACCGCGGGCGGCAGTTCATCTCGAACTTCTGGCAGAAACTGATGGGCTTCCTAAACGTCAAGATCAATCTGGCGTCGGCGAGACACCCGCAGACCAACGGGCAAGCGGAGCGAGCCAATGCCATCATGCAGCAGTACCTGAGATGTTATGCAAACCAACAGCCTGCGACGTGGGTGGATTACCTGCCGCTTGCAGAGTTTGCCTACAACAACACGAAGCACGTATCCACGGGCGTCACGCCGTTCTTCGCCAACAACGGGCGGCACCCTAGAACCTTTCCGGGACTGGAATGCAGGGGAGAAGGGGAGCCGCAGTCAGCAGATGCGTTCGCGTCGGAGCTGCAGGAAGTCCACGATCAGCTGCGGCGCCACCTGGAGCTGGCTAAACACGCATACAAGGTACAAGCGGACAAACACAGAAGGGTTGGCGAAGAGCTCCACGTGGGAGACTGGGTCTGGTTAGCAGCCCACGCAGTGCCGGCCAGGTCGTTGGCCAAGAAGAAACTAGGGCATAAACAACTGGGGCCCTACCAAGTCGAAGAGCAGGTCAACCCGGTGGCTTTCAGGCTGGCGCTTCCGGAGGGTTCCAGAATGCATCCGGTGTTCCACAGATCGGTGCTCACTCCCTACAAGGCACCGCACAGGTTCCAGGAACCCGGAACGGCGCCGAGTCCGCTCAGAGAAGGAACGGGGCACGCGGGAGTGGCACAGGAGGAGCGCATCAACGAAGTCACGGAGATTTTGGACTCCAGATGGGGGGAAGAGGGAGTAGAATACTTTCTCGCCAGGGAGGGCACCCCGGCCAGTGCGAACAGCTGGGTGCCGGGCTACGCTTTAGACGAACCTCTGCTCAAAGACGAGTTTCATGCCCTCTTCCCACATAGACCTATGCCAGCAGACTTTTTCGACGACTGGCTTTTCACGCCCACGCTTTCGGACAGCACGTTCAGGGGGTTCGACTCGGACGAGGAACCAACACGAGACGTCCGTTCCCCGGAGGGGTCACCCTCGGGATCTGTCTCAGAACCCTCGTATTGGTGGGACGATAGGCCGGAGGAGCAGTTCCGCAGGAAGTGGCTGGACTGTTCCGGCCGAGCAACGCCGCCTGGAGGAAGTGCGGGAGAGACGGACATGGACATTTTCGGGGACGACCCTGGTTTCGAGCACGGCGGCACAGAGATGGAAGAGGAGGTGACTGTCGTCAACGAGAGCAGAGAGGAAGACCTGGAAGAGTTCCGCTGGAGGCCTGCCACGGGAAGCGACCGATATCCGACGTTCGTCCCTTTGCAACAGCAGCCCCCAGCTCCAGCACCGGAAGGAGGGGAGGGGGGACTGGGGGGCTTCGAGGGGGGGATGGATGTCAGGGGTTTAGGTGCAGAGGCACGGGCAAGGGAGGAAACAGAGAGCGAAGGGGAGGAGACAGAGGAAAGGATGAGTGATGACGACGACCCGAGATCTCCCAGTCTTTCCAGTGAATCAGAGGATTCACAGAAAGGAGCACCAGTGGCCAGGGCAAGGGGGGCGTCTAGGGAGGCACCCCAGGAAGATAGAGCCAGAGGAGACTCAGGGGGGAGCAGCTGGAAATCGGGACCAGCGTCACCGCCAGGAAGCAGGGAAGAGGAAAGGAGCCAGGAGGGAAGCGCTGGCAGCTCACCACAGGAGGGAGGGCAGGAGTCAGGAGTGGCCACACCTCCATCGGGGAGCGAAGAAACGGTTAAGAGGAAAGTGGAAGGTTGGGCGCGCGCGCCAAGTTCAAATGCAGAGGAAGGCGGCGCAGTGAGCAGCCCCGAAAGGGAACCGGGTCCTAAAGCCCGGCGCAAGGAGGCAGAAGGGTCTGGGTCAGCGTCAGAAGAATCCCGGAAGGAAGAAGCCCCGGGGGGTAGAGGGACCCAGAGGAGGACAGTCAGGAGGAAAAGGTGGAGCAAGGCTAGGATATTAAGTTGGTGCGCACGGGGCGGAGACTCAGACGGAGCCTCGCCGATCTAGCTAGTAGACGTAGAGTTGCAGACAGCAGCGTGAGAATGGAAACTGTAATTCAATAAAGACTTTTACTTAATGACCGCTGGCTAGCGTGATCCTCTGTGAGCTAGGATCTTGAAGCAGCTCTGACAATTATTATTATTATTATTATTATTATTATTATTATTATTATTATTATTATTTTATTATCTCAGTGAAACTGTCTCTCACCTGCTGCTCCTGAAGCTTTTTAATGTTTAATAGGTTATTGTATTTTTATATTCTGTTGGAAGCTGCCCAGAGTGGCTGGGGAAACCCAGCCAGATGGGTGGGGTATAAATAAAATAATAATAATAATAATAATAATAATAATAATAATAATAATAATAATTCTGCTGGGAACCGCCCAGAGTGGCTGGGGAAATCCCGCCAGATGGGAGGGGTATAAATTATTATTATTATTATTATTATTACTCGGGAGGAAGCTCCTTTCAGCCAGGCTCCTCTTCGTTTTTCTAGCTCTGTCTGCTTCCTCACCCGCCCTCTCCAAATGGGTGAAAGCAGCAAGGAGAGGGAGCCAAGCTGCCAGCCCCTCTGCCATGAGGGAAACTGGGATAAGGAGAGAGGGAGTACTGACAAGGGAGAGCAGTGAGGTCCGCTGATGCCATCTAACCTTCCCCCCAACCACAAATAATAATAATAATAATAATAATAATAATAATAATAATAATAATAATAATAATAATAATAATAATTTCTATACCGCTTGATTTTTTAAAAAAATCTCAAAGCGGTTTACTGCATATTTAACGTCAATAAAACAATCTAGAATCAAACATTTCTGAAGAATGTCAAATATAAAGTATACAGTCAAAGCAACATATTTAACAGGAAACTAAAATATTATCTTAAAATATTTCAAAAGAAAACATTACAAAGGAGGTCGACTACAGAATACATATTTAACACAAAGTTAACAAAACAAAAAGAACTTGAACATTTCAAAAGAAAACATTGCTAAGTGAAGCCAACTATAAAATGCACATTGAAAACAGCATAGTTTACAAGCCGGTTGACTGACTGAACCCAGAGAGTACTCCTTAATGGTTCCTCAAATCCTCTATTACAGCAGTCCATTGCTGCCTCTTGTGGCAGTGAGTTCCATAGCTTAATTCCTCACTGTGCGAAGGGTTTCTTTTATATATCCTGACTCTTCCACCATTCAGTTTCCTGTGACGCCCTCAAATTCTAGCGCTAGGAGAAATAAAAAGCTTTTGTCTACCTACTTTTATAATTTTATAATCGTGTCACTTCTTACTTGCTTTTTCTCTAAACTAAAAAGTTCCCAATTCCGCGACCTTTCTGCACAGCCGAGTTCCTCCATCCCCCCGATAATTTGGGCTGCCCTTTTCTGAAGGTGGGGTTGGGACCACTGGGTGCAAAGTACAACTTCTGGAAAATCTCATTTATCCCTTTTTTGGGGGAGGGAAGTTTCCAGCCCCGAAGAGCAGAGCAGACACTTCAACGTGGATGTACAACATCTGTGAAATCTCTGAAAACAGAGAGGAAGGTGACCAGGGGTCAGAGAGCGGGGCTTGTCCCTCCCCAGGACTTGGAAAACATGGTAAATCAGCGGCAGCAGAGCCCCACGACTCTCGTGAGATGCACAACCAAAATAAATGGTACATAAAGTGCTTTTAAAAGGAAGAAGCACACCTTTTTATGGTCCACAATTCTTTTGTTTTGCTGTGGAGAACAACCAGGCCTGGGTGTCTCCTGCAAAGGCCTCACTAATCATCAGGGAACATCTTCTCCCCAGGGACTGATTTCTTGTTTCGTTTTGTTTTTTCAAAGGAAGAACAGAAAAAGATAACAAATGCAGAATTGTTCTTTTATTGTTTATAAGGTGTGAAATATACTCGGAGTCGAGAGTGGATTTCATGCTCTTTATTCAGCTCATAGTGGTGAGGAGGAATGAATGTTCCCCCACAATATCTACTTTATATACATTATTTACACAATGGGCCCCACATTATTGGCTAATGGATACTGTTAAACAATACTGAAGTATCAGATCTGGAAGGACGTGGTAATAGATTTGGTTAGCATGCTTAATTTTGGTATGAGAAAAGAAAGGTGCATGAGGGATTCCTGAACCACGTTATAAGGAAATCAATTTACCAAGTATGGGACAAATATAAGAGTTTATTAGAGAACAAGACACCTTTGTGGCTTTCCCCATTAGAAACCGTATCTGTAAAAAGAGGTAAACACGAAACTGGGCAATATACAAAGATCTGTTAACAGAAGTAGAAAACAAAGGTGAAAGAATATGAGGATATAAAAGCTCTGTTAACAGGTTGGTTACAATATTGCCAAATAAATGACATATTCAGAGGTGACAAAGAGAAGGACTTTGGGAAGGAATTCTCAAAGTTCAAAAATGAATTATTAGAAAATAATGAGAAATTGTTATCAAGAATGTACAAACCACTGTTGGAATGGGAGACGAAAGATGAAGAGGTTAAAGCTGTAATGATACACTTGGGCAAAAGACATAGGTTATAATATACCACTTGAATAATAGGAAAAGCTGTGGAAAGAGATTTTAAAATTCACAGCATGTAGTTCATTAAAAGAAAATGATATGAAGATGATATACTGATGGTATTTGACTCCAGTAAAGCTTGCTGAAATGTATAAATATATTTCTAATTTATGTTGGAAATGTAAGGATAAGGAAGGAACTATTTTTTCATATGTGGTGGACGTGTAAAAAGGTAAAGGGCTTCTGGGAAATGATACACAATGAACTTTTAAAAATTCTTAAAATTACGTTTGTTAAAAAAAGAGAGGCTTTTTTACTAGGAGTAATAGGAGGAGAATTGCCAAGGAAGCAAGAGACTGTTTATTTATGCGACTACAGCAGCCAGAATGCTACTAGCCCAGATGTGGAAAGAAGGGAAGGTCCCAACGAAAGAAGAATGGATGACTAGATGACTGGCTAAGGAATATAATTATATGCAAGGAGAATAAAGGGGGGGATGGAAACCAGGGGGGGGGCAAGGGGAAAAGCCATTTATTGCAAATTTGGATTGGATATCTATGTACCAAAAGGAAAAATGTTATTTTGAAAAATGAAAATAAAAAATATATATATTTAAAAATAGTTTAGAAAACGTTTTGGGGCTCCCGCGCAGCTGATCCAGCGGGGCTTTCCGGAGGCGAGAACGGCGCCTCTCCTGCTTTCTGCCCGGAGAAGCCCAGAGGCTCCTGCCGCTCGGCTCCGAAACGGTTAAGAGCAGCGGCGACAGAGCTGAGATTCCTAGAGCGGAAGAAAAAAAGGCTGTCGGGAAAATAGGAGCTTCCGCTTCCTGTCCCGCATGTGGGGGGGGGAGATGCCGAACATGACGGCGGCTGTCCTTCCTCGCGGAGGCGCTGCAGGTGGGTCATATTGTTATATATTATAACGGGGGGGGGGAGTGGGGGTGCTGCTGGAGGGAGTTGTGGGGAGGGATTAAAAAAAAAACCCCTGTTAGGCAAACCGTTTCAATGTAAGTTTTTTTCTGCGTCTCCTTTTTCTAGTCGTCAGTTTATCCAGATTTTCACATTTTTAAAGATCTCTTGAAAATTGTTCAGCATTTTGGTGCAGATCTCGCCTAATGCCCACGCTTTTGCAAAGGGTATTTCCCCAAATATTTACATTTCCCATAATTAATGCATTTTCAATTTAATTCCGCTAAAATAATGCATTTATATGGCTTTCCCCCTTTGTATGGGGGTAGGACATCTTTTCCCAATGGAAGGGAGGATCTTTCTCCTGCTCTCCTCCCTGCAGGCCAACTTGGGCAGGTGGGGGACCTTCCTTGGGCTCCCCATAGGGCTTGGGGTCAAGGCAAAGCCTTAAGCATTGGGAAACCTACTTCAGGGGCTGCCCCTGGAGCCTGTAATAATTTTTATCCGGCCTGATTTTATTATAATTTATTAAAATTGTATACCTCCCTGTACCCACAGGCCTTAGGGCAGTTCACAGGATAAAATCGCAATATAAAAACTCAAAGTACACAATCAAAACATAAACAAAATCAACCCAATAACCCCCCGCAAACCACACACATTTTAAAACATTTGTGTTTCAATTAAATACAGCAGTTCTGGGCAGAAGAGGTTAAAAAAGAGGAGAAACAAGCAACTTCAAGTCCACATTAAAATTCCAAGTGTGGCTGAGGCCTTAGTTAGACAGGCTACTACTACTACTACTACTAACACCCCTGAGCACCCTCTCCCACCAGTGTCTTGCCTCGGTAATGGACTGGATGAGAGCCAACAAATTGAAGCTCAATCCAGATAAGAGTGAGGCTCAGTTAGTGGGTGCTTCCCTAGAGCAGATGGCTGGAAGGTCGCCTGCTCTTGATGGGGTTACACTTCCTCTGGAGGAGCAGGTTCGTAGCTTGGGGGTTCTCCTGGATCCTTTGCTGTTGCTCGAGGCGCAGATGGCCTGGAGTGCCTTTCATCAGCTTTGGCTGGTAGCCCAGTTACACCCCTATCTGGACAGGAATAGCTTATCTACCGTTATCCATGCTCTGGGAACTTCAACGTTAGATATAGATATGCCTTGGAAACTCACTTTCCTCTCAAAGCTTCTCATTTTTTATGTCCATGGAGCTTTCATGGCATAATACTGGAGTGGGTTGTCAGTTTCTTCACCAGGTGGATCACATTTAGTCTAAACTCTCGGCTGACCTGTCTGTCTTGGGTGACCCTGCATGGCATAGGTCATAGCTTCTCTGACTTATTCAAGCTCCTTCACCACGACAAGGCAGTGATCCATGAAGGGATATACACCTTTAAGTGCCATGCAAACATGTTCCTTTTTAACCAGGCTTTTGCTTGATATGTTTGACATCCTATAGTCTTTTTCAAAGGTGGCTCTTTTTGGGGGGGGGTATTGGGTTGTTATGTTTATTCTGATTACATATGATGTGATCTTTTCTGCGAACCACGCTGAGTCCTCCGGGTGTAGGGCGGTATATAAACTCAATAAACAATAATACCATATTAATACTTTCATTATTGGTACCCCACGGATCTGACTGGCTTCCCCAGCCACTCTAGCTGGCTTCTAACAAATATAAAAGCATAATAAAACATTTAAAACTTCCCTCTACATGGCTGCCTCCAGTTGTCTTCTAAAAGTTATATAGTTGTTTGTTTCCTTGACATCTGACGGGATAGCTTTCCACAGGGTGGGCACCACTACCAAGAAGGCCCTCCGTCTCGTTCCCTGTAACTTCCCTTCTCACAGGGAGGGAACTGCCACAAGGCCCTTGGAACCTGGATCTCTGTGTCCTGACTGAATGATTGGTGTGAAGACGCTCCTTTAGCATTTCATCAGTTTGCCTTTTTATTCCATCAGGAGATGTTGAAGGGATGCTGGCAGAAGGGGAACAATCAGAAGTGTCACCCAAAGAATCCAAAGAGCAAAGGAAGCTGAGGGTTCAAGATGGAAGCCGAAGGCGAGAAGGGAGACGAAAGCAGAAGCCGGAGGGTGACTCTTGTACGTCTCAGGGTGGTGAAAATCAAATTCCTAGAGAGGAGAAAAAGCATGAATGCACCGTGTGTGGAAAGAGATTTGGTCGTCACTCAACTCTTACTTTACATCAAAGAACTCATACAGGGGAGAAACCGTATACATGTTTAGAGTGTGGAAAGAGCTTCAGTGAACGTGGTAAGCTTACCTTGCATCAAAGAACTCATACAGGGGAGAAACCGTATACATGTTTAGAGTGTGGAAAGAGCTTCAGTCGATGTGGCCAGCTTACTACGCATCAAAGATCTCATACAGAGGAGAAACCGTATACATGTTCAGAGTGTGGAAGGAGCTTCAGTGAGAATGGTGCCCTTACCTCGCATCAAATAACTCATACAGGGGAGAAACCGCATACGTGTTTGGAGTGTGGAAAGAGCTTCAGTCACTGTAGTGCCTTAATCTTGCATCGAAGAACTCATACAGGAGAGAAACCGTATATATGTTCCGAGTGTGGAAAGAGCTTCAGTCACTGTGGTACCCTTGCCTCGCATCAAAGAACTCATACAGGGGAGAAACCGTATACATGTTCAGAGTGTGGAAGGAGCTTCAGCCAGAGTGGCAGCCTTAGCTCACATCAAAGATTGCACACAGGAGAGAAACCGCATACGTGTTTGGAGTGTGGAATGAGCTTCGCTCGCAGCAATGGGCTTACTAGACATCAACAAACTCATCAAGGCAGCAAACCTTATAAATGCTGGGAATGTGGCAAGAGCTTCAGTCGCATTGACAACCTTTCCTCGCATGAAAGAATTCATACAGGGGAGAAACGATATACATGTTTCGAGTGTGGAAAGAGCTTCAGCCACAGTTCCAGCCTTACCTTCCATCAAAGATTGCACACAGGAGAGGAACCGTATAAATGTTTGGAGTGTGGGAAGAGCTTTAGTCGTGGTAGCTTACTTACATTGCATCAAAGAACTCATACAGGGGAGAAACCGTATACATGTTCAGAATGTGGAAAAAGCTTCAGTCAGAGTAGCTCCCTTAAGTCGCATCAACGAACTCATACAGGGAGGAAATCTTAGAAATGTTTGGTTTATGGAAAGAACTTCAGTGACACGGGCTCGCTTCCTAAACAATAAAGAACTCGTACAAGGGAAACATCTTAGAAAGGGTTGTCGTGTGGGAAGATCTTTAATCATAACAAATAACTCCTACAGAGAGTAAACCAATGATCGTGTTCTGGTCCCCCCAGGACAGCCATTATTGTATTGGAAGAACTTTCTGACAGTAAGAGCTGTTTTGACATTGGAACAGTCTCCTTCGGTGGGAGGTGGGCTCTCCTTCCTTGGAGGTTTTTAAGCAGAGGTTGGATGGGCTTCTGCTATGGATGCTTTAGCTGAGATTACTTCATTGCTGGGGGTTGGACTGGATGACCCTTTTGTTGTTTAGTCGTTTATTTGTGTCCGACTCTTCATGACCCCATGGACCAGAGCACGCCAGGCACTCCTGTCTTCCTCCACCTCCCGCAGTTTGGTCAGGCTCATGTTTGTAGCTTCGAGAACACTATCCAACCATCTCGTCCTCTGTCGTCCCCTTCTCCTTGTGCCCGCCATCTTTCCCAGCATCAGTGTCTTCTCCAGGGAGTCTTCTCTTCTCATGAGGTGGCCAAAGTATTGGAGCCTCAACTTCACTATCTGTCCTTCCAGTGAGCACTCAGGGCTGATTTTCTTAAGAATGGATACATTTGATCTTCTTGCAGTCCATGGCACTCTCAACGAGTCTCCCCCAGCACCATAATTCAAAATCATCAATTCTTCGGTGATCAGCCTAGATGACCCTTGGGGTCCCTTATAACTACAGTTCTATGATTCTATATACATCATCTGCTAGACAGCTGTTGTCACAAGCTTGGCAAATCCAGACATATACTTGATCATCAGATAATGCCAATATTATTCACTTGGACTGTGCTGTTTGAATCCATGTACAATTCTAGGTGCCTATTCTATAGTTTTGCTTTTCATATCCTAATTTTCATCTGCTGTTACTTGTAGCGTTCCCAAAGCAAGGAAGGATTCAGAAGATCAGTAAAGGAAGGAAGGAACGGTAGTATTCACCATCTCTTCCTGAACTCTCTTCCTGGCCCTAAGATCTATCTAAAGATTAACAAACTACATCAAAGTAACCTATTAACTTTATGGCCTAGGGTGCCTGGTTCAGAAACTGGTCTGTGTCCTAGAATGCTTATACGTGCTTGTCAGACAGAGAGAAAAGGCAGTAGAGAAAAATGGTGTAGATGCAGAGGCTTGTGGGATTTGATCAGAAATTTTTGTCAATGAATTATAGAATCATAGAGTTGGAAGAGACCACAAGGGCCATCGAGTCCAACCCCCTGCCATGCAGGAAACACCATCAGAGCACTCCTGACATATGGTTGTCAAGCCTCTGCTTAAAGACCTCCAAAGAAGGAGACTCCACCACACTCCTTGGCAGCAAATTCCACTGTCAAACACCTCTTACTGTCAGGAAGTTCTTCCTAATGTTTAGGTGGAATCTTCTTTCTTGTAGTTTGGATCCATTGCTCCGTGTCCGCTTCTCTGGAGCAGCAGAAAACAACCTTTCTCCCTCCTCTATGTGACATCCTTTTATATATTTGAACATGGAGATTTCCGGGTTAGCGCGATCGGCTAATGGCGGATTCCCTCCGAACTCCGGAGGGAATCTGCTCAACAGGGGCCGGGTCTTGCCGTGCCAGCGACGCGGGGACCCTTAAAAACCAGCAGGGGAGGTGCAAAGAGGAAGTCCGTCTCCCTCCCCATTGTAAACAGTTTCAAGCAAGGATTTGCCAACTAAGGTTGCGAGAAGAGCTGTTTTTTCTTCCTGACTGGATAAAAGTTATTAATTCCACGGATTTAAAAGTCTAAGTTACTGTGCTGGGGGACAAGAGTTTATTTGTTTAGATTAAGTGCCACTCTTCTCGAGACCGGGAGTAACCCGTGAAAAGAGCCTGCTGAGGGTTTACAGAAGACTTTGACAGCTGTCAAATTAGCTGTCAAGGTCGGAAAAAACTGAAAGCTTTGGCTTTAGCCGGTTATATTGTTACAAAGTATTGAAAGTAAAGAAAGATTGATACAAATAAATTTGACTTTTGGATCGGAAGTGAAAGGAATATTAAGTAACCAGAATCCCTCTAGAGGGGATTCACGGACATTACAAGAATGGAAATAGGTCGGAAAATTCTGGCAGATCTGGATGAGGTTATCGTTCTCATGGGAAAACTGCGAAAGATGTATGAGCAAGGCCATGTTTTGTCTACAAGTCCTGCAAAACCGAAGTCAACAGTAAATATACCCTCTGAGTTGGAAAAGGACTTGATGTTCAAAACACAGGCAGCTGGACAGGAAAAGAAACCAAAGACTGAAGAGGAGGAAAAGATACTTGCTGAACAGGAGGAGCAGAAAGGAGATGTGGCCGAAATGTTACAGAAGGTAAACGAGAGCCGGAGACCTGTCAAGATGACTTCAAGCTCGACCAAGGTGGAAGCTGGAGTATTTGGGTCACATGGATTTAACAAACAGAGCTTGAGCTCCACCTCTAAACAAGTAGGCCTAGCTGGAAGGATCATGGACATTATCGAGAAAGTGCCTCTTCGAGTTCGGGTGTCAATCATAAGGGACTTTCAAAGAAGCCGGCTGAAAGGGACTGAGAGAGATTTGAGAGCCTCGGACGTAAGGTCACCAGGCTAAAAAGACGGACTAATGGACTATGGTTTGGGATTGAAACGGGGGAAAGAAGGGTGGGGTTTGGAAGTCCAAAGGGGGCCTGATCTTTATTTTGCTGTGTTAAAATTTTATGTTGTTTATCATTATAAGAATGGGGAATTCGTGGAAGGGAAATAGGGTCAACCTTAGAAAAAGTTTTTTTTTTTTCGTTTTTTTTACATATGATCAAGGTATATAATTTGAAAGTTGTCTTATAAACTGAACTAAATATAATAATGAACTAAGGGTTAAAATCTACTATAAAGAAATACATTAACAAATTAAGGTTAAGACATTAGGGATAAAAATTTGTTGAACAAATAATTGGATGTGGAATACAAGAAGGGGAGGTGAGGGGAAGTCGTGAAAAGAAGTTACTGAAAATGAGATCTTAAAGGTGGAACTTTTTTGTGCTTTTCTTTGTTTTTCTGTTTTGTCTTTTGTATCTTTTGAAACTTTAATAAATATTATTTTTAAATATATATATATATATTTGAACATGGCTATCATATCACCCCTTAGCCTCCTCTTCTCCAGGCTAAACATGCCCAGCTCCCTTAGCCGTTCCTCATAAGGCACCGTTTCCAGGCCTTTGACCATTTTGGTTGCCCTCCTCTGGACACGTTCCAGTTTGTCAGTGTCCTTCTTGAACTGTGGTGCCCAGAACTGGACACAGTACTCCAGGTGAGGTCTGACCAGAGCAGAATACAGTGGCACTATTACTTCCCTTGATCTAGATGCTATACACCTATTGATGCAGCCCAGAATTGTCACCCATCTTGTATTTGTGCCTCTCATTTTTTTTGCCCAAGTGCAATACTTTACATTTCTCCCTGTTAAAGTTCATCTTGTTTGTTTTGGCCCAGTTCTCTAATCTGTCAAGGTCGTTTTGAAATGTGATCCTGTCCTCTGAGGTGTTAACCACCCCTCCCAGTTTGGTGTCATCTGCAAATTTGATCAGGATGCCCTTGAGTCCATCATCCAAGATAAAGATGTTGAATAAGACCGGGCCCAAGACAGAACCTTGTGGCACCCCACTAGTCACTCTTCTCCAGGATGAAGAGGAACCATTGATGAGCACCCTTTGGGTTCGGTCAGTCAGCCAGTTACAAATCCACTGAGTGGTAGCATAGTCAAGACCGCATTTTACCAGCTTCTTTACAAGAATATCATGGGGCACCTTGTCAAATGCCTTGCTGAAATCAAGGTAGGCTACATCCACTGCGTTCCCTTCATCTACCAGGCTTGTAATTCTGTCAAAAAATGAGATCAGGTTAGTCTGACATGACTTATTTTTCAGAAATCCATGCTGACTATTGGTGATCACAGCATTCCTTTCTAGGTGCTCACAGACTGTTTGCTTAATGATCCGCTCCAGAATCTTCCCTGGTATTGATGTCAGACTGACTGGGCGGTAATTATTTGGGTCCTCTCTTTTCCCCTTTTTGAAAATAGGGACATTTGCCCTCCTCCAGTCTGCCAGGACATCGCCTGTTCTCCAGGAATTCTCAAAGATGACTGCCAGTGGTTCTGAGATCACATCTGCCAGTTCTTTTAATACTCTTGGATGCAGTTCATCTGGCCCTGGAGACTTGAATACATCTAAACTAGCCAAGTATTCTTGTACTATCTCCTTAGTTATTCTGGGCTGTGTTTCCTTTGCTGAATCATTTGCTCCAAATTCTTCAGGTCGGGCATTGTTTTCTTTATCGGAGAAGACTGAGGCAAAGAAGGCATTGAGGAGTTCAGCCCTTTCTGTGTCCCCTGTTTGCATTTCACCATATTCTCCTCTGAGTGACCCCACTGTTTCTTTGTCCTTTCTTTTGCTACGAACATACCCATAAAAGCCTTTTTTGTTGCTTTTAACCTCTCTAGCAAGCCTGAGTTCATTCTGTGCTTTAGCTTTTCTGACTTTGTGTCTACACGTGCTGGCTATTTGTTTGAATTCCTCTTTGGTGGTTTCCCCCCTATTCCATTTTTTGTACACATCCTTTTTAAATCTTAACTCAGTTTAAAAGTTCTTTAGATAGCCACCCTGGCTTCTTTAGGCACCTTCCATGTTTCCGTCTCATTGGTATTGCCTGACGTTGTGCTTTTACTATCTCCCTCTTAACAAACTCCCAGCCATCATGAACACCCTTTCCTTTTAGTATTACTGTCCATTGGATCTCACCCAGCACTTCCCTAAGTTTTATGAAGTCAGCTTTTTTAAAGTCAAGAAATTGAGTCCTAGTATGCTTGGCTGCTCCTTTCCACTGTATAGTAAACTTCAGAAGAGCATGATCACTCGCGCCTAATGATCCTTCCACTTCTACCCCACTAACCAGGTCATCAACATTGGTTAGGACCAGATCTAAAATGGCTGTTCCTCTTGTTGCTTCTCCCACTTTCTGGACAATGAAGTTGTCTGCAAGGCCAGTGAGGAATCTGTTTGACCTTATGCTCTTGGCTGAGTTTGACATCCAACAAATATCCAGGTAATTGAAGTCCCCCATTACTACTATCTCCCTTCCTTTTGCATGCTTGGCCAGTCAGCGCAATGCTTTCATCGCGGACACAATGGCTTGATGCATATTTTATCATTCCTCATAATAATCCTGTCTGATCACTACAGTTATAGCTGCTATCTCTGTTTCATGTGCATCATAAAATGAAACAGAAAGCTTTACGAAAATAAAATCTTTATGATTTTTTTTTTAAAAACCCTCATGAGTCCCACCTACACTGGAAAAAAATTGTGGGATCTGCTCACATCCCTCATGGTTAGCTTACTGCAATGCACCGTACAAAGAGATATCGTAGAAGGTTGGGCCACAGGCTGTAGCTGGTGCAGAACGCAATAGCCAGGTGGCTTGTGTGAGAAAGGTAAAAAAGGTAAAGGATCCCTGGACAGTTAAGTCCAGTCAAAGGCAGCTATGGGGTTGCAGTGCTCATCTTGCTTTCAGGCCGAGGGAGCTGGCGTTTGTCCACAGACAGCTTTCTGGGTCATGTGGCTAGCATGACTAAACTGCTTCTGGCGCAGTGGAACACCATGACGGAAACCAGAACTCACGGAAACACCGTTTGCCTTCCTGCCACAGTGGTACCTATTTACCTACTTGCGCCAGTGTGCTTTCGAACTGCTAGGCAGGAGCTGGGGCAGAGCAGCAGGAGCTCACTCCGTCGCACAGATTCGAACCGCCAACCTTGCCATCAGCAAGCCCCAGAGGCTCAGTGGTTTAGACCACAGTGCCATCCATGTCAGGCTTGTGGGAGGAAACTACTGTCAGCATAGAACAGCCTGCTAGTGGGATTTGCACTTGCTACCGATCTGCCACTGGGCTGAGTTCAAGGAGTTTGTACTCACATGCAAGTCCCTGTTCTGCTCAGTCCCAGATATACAGCAGAGATTCTCCTGCAAGTTCCAAAGATCTCCAAAGCACAGACCCAGAATGGGGCTTTTAGTGTCACTGTTTGTGTTCTGTGGAATGGCATCCCTTGGGGGGCAGGAATTGGGACCTTTTCCAGCTGGATAAATAGATTTTAATAATGGGTCTCCACTTGTTACGGTTTTAGTCTTATTTTTATTTGTTGCCTTTGTGTATATAACTGCTTTTTAAAACATTATATTGAGACGGTGGTTTAGAAGGCAATTAATTATTTAAAAAAATATTTTTAAAATGCTTTTACGTTTATACATTTCACTAATTTTACAATCATTTTGACATTTCAAGGTTTGACTTTCCTCTTTTTGTGGTTCCTTCAATTTATTTTTAATATCTTCTGCATATCCAAATTAACTTAATTTGCTCATTTATTCCTCTTCTTTAAATATATACTGGTATGAAGCTGCAGGTTATTACAATAATCCTAGCAATGTTTTTATCTGTTTACAATTTACCTGTAAATATTCAATAAACCATTTCCATTCTTTTAATTTTTAAAAAATGTTATCTTGATTTCTTATTCTTCTGGTAAGTTTCACCATAGAAGGCAATCATATTTAAGGAAATCAATGAATCATTGTTACAAATAATGTGATAATATTTTTTACTTTTTCTACTGGCATCTGACCAGGGTTAATCCTCCTGTGGAATTTTGTTAAATGGGAAAACGGTAGATAAACAGAAGCAGAGCTATAGAAAGAGATATCCAGAAGATATACACAAATAGATAAATCTTGCTAGACCAAAAGAATAAGAATTGTGATGCTGACACACAGTCGTTAAACCCGTTGAGTATCGCTGATTAATTTACTTGCATTTCTGAAAATATATTATCATCAAGCAGAGTAAAAGGGAACCTTACCGAGAGAGGACACAATCCTGCAAATCTCCTTCATAATTTGGCTGTTCAGGGCTCTCTGGTCAGGAAACAGCAGAGCCCATTCCTCTTCAGTGAAACTGAGTCCTGAGAGGGAGAGGGGGAGAAATGTTTCCTTGCAAATATCAAAATAGACTGGCCTACAAGCAAAATCCCAAAGCCTTGTTAAGGGGAGGTGAATGGGCATTACCCTCAGGATTAATATCCATTGGTACCTTGGTTCTCAAACTTAATCCATTCCGGAGGTCTGTTCCCAAACCAAAGCATTCCAAAACCAAGGCACGCTTTCCCATAGAAAGTATTGCAAAATGCATTAATCCGTCCCAGACTTCTGAAAACATCCCCTAAAACAGCAATTAAACATCAGTTGATCCATAAAATGAAAGCAATAAACAATGTACTGCAACCACACAATCATTCAATCAGTAGCTGAACTGGGTTCCACACAGTCACAAAAACAAAACAAAAGGAGCCGCAAAAACAATAATGCAAAATAAATAGCAAACACAGACAGGCCTCAGCGTAACACTCAAAAGAGAAGCGTAACACTCAAAATTGAATCAAGGCACTCAAAACAGAGCACATCCGGCTTCCCAAAAAGTTTGCAAACTGGAACACTTATTTCCGGGTTTGCGGTGTTTGGGTTCCAAGTTGTTGGAGTACCAAGGCGTTTGAGAACCAAGGTAGAGGCTGGAGAATTTTTTTCCCCACCTGGGAGCCTGTGTCGGGGCTGCTGATTCTTCTAGATCTGTCAACAGTCTTCGACATGGTCGATCATGAACTTCTGGACCACCGCCTTGCCGACGTGGGGATCCAGGGCACAGTCCTTCAATGGCTGCACTCGTTTCTCTCTGCTCGGGGACAGAGGGTGGCGCTTGGGGGGGAATTGTCATCGCGCCACTCCTTGGTGTGTGGAGTGCCTCAGGGTGCGATCCTCTCCCCGATGCTTTTCAACATCTTTATGCGCCCCCTTGCCCAGCTTGTCCGGAGCTTTGGGCTGGGTTGCCATCAGTATGCTGATGACACCCAACTCTATCTGTTGATGGGTGGCCATCCTGACTCGGCCCCAGACACACTGACCAGATGTTTGGAAGCTGTGGCTGGATGGTTACGTGGGAGTCGGTTGAAGCTAAATCCTTCGAAGACAGAGGTCCTGTGGCTGGGACGGGACGATATGGGATTGGGGGGGCAACTCCCATCTCTTGCGGGGGCGCAATTAGTGCCAGCACTGTCCGTTAAGAGTTTGGGTGTAATCTTCGACACCTCCCTTTCCATGGCTATAACAAAGGTGGCATTTTTCCATCTCCGCCAAGCTAAGCAGTTGGCTCCTTACCTCTCTCGCCCTGACCTAGCCACTGTGATCCATGCGACGGTCACCTCCAGACTGGATTATTGTAACTCGCTCTACGTGGGTCTGCCCTTGAGACTGACTCAGAAACTCCAGCGGGTGCAGAATGCCACGGCGAGACTCCTTATGGGGTCTTCGCTGCGAGATCACATTCTTCCAGTACTATACCAGCTGCACTGGCTCCCGGTGGAGTACAGGATCAAGTTTAAGGTGCTGGTTTTAACCTTTAAAGCCCTATACGGCCTAGGACCCTCGTACCTACAGGACCGCCTCTCCTGGTATGCCCCACAGAGAAACTTACGGTCTTCAAATAAAAACATCTTGAAGGTCCCAGACCACAGAGAAGTTAGGCTGGCCTCAACTAGAGCCAGGGCTTTTTCGGCTGTGGCTCCGACCTGGTGGAACACTCTGTCACAAGAGACCAGGGCCCTGTGGGACTTGACATCTTTCCGCAGGGCCTGCAAGACAGAGCTGTTCCACCAGGCCTTTGGCCAGGGCACAGCCTGACTCCCTCCCTCGGCAATCTTCACGGAGCTCTGGCCCAATGGTGGCCAGTGGCTTGAATTTAATTAATTTTATAATGAATGATTTTAGAATGTTGTTTGTGCTGTACTTTTGTACTGTTTTATTGTTGTTAGCCGCCCTGAGCCCGGCTTCGGCTGGGGAGGGCGGGATATAAATAAAATTTATTATTATTATTATTATTATTATTATTCTTACCATGAGGCCTTAGGTTCCCCACTCTTGATTCAAATCTTCAAGAGTGGCATTGACAGCCTTCCTAGTGGGTAGCAAGATAGCGGTACTGGCAGGGTCCCCGGTGCTGATTCCCTCTACCTGATTAGGTGACCCAAGGAGAGATGGCTGAGCATGAATCATCAGCACGGTTTCATCACCTGCGAGAGACAAAGAGGTCAGGAATGTTGAAGGTCAACAGCAGAGATCATGCAGTTTATCAGCTAAGGGTTAAATCTGGTGGTGTTTAAAGAGAGCTGGCCAAGAGGGGTGGGCGGAGCTGCTGCTTAGCAACCAAGCAGAGCGGCATGACCTTCACTGAGGAAACGTGTGCTCGGATTGGCTGGGTGGTTCTGAGGGAGCTTTCCTCTGCTATGTTTGGATGAACGTCTCCCTGCTTTTGCTCGCTTTTTTCAGGAAAGTGATATCGGCTCTTTTCACAGTAGCACATGCTTGTCACGTAGACAAGAAGTTTGGGATCTGTTTAGCACAGGGGTCAGCAATCTTTTTCAGCCATGGGCCGGTCCACCGTCCCTCAGATCATGTGCTGGTCCGGACTATTTTTTTTTTGGGGGGGGGGGTAATGAATGAATTCTTATTCCTCACAAATAGCCCAGAGATGCATTTTAAATAAAAGCACACATTCTACTCATGTAGAAACACCAGGCAGGTCCCACAAATAACCCAGAGAGGCATTTAAAATAAAAGCATTCTTCTTTTTTAAAATTAATATTCTTGATTGTTTAAAAAATTTACATGTCTGTACAAACATTATGTACTATCTCTTAACAGGTAAAAAAAGAAAGAAAATTATATAAAATAGACATTTATAAAAGAAAGAAAAATAAAGAAGTAGCAAAGATAAGAAACAAAGAAATATTAATAATAAAAAAGACAAAGTCCTGGAGCGTCTGCGGGCCGGACTGAGAAGGTTGCCTACCCGTGGTTTAGCAGATGGATGGCCTTATTTCATATGTCCCCTTGGATCCTGCAACCTGAGGGACTGGCATTCAGACAAGTGCCACATCATGTTCATCCTGAACTTGCAAGGAGCCATTCTTCTGGTCGAAGGGGCCCATCTATGCTTACTCCGTAAGGCGGTTTCTCCGTCACCTTCCTGATTGATATGCCACCACAAGGAACGTTTCCTTGGCCTCAGAGAAATCTCCTCCTGCCTCTGAAGTTTGTTCCTTTACCTGAAACAGCAATGAGGACTAGGATCAAAAATAAAATTATAAGAGGGAAAACACTTTTTGGGGAGAGTTGAGACACACTAGAAGACTTTGGGCAATTAGTGAAACGTTTTAGGGTATCTCCCCCTCACTTTACCAGCTCCTGGGAAATATCTCACGTGAGGATGTATTTTAATTGATTGTCTGATTTTATGTTAATGTGTTATACATTTGATGTTAGCCGCTCTGAGCCTGGCTTCGGCTGGGAAGAGCGGGATATAAATAAAACATTATTATTATTATTATTATTATTATTATTATTATTATTATTATTATTTCAGTGAAACTCTCACCTGCTGCTCCTGAAGCTTTTTAATGTTTAATAGGTTATTGTATTTTAATATTCTGTTGGAAGCCGCCCAGAGTGGCTGGGGTATAAATTATTATTATTATTATTATTATTATTATTATTATTATTATTACTCGGGAGGAAGCTCCTTTCAGCCAGGCTCCTCTTTGTTTTTCTAGCTCTGTCTGCTTCCTCACCCGCCCTCTCCAAATGGGTGAAAGCAGCAAGGAGAGGGAGCCAAGCTGCCATTAGGGAAACTGGGATAGGGAGAGAGGGAGTACTGACAAGGGAGAGCAGTGAGGTCCACTGATGCCATCTAGCCTTCCCCCCAACCACAAATTATACTATTGTTATTATTATTATTATTATTATTATTATTATTATTATTATTAATTGATATACCGCTTGATTTTTATAAAAAAATATCTCAAAGCGGTTTACTACATATTTAACATCAATAAAACAATCTAGACTCAAACATTTCTGAAGAATGTCAAATATAAAGTATACAGTCAAAGCAACATATTTAACAGGAAACTAAAATATTATCTTAAAATATTTCAAAAGAAAACATTACAAAGGAGGTCGACTACAGAATACATATTTAACACAAAGTTAACAAAACAAAAAGAACTTGAACATTTCAAAAGAAAACATTGCTAAGTGAAGCCAACTATAAAATGCACATTGAAAACAGCATAGTTTACAAGCCGGTTGACTGACTGAACCCAAAGAGTACTCCTTAATGGTTCCTCAAATCCTCTATTACAGCAGTCCATTGCTGCCTCTTGTGGCAGTGAGTTCCATAGCTTAATTCCTCACTGTGCGAAGGGTTTCTTTTATATATCCTGACTCTTCCACCATTCAGCTTCCTGTGACGCCCCCAAATTCTAGCGCTAGGAGAAATAAAAAGCTTTTCTCTACCTACTTTCTCCACACAATGCACAATTTTATAATCGTGTCACTTCTTACTTGCTTTTTCTCTAAACTAAAAAGTTCCCAATTCCGCGACCTTTCTGCACAGCCGAGTTCCTCCATCCCCTCGATAATTTGGGCTGCCCTTTTCTGAAGGTGGAGTTGGGACCACTGGGTGCAAAGTACAACTTCTGGAAAATCTCATTTATCCCTTTTTGGGGGGAGGGAAGTTTCCAGCCCCGAAGAGCAGAGCAGACACTTCAACGTGGATGTGAAGTCTCTGAAAACAGAGAGGAAGGTGACCAGGGGTCAGAGAGCGGGGCTTATCCCTCCCCAGGACTTGGAAAACATGGTACATCGGCGGCAGCAGAGCCCCACGACTCTCGTGACCTGCACAACCAAAATAAATGGTACATAAAGTGCTTTTAAAAGGAAGAAGCACACCTTTTTATGGTCCACAATTCTTTTGTTTTGCTGTGGAGAACAACCAGGCCTGGACGTCTCCTGCAAAGGCCTGACTAAGCAGGGCCTACTAATCATCAGGGAACATCTTCTCCCCAGGGACTGATTTTTTGTTTCGTTTTTTCAAGGAAGAACAGAAAAAGATAACAAATGCAGAATTGTTCTTTTATTGTTTATAAGGTGTGAAATATACTCGGAGTCGAGAGTGGATTTCATGCTCTTTATTCAGCTCATAGTGGTGAGGAGGAATGAATGTTCCCCCACAATATCTACTTTATATACATTATTTACACAATGGGCCCCACATTATTGGCTAATGGATACTGTTAAACAATACTGAAGTATCAGATCTGGAAGGACGTGGTAATAGATTTGGTTAGCATGCTTAATTTTGGTATGAGAAAACAAAGGTGCATGAGGGATTCCTGAACCACATTATAAGGAAATCAATTCACCAAGTATGGGACAAATATAAGAATTTATTAGAGAACAAGACACCTTTGTGGCTTTCCCCATTATAAACCGTATCTGTAAAAAGAGGTAAACACGAAACTGGGCAATATACAAAGATCTGTTAACAGAAGTAGAAAACAAAGGTGAAAGAATATGAGGATATAAAAGCTCTGTTAACAGGTTGGTTACAATATTGCCAAATAAATGACATATTCAGAGGTGACAAAGAGAAGGACTTTGGGAAGGAATTCTCAAAGTTCAAAAATGAATTATTAGAAAATAATGAGAAATTGTTATCAAGAATGTACAAACCACTGTTGGAATGGGAGACGAAAGATGAAGAGGTTAAAGCTGTAATGATACACTGGGCAAAAGACACAGGTTATAATATACTACTTGAATAATAGGAAAAGCTGTGGAAAGAGATTTTAAAATTCACGGCATGTAGTTCATTAAAAGAAAATGATATGAAGATGTACTGATGGTATTTGACTCCAGTAAAGCTTGCTGAAATGTATAAAGATATCTCTAATTTATGCTGGAAATGTAAGGATAAGGAAGGAAGTTTCTTTTCATATGTGGTGGGTGTGTAAAAAGGTAAAGGGCTTCTGGGAAATGATACACAATGAACTTTTAAAAATTCTTAAAATTACGTTTGTTAAAAAAAGAGAGGCTTTTTTACTAGGAGTAATAGGAGGAGAATTGCCAAGGAAGCAAGAGACTGTTTATTTATGCGACTACAGCAGCCAGAATGCTACTAGCCCAGATGTGGAAAGAAGGGAAGGTCCCAACGAAAGAAGAAGGGATGACTAGATGACTGGCTAAGAAATATAATTACATGCAAGGAGAATAAAGGGGGGGGAATGGAAACCAGGGGGGCAAGGGGAAAAGCCATTTATTGCAAATTTGGATTGGATATCTGTGTACCAAAAGGAAAAATGTTATTTTGAAAAATGAAAATAAAAAATATATATATTTAAAAATAGTTTAGAAAACGTTTTGGGGCTCCCGCGCAGCTGATCCAGCGGGGCTTTCCGGAGGCGAGACCAGCGCCTCTCCTCGCTCTCTGCCCGGAGAAGCCCAGAGGCTCCTGCCGCTCGGCTCCGAAACGGTTAAGAGCAGCGGCGACAGAGAGCTGAGATTCCTAGAGCGGAGGGAAGAAAAGGCTGTCGGGAGAATAGCAGCTTCCGCTTCCTGTCCCGCATGTGGGGGGGAAGAGATGCAGAACATGACGGCGGCTGTCCTTCCTCGCGGAGGCGCTGCAGGTGGGTCATATGGTTATATATTATAACAGGGGGGTGGGGGGGAGTGGGGGTGCTGCTGGAGGGAGTTGTGGGGAGGGATTTTATTTTTTTTAAAAAACCCTGTTAGGCAAACCGTTTCAATGTAAGTTTTTTTCTGTGTCTCCTTTTTCTAGTCGTCAGTTTATCCAGATTTTCACATTTTTAAAGACCTCTTGAAAATTGTTCAGCATTTTGGTGCAGATCTCGCCTAATGCTCACGCTTTTGCAAAGGGTATTTCCCCAAATATTTACATTTCCCATAATTAATGCATTCTGTATGTAATTCCGCTAAAATAATGCATTTATAGGGCTTTCCCCCTTTGTATGGGGGTAGGACATCTTTTCCCAATGGAAGGGAGGATCTTTCTCCTGCTCTCCTCCCTGCAGGCCAACTTGGGCAGGTGGGGGACCTTCCTTGGGCTCCCCATAGGGCTTGGGGTCAAGGCAAACCCTTAAGCATTGGAAAACCTACTTCAGGGGCTGCCCCTGGAACCTGTAATCATTTTTATCCGGCCTGATTTTATTATAATTTATTAAAATTGTATACCTCCCTGTACCCACAGGCCTTAGGGCAGTTCACAGGATAAAATCGCAATATAAAAACTCAAAAGTACATAATCAAAACATAAAATCAACCCAATAACGCCCCCCCAAACCACACACATTTTAAAACATTTGTGTTTAAATTAAATACAGCAGTTCTGGGCAGAAGAGGTTAAAAAAGAGGAGAAACAAGCAACTTCAAGTCCACATTAAAATTCCAAGTGTGGCTGAGGCCTTAGTTAGACAGGCTAATACTACTACTACTACTAATACCCCTGAGCACCCTCTCCCACCAGTGTCTTGCCTCGGTAATGGACTGGATGAAAGCCAACAAATTGAAGCTCACTCCAGATAAGAGTGAGGCTCAGTTAGTGGGTGGTTCCCTAGAGCAGATGGCTGGAAGGTCGCCTGCAATTGATGGGGTTACACTTCCTCTGGAGGAGCAGGTTCATAGCTTGGGGGTTCTCCTGAATCCTTTGCTGTTGCTTAAGGCAGTGTTTCCCAACCTTTTTTGGGCAAAGGCACACTTGTTTCATGAAAAAAATCTTGAGGCACACCACCATTACAGTCCCGTGATGTCAGCGCGCAGCGTCACGCCGGGAGGGACATTAATTGCTAGCAAATTACATAATCACCTCCTTGAGGGCTGGCTCATCTTCTCCGAAGGCAGAACCCCATTAATTAACAGCACAGACTCACACCATAGCCAAGACGAGGGGGGAAAACCTCAGTCATGCACAGTCATGCACATGTGGGGGCTAAATGAGGATGAAGACCGGGCAGAGAGCAGGGTTCAAATCACCCCACCTGGCCAGGACAATCCCTGGGTGCTTCCTTGGGCCACTCGCCTGACCCACCTCGCAGGGCTGTTGTTGCGAGGATAACACGGGGAGAACCACGCGCCCCCCCGGGAGCTCCTTGGAGGAGAAAGTGGGCGATGAATGCAATGCACGAAATATATGAGAGGCGACCAGGTTTTGCAGGTGAGGGGCCCCCGCCAGCCTCTGCTTCCAACACCCGGCGCAACGACGCCGAAGTTTCCCCCCGGGCTCGGCTCGGGGAGCAGCGCTGCTCCCCCCCGGCTCCCCTTCGCCCTCCCGGCTCTCTCTGCCGCCCACTGGGGACCCCCCTCACCTGCCAAGTCCGGAGCGCCGGTGGAAGTTGCATGCATGCATGCAGGGCGCCACGTTGCCATTGCATTGCACTGCACTCCATGCAACGCCTGCACGCATGCATTGCCTTGCACGCCCGCCAAGGGGTCTCCCCGCGGTCCGATGCGTCCCCTCCGGCGCGGATGCAGCATTGCAAAAATAAAAAACCCCCGACGCAGCCCTACCTGGGGGGCAGCCTCCGCCGCTCCGCCTCCGCGGGGATCCCCGGGCTCCATCCTGCCGCCCGATCTCCGCGGGGGCGCAGGCAGGCTGCGCGGGGTCTGCGCGGAAGAGCCCC
This sequence comes from Podarcis bocagei, assembly GCF_964188305.1. Taxonomy (NCBI): domain Eukaryota; kingdom Metazoa; phylum Chordata; class Lepidosauria; order Squamata; family Lacertidae; genus Podarcis; species Podarcis bocagei. The sequence continues at coordinate 9,266,189 of NC_138126.1, forward strand.
TGCCCGCCCGGCCGCCGCCGCTGCGCTCATTCCATGGCCGGGAGAAGAGCACTTCAAACAAAACGCCCGGCCCGCCAGGCCACGCTGGGAAACGTAGTTTGCGCACCCCGCGCGGGCGCGGAGCCCAAGGGCGAGGGGACTACGGATCCCGGCAGCCCCCGTGCCGGGGACGGAGGGGGAGAGGCCGGGTGCAGGGATGGAGGGACTGGTGGGCGAGCGAGTGAGTGAGTGGCAGCCGCCAAGCCTTGGCCGAGAGCCAGGAAGGGCCTCCCCGGAGGAGGAGGAGGGAGGCGCAGGGAGGGAGGGAGGGAACCCCAGGGGTCATCTAGTGACGGCGCCCCAATCGAAAATTTGACTTTAAAAAAAAAATCTTTCGAATTTTTTAATTTTTCCCGCGGCACACCAGGCAACATCTCGCGGCACACTAGTGTGCCGCGGAACAGTGGTTGGGAAACACTGGCTTAAGGCTCAAATGGCCTGGAGTGCCTTTCATCACCTTTGGCTGGTAGCCCAGCTACACCCCTATCTGGACAAGGATAGCCTATCTACCATTGTCTATGCTCCAGGAACTTCAACGTTAGATATAGATATGTGTTATACGTAGGGCTGCCTCTGAAGACAGTTTGGAAACTTCAGCTAGTGCAGAATTCAGCGGCCAGGTTGCTCACTGGAGTAAGGCGGGTGAGCATATTACCCCCATCCTGGTCCGACTGCACTGGCTACCAGTTAGTTTCCGGGCTTAATTCAAGGTGCTGGTTTTGACCTATAAAGCCTTACATGGCTCAGGATCACAATACTTCAAGGGCTGCTTCTTTCCATATGAACCTAGCCTGATCCTGAGGTCCTCCTTCATGGGCCTCCTCCTCAAGTGGTCTGGAGGGTGGCTGCGCGTCTGTGGAATGCTCTCCCCAGGGAAGTTCAAGATCCTGGCGCCTTCCTTATACACCTTTGTTGTTGATTAGTCATCTTAGTTGTGTCCAACTCTCTGTGACCCCATGAATCAGAGCATGCCTTGGAAACTCACTTTCCTCTCAAAGCTTCTCCTGTTTTATGTCCATGGAGCTTTCATGGAATAATACGGGAGTGGGTTGCCAGTTTCTTTTAAGATATTTATTAAAGTTTCAAAATGTTACAAAAATAAGAAGAAAAAAAAAGAAAATACAAAATACAGAAAAATGAAAACAGTTAAAAACAAATCAATATTTCCATATCTTGTCTTTCGTTTGCTTGTTTCCCTGACCTCCTTGCTCCTCCCTTTTTTGTATTCCAGTTCAATTAGTTAATTCAGCAAATCCTTTCCCTCTTTGTTTTTATCTTAATCCTTTATCTGAATATACAACAACAACAAATTTATTAAATTTGTGAGGTCCATGCCTTTACACAAAATACCATAAAACATTATTAAAAGATAAACAATAAAATTATAAAAGTAGGCTAAAATTCATGCCATGCTGCCCAGCAAGGAAACTACCCAATAAACCCCACCATTCAGGGAAGAAGATACAACAACAGGTTAGGAGAGCAATGGGAGGGACCTCACCGTTTCATCCAGGAACCATACCCTAGTTTTCATAGCCTTCACCACAAAGACCGCTACCACGTGAGAAATCCGTGGATCAGCGTCCACCAGTAAAAACTTTACTTGGTCCTCAGAGTTGACTATTGATTTGGGAATAGTTTGTAACATCGCATCCCTGAAGGCCGAATAGATGGGACAATACAACATGTAATGTATGAGATCCTCTTTGGTTCTCATATAACAAGGACATATACGCTGCTCTACTGGGATTTTTGCATATCTGCCTGACAGATAGGCCGTAGGAATGGTTTGAAAACGGGCCATAGTAAAGGCTCTCCGAAGAGTGGGATTGGTGATATTCGCCAAGTAATTGGCGCAGATTTTGACTGCTTTCAGTCGGGGAAACCAGTGGGAGGACCCTGGGATCTGTATTTTTGTGGTATCTAACAGAGCGTCTCTCTCCAGGATCCATTTCCGGACTTTGTCCGGGCTCCACTGTTTGAGGATATTAAACTCCGGTAGGGTGTATCTAACCAGGATCTCAGATAAGTTTTGGCGCCAAGTGGTGTTCTTTTGAAAAGATACAAAGGCTTGTTTGGCCAATAAGGTGTTTGAAGTGTTTGCAAGGTTGATGTAAAATCGTAGGAATCTTAAGTGGGCCCTGGCAGACACAGAGGGTAAACCAACCTCCACCCTCAAGAAAGCTGCTGGGGTTCCTTGAGGAAGGCCTAGAATCCTCTTGAGATAATAGTTTTGCAAAATTTCAAGCCGTTCCAACAGCCTCTGGTTCCACCCCCAGAGCTCTATCCCATATAACATCTGGGGAATAGCTTTCCCAACAAAAGCTCTTAATGCCGGGATCACCAATTGTCCTCCCCTGGTATGGAAGAAACTAAGCAAAACACCAATTGTTCTTCGTGTTAAGATGGTTACAGCCTTAAAGTGGGCTAGCCAGCTAGATGTAGCCTGGAATGTAACACCCAGATATTTAAAAAAAGGGCACTGTTCAATCACATGTTCATCTAAAGACCGTCTAAAGGTGTGGCGAGCTCTAGTGAACACCACAATTTTTGTTTTGTCATGGTTTATCTTTAGTGAATTATGGGAACAGTAGGCTGCGATCCCCTCCAGCATGCTGCGTAAGCCTCTTCGGGTGAGTGCCATTAAAAGCATGTCATCGGCATATAGCAAAATATTCAGGCGTTTACCTTCAAGGGCTGGAGCCGATGACTTGTACTTTGCCATGTACTGAACAATGTCGTTTATATAAAAGTTAAAAAGAAATGGGGCTAACAGGCATCCCTGTTTGACCCCTTTCCCCAATGGCAGTGGGTCCGTAAGAGTTCCCGATGACCCAGTTCTGATTTTGACTGTAATGTCTGTATGTAACTCTCTGAGAATTTTTAAAAGTCGTCTGTCAATGTCCGTTTCATATAATTTTTTCCATAGTCTATCTCTACAGATTGAGTCGAAGGCAGATGTCAAGTCAACGAAGGCCACAAAGAGTCTGCTCTTATACGCTTTTGCATATTTAGCTACCAGGGTCTGTAGTACCATGCAGTGACCTATCGTATTGTGGCCCTTTCTAAATCCTGCCTGTTCCTGGTTGAACAGGTTAGAATGGTCCGCCCAATCTACCAGCTTGTTTAATAAGTACCGGGTATAAAGTTTGTATGCGATGTCCAGAAGGCTTATAGGGCGATAGTTTGCTGGATCTTGAATGTCTCCCTTCTTGTAGATAGGGGCTACCACACTTAGTTTCCAGTTTGCTGGGATTTTACATGTGTTGTTTATTGCCGTAAAAAGTTTGGCCAAAAAGATGGCCCACCATTGGGCATTTGATTTAAAAACCTCAGGGGGGATCATGTCCTCACCAGGAGCTTTGCCATTTTTTAAAGTTTTAATTAGCTGTAGGCACACTGATTCCGTAACAGGATCCCAACTAGCTAGATGCTCATTCTTCAATGGGAGGAACGGACTCAAATTAGCAGTATTTGAGAGTGTGTATAGCTTGAGAAAGTGTTGATACCACACATCGGATGGAATACTCCTGTTTACAATTTTTCCTTTGGATGAGACTCCCTGTGCTACTATTGCCCAGAATTTTCTATCGTCTCGCGATTTAATCGCCTTATCAAGTGCCTCCCATTGTTCCTTCCTGTAAAGGGATTTCTTGAGTTTTAAGGTGTTTTTATAGTGAGAGCGCCATCTGTGGAAATTTACCATAGATGACAAAGTCCTCTCCTGTTTTACCTTATTTTGTTGTTTCCTAAGCAGGGATCTTAGCTTCCGGCAGTCTTTGTCAAACCAGACCCCTGATTTGTTATGTTGTTTGGGAGGCCTGGTATTTATAAGAAATGGGAAAAGAGACTCTGAGACCCGCTGATATAGTGAAAAAGGATCAAAGTTAGGTAAAGGACACTGGTCTCTCAGAACCAATAAATCTGGAGAGTGCAGGTGTTGATTGATTTTAAGCTCCAGCTCGCTGTTCCATTTACGCCTGCGTGGGGCCGGTGCTTGAGGAGGGGCTGCACAATGTAGATGTTGTAATCCCCCTGATTTGAGGGGAGTTAGTGAGATTGCTCTAGGAAGATGGTCGCTCTCAGTTCTGTTAAAAGTGCTGAGACCCTGTGCCCTCTCCAAAATTGTAGGAGAGACCAGGATATGGTCAATCACACTTGCACCACAAGGGCCGATAAAAGAGAAGAAACCTCCTGACCTATCCATGTAAGTACCATGCAGGTTGTACAAATTATGCTTAAAAGCAATCTCCAGTAATGTAATACCTGCCTTATTCAAGACCTTTTCATCAGAACTCCAAGGGATAAACCAGTCTGCCTCTGGTAAAAACTGGGTTTTGGAGCCATACGAATTGATGTCGCTGCCTATCCTGGCATTAAAGTCACCTGCCAGCAGGATGTTCCAGTCAGGAAATTCTATTTTGACCTTCTCCAAGCGTGACTCCAAATCTTCCCAGATTTGTACTGTCTGAGAGGAAGTACACACGGGGGGAATATAAATGTTGAAACATAGAAGATCTCCTCCTGTCTTATTGGAGATAAGTAAAATCTGAAAATTGTTGTTCTTCATCCACTGCAGTTGTCGCACCCTGTACCCTTGCTCTATAGGAATAAAAGTGACCAAACCGCCACTAGGTCGGCCACGGTTATTTAGTTTTTTCGCAGGGGTAGCAAAAGCCACATAACCCTGTAAGTAAGGGGGATGAGAGTCTAGGCACCAGGTCTCTTGTAGACAAATAATCTGGAATTTTGAGAGAAAATCCAGAAAATCAGCATCGCCCTGCTTAGACAGCCAGCCCGCCACATTCCACGATAAGATGTGGAAATATGGTGGTGAGGGGAACAAAGGTAGACTCCTCCGTTTGTTCTTTAGGATGATGGAATGAATGTTTTTGTAGAGGTGGAGTGAGCTGTTGAGATCATTTGTGCTAGGTACTAATCTAGTGAGTTTTGTTTCCCTGGCGTGGTGTCCCCTCGCTGTATCTGTCTTTCAATCTTCCACCTGAATGCCATCTAAGGATCCTGAGGCGTCCACAAAGATTGAACCGTTCCTACTATCTTAATATATTATAGCTTTAGATTATCACCTGTTAACAATCCATTTTTACATATTCCTTTATAACATTGCTGCTAAAAACCACTTTGCTGTGGATTAGTCATCTTAGTTGTGTCCAACTCTCTTAGAGCATGCCTTGGAAACTCGCTTTCTTCTCAAAGCTTCTCCTTTTTTATGTCCATGGAGCTTTCATGGCATAATACTGGAGTGGGTTGCCAGTTTCTTCTCCAGATGGATCACATTTAGTCTAACCTCTTGGCTGACCTGTCTGTCTTAGGTGGCCCTGCACGGCATAGGTCATAGCTGAGTTATTCAAGCCCCTTCACCACGACAAGGCAGTGATCCATGAAGGGGTATACATCTTTAGGTGCCATGCAAACATGTTCCTTTTTATCCAGGCTTTTGCTTGATATGTTTGACATCCTATAGTCTTTTTCAAACGTGGCTCTTTTTTGGGGGGTGTTAATTGGGTTGTTTTTATACTGATTATATATGATGCGATCTTTTCTGTGAACCATGCTGAGTCCTCCGGGTGTAGGGTGGTATTTAAACTCAATAAATAATAATACCATATTAATACTTTCATTATTAGTACCCCACGGATCTGACTGGGTTCCCCAGCCACTCTAGCTGGCTTCTAACAAATATAAAAGCATAACAAAACATTTAAAACTTCCCTCTACATAGCTGCCTCCAGTTGTCTTCTAAAAGTTATATACTTGTTTGTTTCCTTGACATCTGACGGGATAGCTTTCCACAGGGTGGGCACCACTACCAAGAAGGCCCTATGCCTCGTCCCCTGTAACTTCCCTTCTCACAGGGAGGGAACTGCCACAAGGCCCTTGGAACCTGGATCTCTGTGTCCTGACTGATTGATTAGTGTGAAGACGCTCCTTTAGCATTTCATCAGTTTGCCTTTTTATTCCATCAGGAGATGTTGAAGGGATGCTGGCAGAAGGGGAACAATCAGAAGTGTCACCCAAAGAATCCAAAGAGCAAAGGAAGCTGAAGGTTCAAGATGGAAGCCGAAGGCGAGAAGGGAGACGAAAGCAGAAGCCGGAGGGTGACTCTTGTACGTCTCAGGGTGGTGAAAATCAAATTTCTAGAGAGGAGAAAAAGCATGAATGCGCCGTGTGTGGAAAGAGATTGGGTAGTCGCTCAGCTCTTACTTTACATCAAAGAACTCATACAGGGGAGAAACCGTATACATGTTCCGAGTGTGGAAAGAGCTTCAGTGTCAGTGGTAACCTTACCTCGCATCAAAGAACTCATACAGGGGAGAAACCGTATACTTGTTCAGAGTGTGGAAAGAACTTCAGTAATAATAGGCAACTTAAGTCACATCAAAGAACTCATACAGGGGAGAAACCGTATACATGTTTAGAGTGTGGAAAGAGCTTCAGTGAACGTGGCAATCTTACTAGGCATCAAAGAACTCATACAGAGGAGAAACCGTATACTTGTTCAGAGTGTGGAAAGAACTTCCGTCAGAATAGCGCACTTAAGTTGCATCAAAGAACTCATACAGGGGAGAAACCGTATACATGTTTAGAGTGTGGAAAGAGCTTTATTTGGAGTAGCAGCCTTATGTTGCATCAACAAACTCATACAGGGGAGAAACCATATACATGTTCCGAGTGTGGAAAGAACTTCAGTCACATTAGCAACCTTAAGTTGCATCGAAGAACTCATACAGGGGAGAAACCGTATAAATGCTTGGAGTGTGGAAAGAGCTTCATTAAGAGTAGTGCCTTTATCTTGCATGGAAGAACTCATACAGGAGAGAAACCGTATACATGTTCCGAGTGTGGAAAGAGCTTCAGTCACTGTGGCCAGCTTACTAGGCATCAAAGATCTCATACAGGAGAGAAACCGTATACATGCTCCAAGTGTGGAAAGAGTTTCAGTGACAATGGTACCCTTACCTCGCATCAAAGAGCTCATACAGGGGAAAAACCGTATACATGTTCAGAGTGTGGAAGGAGCTTCAGTCAGAGTGGCCACCTTAAGTCGCATCAACGAACTCATACAGGGGAGAAACCGCATACATGTTTGGAGTGTGGAATGAGCTTCGCTCACCGCAATGGGCTTGCTAGACATCAACAAACTCATCAAGGCAGCAAACCTTATAAATGCTCTAAATGTGGCAAGAGCTTCAGTCGCATCGACTCCCTTTCCTCGCATGAAAGGATTCATACAGGGGAGAAACGATATACATGTTTTGAGTGTGGAAAGAGCTTCAGCCACAGTTCCAGCCTTACCTTGCATCAAAGATTGCACACAGGAGAGAAACCGTATAAATGTTTGGAGTGTGGCAAGAGCTTCAGTCGTGGTAGCTTACTTACATTGCATCAACGAACTCATACAGGGGAGAAACCGTATACATGTTCGGAGTGTGGAAGGAGCTTCAGTCGTAGTAGCTCCCTTAAGTCGCATCAAAGAACTCATACAGGGAGGAAATCTTAGAAATGTTTGGTGTATGGAAAGAACTTCAGTGACAAGGGCTCCCTTCCTAAACAGTAAAGAACTTGTACAAGGGAAACATCTTAGAAAGGGTTGGCGTGTGGGAAGATCTTTAATCATATCAAATAACTCCTACAGAGAGTAAACCAGTGATCGTGTTCTGGTCCCCCCAGGACAGCCATTATTGGATTGGAAGAACCTTCTTGACAGTAAGAGCTGTTTTGACAATGGAACAGTCTCCCTCGGGAGGTGGCGGGCTCTCCTTCCTTGGAGGTTTTTAAGCAGAGGTCGGATGGGCTTCTGCTATGGATGCTTTAGCTGAGATTACTTCATTGCTGGGGGTTGGACTAGATGACCCTTTTGTTGTTTAGTCGTTTATTCATGTCCGACTCTTTGTGACCCCCATGGACCAGAGCACGCCAGGCACTCCTGTCTTCCACCACCTCCTGCAGTTGGGTCAGGCTCATGTTTGTAGCTTCGAGAACACTGTCCAACCATCTCGTCCTCTGTCGTCCCCTTCTCCTTGTGCCCGCCATCTTTCCCAACATCAGGGTCTTTTTCAGGGAGTCTTCTCTTCTCATGAGGTGGCCAAAGTATTGGAGCCTCAACTTCACTATCTGTCCTTCCAGTGAGCACTCAGGGCTGATTTCCTTCAGAATGGAGAGGTTTGATCTTCTTGCAGTCCATGGGACTCTCAAGAGTCTCCTCCAGCACCATAATTCAAAAGCATCAATTCTTCGGCGATCAGCCTAGATGACCCTTGGGGTCCCTTATAACTACAGTTCTATGATTCTATATACATCATCTGCTAGACAGCTGTTGTCACAAGCTTGGCAAATCCAGGCATATACTTGATCATCAGATAATGCCAATATTGTTCACTTGGACTGTGCTGTTTGAATCCATGTACAATTCTAGGTGCCTATTCTATAGTTTTGTTTTCATATCCTAATTTTCATCTGCTGTTACTTGTAGTGTTCCCAAAGCAAGGAAGGATTCAGAAGATCAGTAAAGGAAGGAAGGAACGGTAGTATTCACCATCTCTTCCTGAACTCTCTTCCTGGCCCTAAGATCTATCTAAAGATCAACAAACTACATCAAAGTAACCTATTAACTTTCTGGCCTAGGATGGCTGGTGCAGCAACCGGCAACTGGTCTGTGTCCTAGAATGCTTATACGTGCTTGTCAGTCATAGAGAAATGGCAGTAGAGAAAAATGGCGTGGATGTAGAGGCTTGTGGGATTTGATCAGAAATTTTTGGCAATGAATCAAACCCAGTCAGCGCAATGCTTTCATCGCGGACACAATAGCTTGATGCATATTTTATCATTCCTCATAATAATCCTGTCTGATCCCTACAGTTATAGCTGCTATCTCTGTTTCATGTGCATCATAAAATGAAACAGAAAAAGCTTTACGAAAATAAAATCTTTATGAATTTTTTTTTAAAAAACCCTCATGAGTCCCACCTACACTGGAAAAAAATTGTGGGATCTGCTCACATCCCTCATAGTTAGCTTACTGCAATGCACCGTACAAAGAGATATCGTAGAAGGTTGGGCCACAGGCTGTAGCTGGTGCAGAACGCAATAGCCAGGTGGCTTGTGTGAGCAAGGTTAAAAAATGTAAAGGATACCTGGACAGTTAAGTCCAGTCAAAGGTAGCTATGGGGTTGCAGCGCTCATCTTGCTTTCAGGCCGAGGGAGCTGGCTTTTGTCCACAGACAGCTTTCTGGGTCATGTGGCTAGCAGGACTAAACCGCTTCTGGCGCAATGGAACACCGTGACGGAAACCAGAACTCACGAAAACACCGTTTGCCTTCCTGCCACAGTGGTACCTATTTACCTACTTGCGCCGGTGTGCTTTCGAACTGCTAGGTTGCCAGGAGCTGGGGCAGAGCAGCAGGAGCTCACTCCGTCGCACAGATTCGAACCGCCAACCTTGCCATCAGCAAGCCCCAGAGGCTCAGTGGTTTAGACCACAGTGCCATCCACCTCAGGCTTGTGGGAGGAAACTACTGCCAGCATAGAACAGCCTGCTAGTGGGATTGGCACTTGCTACCAATCTGCTACTGGGCTGAGTTCAAGGAGTTTGTACTCACATGCAAGTCCCTGTTCTGCTCAGTCCCAGATATACAGCAGAGTTTCTCCTGCAAGTTCCAAAGATCTCCAAAGCACACACCCAGAATGGGGCTTTTAGTGTCACTGTTTGTGTTCTGTGGAATGGCATCCCTTTCGGGGGGGAGGGAATTGGGACCTTTTCCAGCTGGATAAATAAATTTTAATAATGGGTGTCCACTTGTTACGGTTTTAGTCTTATTTTTATTTGTTGCCTTTGTGTATATAACTGCTTTTTAAAACAGTTTTTGTATAAATTGCCTTGAGACGGTGGTTTAGAAGGCAATTAATTATTTTGTAAAAATAATTTTAAAATACTTTTCACATTTATGCATTTCACTAATTTTACAATCATTTTGACATTTCAAGGTTTGACTTTCCTCTTTCTGTGGTTCCTTCAATTTATTTTTAATATCTTCTGCATATCCAAATTAACTTAATTTGCTCATTTATTCCTCTTCTTTAAATATATACTGGCATGAAACTGCAGGTTATGACAATAATCCTACCAATGTTTTTATCTGTTTACAATTTATCTGTAAATATTCAATAAACCATTTCCATTCTTTTATTTTAAAAAAATGTTATCTTGATTCCTTATTCTTCTGGTAAGTTTCACCATAGAAGGCAATCATATTTAAGGCAATCAATAAATTATTGTTACAAATAATATGATAATAATTTTTCTACTGGCATCTGACCAGGGTTAATCCTTCTGTGGAATTTTGTTCAATGGGAAAACGGTAGAGAAGCAGAGCTATAGAAAGAGATATCCAGAAGATATACACAAATAGATAAATCTTGCTGGACCAAAAGAATAAGAATTGTGATGCTGACACACAGTCGTTAAACCCGTTGAGTATTCCCAATTAAGTTACTTGCATTTCTGAAAATATATTATCATCAAGCAGAGTAAAAGGGAAGCATACCGAGAGAGGACACGATCCTGCAAATCTCCTTCATTATTCGGCTGTGCAGGGCTCTCTGGTCAGGACCCAGCAGAGCCCGTTCCTCTTCAGTGAAACTGAGTCCTGGGGGAGAGGGGGGGAGAAATGCTTCCTTGCAAATATCAAAATAGACCGGCCTACAAGCAAAATCCCAAAGCCTTGTTAAGGGGAGGGGAATGGGCATTACCCTCAGGATTAATATACATTGGTACCTTGGTTCTCAAACTTAATCCATTCTGGAGGTCTGTTCCCAAACCAAAGCATTCCAAAACAAGGTGCGCTTTCCCATAGAAAGTATTGCAAAAGGCATTAATCCGTCCCAGACTTCTGAAAACAACCCCTAAAACAGCAATTAAACATCAGTTGATCCATAAAATGAAAGCAATAAACAATGTACAGTGGTGCCTCGCAAGACGAAATTAATTCGTTCCGCAAGTTTTTTCTTCTTGCGAGTTTTTCGTCTTGTGATGCACGGTTTCCCATAGGAATGCATTGAAAATCAATTAATGCGTTCCTAGGGAAACCGACTTCATAGAATCATAGAATCATAGAGTTGGAAGAGACCACAAGGGCCATCGAGTCCAACCCCCTGCCAAGCAGGAAACACCATCAGAGCACTCCTGACATATGGTTGTCAAGCCTCTGCTTAAAGACCTCCAAAGTAGGAGACTCCACCACACTCCTTGGCAGCAAATTCCACTGTCGAACAGCTCTTACTGTCAGGAAGTTCTTCCTAATGTTTAGGTGGAATCTTCTTTCTTGTAGTTTGGATCCATTGCTCCGTGTCCGCTTCTCTGGAGCAGCAGAAAACAACCTTTCTCCCTCCTCTATGTGACATCCTTTTATATATTTGAACATGGCTATCATATCACCCCTTAACCTCCTCTTCTCCAGGCTAAACATGCCCAGCTCCCTTAGCCGTTCCTCATAAGGCATCGTTCAGACCAGGTCCGGGGACAGTCTGTCCCTGGACCTCTTCTGAAGGCTGGGGGGGGGGAGGACAAGGGCTTTTCTTCCCACCCCCAGCATTTTAAAAAACCCCGGGACAGCGGAGGGCTTCTCCGCTGTCCGGGGCGATCTTAAAATGCTGGCGGGCGGCATTTTAAAATCGCCCCGGGACAGCGGAGGACTTCTCCGCTGTCTGGGGCGATTTAAAAGCCCCTGGGAAGGCAGGCAGGGGGGACAAAGACTTTTGCCCCCCGCCAGCCTTCAGAAGAGGTCCTGGACCTCTTCTGAAGGCTGGCGGGGGGCGAAAGTCTTTTCCCCCCCCGCCTGCCTTCAAAAGCTGTCCGGCCAAGGCTTCGCGGACCACTCCGCAAGCAGCGGCAGCATGCTTGCAGAGAGTTGCCGGCATGCCGAAGCCTGCGCGCGCTGAGAAGCTGCTGATTCTTCTAGATCTGTCAACAGCTTTCGACATGGTCGATCATGAACTTCTGGACCACCGCCTTGCCGATGTGGGGATCCAGGGCACAGTCCTTCAATGGCTGCACTCGTTTCTCTCTGGTCGGGGACAGAGGGTGGCGCTTGGGGGGGAATTGTCATCGCGCCACTCCTTGGTGTGTGGAGTACCTCAGGGTACGATACTCTCCCCGATGCTTTTCAACATCTTTATGCGCCCCCTTGCCCAGCTTGTCTGGATTATTGTAACTCGCTCTACGTGGGGCTGCCCTTGAGACTGACTCAGAAACTCCAGCGGGTGCAGAATGCCACGGTGAGACTCCTTATGGGGTCTTCGCTGCGAGATCACATTCTTCCGGTACTATACCAGCTGCACTGGCTCCCGGTGGAGTACAGGATCAGGTTTAAGGTGCTGGTTTTAACCTTTAAAGCCCTATACGGCCTAGGACCCTCGTACCTACAGGACCGCCTCTCCTGGTATGCCCCACAGAGAAACTTATGGTCTTCAAATAAAAACATCTTGAAGGTCCCAGACCACAGAGAAGTTAGGCTGGCCTCAACTAGAGCCAGGGCTTTTTCGGCTGTGGCTCCGACCTGGTGGAACACTGTCACAAGAGACCAGGGCCCTGTGGGACTTGACATCTTTCCGCAGGGCCTGCAAGACAGAGCTGTTCCGTCAGGCCTTTGGCCAGGGCACAGCCTGACTCCCTCCGTCGGCAATCTTCACGGAGCTCTGGCCCAATGGTGGCCAGTGGCTTGAATTTAATTAATTTTATAATGAATGATTTTAGAATGTTGTTTGTGCTGTACTTTTGTACTGTTTTATTGTTGTTAGCCGCCCTGAGCCCGGCTTTGGCTGGGGAGGGCGGGATATAAATAAAATTTATTATTATTATTATTACCATGAGGCCTGAGGTTCCCCACTCCTGATTCAAATCTTCATGAGTGGCGTTGACAGCCTTCTTAGTGGGTAGCAAGATAGCGGTACTGGCAGGGTCCCCGGTGCTGATTCCCTCTACCTGATTTGGTGACCCAAGGAGAGATGGCTGAGTACGAATCGTCAGCACGGTTTCATCACCTGCGAGAGACAAAGAGGTCAGGAATGTTGGAAGGTCAACAGCAGAGATCATGCAGTTTATCAGCTAAGGGTTAAATCTGGTGGTGTTTAAAGAGAGCTGGCCAAGACGGGTGGGCGGAGCTGCTGCTTAGCAACCAAGCAGAGCGGCATGACCTTCACTGAGGAAACGTGTTCTCGGATTGGCTGGGTGGTTCTGAGGGAGATTTCCTCTGCTATGTTTGGATGAACGTCTCCCTACTTTTGCTCGCTTTTTTCAGGAAAGTGATATCGGCTCTTTTCGCAGTAGCACATGCTTGTCACGTAGACAAGAAGTTTGGGATCAGTTTAGCCCAGGGGTCAGCAACCTTTTTCAGCCATGGGCCGGTCCACCGTCCCTCAGATCATGTGCTGGGCCGGAGTATATTTTTTGGGGGGGGGTAATGAATGAATTATTATGCCCCACAAATAGTCCAGAGATGCATTTTAAATAAAAGCACACATTCTACTCATGTAGAAACACCAGGCAGGCCCCACAAATAACCCAGAGATGCATTTAAAATAAAAGGACACATTCTTCTTCTTTTTTAATTAATATTCTTGATTGATTAAAAAATTTACATGTCTGTACAAACATTATGTACTATCTCTTAGCAGGTAAAAAAAAGAACGAAAATTATATAAAATATAAAATTTATAAGGAAAGGAAAAAAAATAAAGAAGTAGGAAAGATAAGAAACAAAGAAATATTAATAATAAAAAAGGACAAAGTCCTGGAGCGTCTGAGGGCCGGACTGAGAAGGTTGCCTACCCGTGGTTTAGCAGATGGATGGCCTTATTTCAATGTCCCCTTGGATCCTGCAACCTGAGGGACTGGCACTCAGACAAGTGCCACATCATGTTCATCCTGAACTTGCAAGGAGCCATTCTTCTGGTCGAAGGGGCCCATCTATGCTTACTCCATAAGGCGGTTTCTCCGTCACCTTCCTGTTTGATATGCCACCACAAGGAACGTTTCCTTGGCCTCAGAGAAATCGCCTCCTGCCTCTGCAGTTCGTTCCTTTACCTGAAACAGCAATGAGGACTAGGATCAAAAATAAAATTATAAGAGGGAAAACACTTTTTGGGGAGAGTTGAGACACACTAGAAGACTTTGGGCAATTAGTGAAACGTTTTAGGGTATCTCCCCCTCACTTTACCAGCTCCTGGGAAATATCTCAGGTGAGGATGTATTTTAATTGATTGTCTGATTTTATGTTAATGTGTTATACATTTGATGTTAGCCGCTCTGAGCCCGGCTTCGGCTGGGGAGGGCGGGATATAAATACAACATTTATTATTATTATTATTATTATTATTATTATTATTATTATTATTATTATTATTTTATAATAATAATAATAATAATAATAATAATAATAATAATAATAATAATAATAATTATTATTATTATTATTATTATTATTATTTCTCAGTGAAACTGTCTCTCACCTGCTGCTCCTGAAGCTTTTTAATGTTTAATAGGTTATTGTATTTTAATATTCTGTTGGAAGCCGCCCAGAGTGGCTGGGGAAACCCAGCCAGATGGGTGGGGTATAAATAATAAATCATTATTATTAATTATTCTGTTGGGAACCGCCCAGAGTTGCTGGGGAAATCCCACCAGATGGGAGGTGTATAAATTATTATTATTATTATTATTACTCGGGAGGAAGCTCCTTTCAGCCAGGCTCCTCTTTGTTTTTCTAGCTCTGTCTGCTTCCTTGTCAGGGAGTACTGACAAGGGAGAGCAGTGAGGTCCACTGATGCCATCTAACCTTCCCCCCAACCACAAATTATATTATTGTTGTTGTTGTTGTTGTTGTTGTTGTTGTTAATTTCTATACCGCTTGATTTTTAAAAAATAATAATCTCAAAGCGGTTTACTGCATTTTTAACATCAATAAAACAATCTAGAATCAAACATTTCTGAAGAATGTCAAATATAAAGTATACAGTCAAAGCAACATATTTAACAGGAAACTAAAATGGTATCTTAAAATATTTCAAAATAAAACATTACAAAGGAGGTCGACTACAGAATACATATTTAACACAAAGTTAACAAAAAACAACAACTTGAACATTTCAAAAGAAAACATTGCTAAGTGAAGCCAGCTATAAAATGCACATTGAAAACAGCATAGTTTACAAGCCGGTTGACTGACTGAACCCAAAGAGTACTCCTTAATGGTTCCTCAAATCCTCTATTACAGCAGTCCATTGCTGCCTCTTGTGGCAGTGAGTTCCATAGCTTAATTCCTCACTGTGCGAAGGGTTTCTTTTATATATCCTGACTCTTCCACCATTCAGCTTCCTGTGACGCCCCCGAATTCTAGCGCTAGGAGAAATAAAAAGCTTTTCTCTGCCTACTTTCTCCACACAATGCACAATTTTACAATCGTGTCACTTCTTACTTGCTTTTTCTCTAAACTAAAAAGTTCCCAATTCCGCGACCTTTCTGCACAGCCGAGTTCCTCCATCCCCTCGATAATTTGGGCTGCCCTTTTCTGAAGGTGGAGTTGGGACCACTGGGTGCAAAGTGCAACTTCTGGAAAATCTCATTTATCCCTTCTTTGGGGGGAGGGAAGTTTCCAGCCCCGAAGACCAGAGGAGACACTTCAAGGTGGATGTACAACATCTGTGAAATCTCTGAAAACAGAGAGGAAGGTGACCAGGGGTCAGAGAGCGGGGCTTGTCCCTCCCCAGGACTTGGAAAACATGGTACATCGGTGGCAGCAGAGCTCCACGACTCTCGTGACCTGCACAAGCAAAATAAATGGTACATAAAGTGCTTTTAAAATGAAGAAACACACCTTTTTATGGTCCACAAATCTTTTGTTTTGCTGTGGAGAACAACCAGGCCTGGACGTCTCCTGCAAAGGCCTCACTAAGCAGGGCCTACTAATCATCAGGGAACATCTTCTCCCCAGGGACTGATTTCTTGTTTCGTTTTGTTTTTTCAAATGAAGAACAGAAAAAGATAACAAATGCAGAATTGTTCTTTTATTGTTTATAAGGGGTGAAATATACTCGGAGTCGAGAGTGGATTTCATGCTCTTTATTCAGCTCATAGTGGTGAGGAGGAATGAATGTTCCCCAACAATATCTACTTTATATACATTATTTACACAATGGGCCCCACATTATTGGCTAATGGATACTGTTCAACAATACTGAAGTATCAGATCTGGAAGGACGTGGTAATAGATTTGGTTAGCATGCTGAATTTTGGTATGAGAAAACAAAGGTGCATGAGGGATTCCTGAACCACATTATAAGGGAATCAATTCACCAAGTATGGGACAAATATAAGAATTTATTAGAGAACAAGACACCTTTGTGGCTTTCCCCATTAGAAACCGTATCTGTAAAAAGAGGTAAACACGAAACTGGGCAATATACAAAGATCTGTTAACAGAAGTAGAAAACAAAGGTGAAAGAATATGAGGATATAAAAGCTTTGTTAACAGGTTGGTTACAATATTGCCAAATAAATGACATATTCAGAGGTGACAAAGAGAAGGACTTTGGGAAGGAATTCTCAAAGTTCAAAAATGAATTATTAGAAAATAATGAGAAATTGTTATCAAGAATGTACAAACCACTGTTGGAATGGGAGACGAAAGATGAAGAGGTTAAAGCTGTAATGATACACTTGGGCAAAAGACATAGGTTATAATATACCACTTGAATAATAGGAAAAGCTGTGGAAAGAGATTTTAAAATTCACAGCATGTAGTTCATTAAAAGAAAATGATATGAAGATGATATACTGATGGTATTTGACTCCAGTAAAGCTTGCTGAAATGTATAAATATATTTCTAATTTATGTTGGAAATGTAAGGATAAGGAAGGAACTATTTTTTCATATGTGGTGGACGTGTAAAAAGGTAAAGGGCTTCTGGGAAATGATACACAATGAACTTTTAAAAATTCTTAAAATTACGTTTGTTAAAAAAAGAGAGGCTTTTTTACTAGGAGTAATAGGAGGAGAATTGCCAAGGAAGCAAGAGACTGTTTATTTATGCGACTACAGCAGCCAGAATGCTACTAGCCCAGATGTGGAAAGAAGGGAAGGTCCCAACGAAAGAAGAATGGATGACTAGATGACTGGCTAAGGAATATAATTATATGCAAGGAGAATAAAGGGGGGGATGGAAACCAGGGGGGGGGCAAGGGGAAAAGCCATTTATTGCAAATTTGGATTGGATATCTATGTACCAAAAGGAAAAATGTTATTTTGAAAAATGAAAATAAAAAATATATATATTTAAAAATAGTTTAGAAAACGTTTTGGGGCTCCCGCGCAGCTGATCCAGCGGGGCTTTCCAGAGGCGAGAACGGCGTCTCTCCTGCTCTCTGCCCGGAGAAGCACAGAGGCTCCTGCCGCTCGGCTCCGAAACGGTTAAGAGCAGCGGCGACTGAGAGCTGAGATTCCTAGAGCGGAAGAAAAAAAGGCTGTCGGGAGAATAGCAGCTTCCGCTTCCTGTCCCGCATGTGGGGGGGAAGAGATGCAGAACATGACGGCGGCTGTCCTTCCTCGCGGAGGCGCTGCAGGTGGGTCATATGGTTATATATTATAACAGGGGGGTGGGGGGGAGTGGGGGTGCTGCTGGAGGGAGTTGTGGGGTGGGATTTTATTTTTTTTAAAAAACCCTGTTAGGCAAACCGTTTCAATGTAAGTTTTTTTCTGTGTCTCCTTTTTCTAGTCGTCAGTTTATCCAGATTTTCACATTTTTAAAGACCTCTTGAAAATTGTTCAGCATTTTGGTGCAGATCTCGCCTAATGCTCACGCTTTTGCAAAGGGTATTTCCCCAAATATTTACATTTCCCATAATTAATGCATTCTGTATGTAATTCCGCTAAAATAATGCATTTATAGGGCTTTCCCCCTTTGTATGGGGGTAGGACATCTTTTCCCAATGGAAGGGAGGATCTTTCTCCTGCTCTCCTCCCTGCAGGCCAACTTGGGCAGGTGGGGGACCTTCCTTGGGCTCCCCATAGGGCTTGGGGTCAAGGCAAACCCTTAAGCATTGGGAAACCTACTTCAGGGGCTGCCCCTGGAACCTGTAATCATTTTTATCCGGCCTGATTTTATTATAATTTATTAAAATTGTATACCTCCCTGTACCCACAGGCCTTAGGGCAGTTCACAGGATAAAATCGCAATATAAAAACTCAAAAGTACATAATCAAAACATAAAATCAACCCAATAACGCCCCCCCAAACCACACACATTTTAAAACATTTGTGTTTAAATTAAATACAGCAGTTCTGGGCAGAAGAGGTTAAAAAAGAGGAGAAACAAGCAACTTCAAGTCCACATTAAAATTCCAAGTGTGGCTGAGGCCTTATACAGACAGGCTAATACTATTACTACTACTAATACCCCTG
Organism: Podarcis bocagei; assembly: GCF_964188305.1. Lineage (NCBI taxonomy): Eukaryota > Metazoa > Chordata > Lepidosauria > Squamata > Lacertidae > Podarcis > Podarcis bocagei. The sequence continues at coordinate 9,284,702 of NC_138126.1, forward strand.
AGCACCCTCTCCCACCAGTGTCTTGCCTCGGTAATGGACTGGATGAAAGCCAACAAATTGAAGCTCACTCCAGATAAGAGTGAGGCTCAGTTAGTGGGTGGTTCCCTAGAGCAGATGGCTGGAAGGTCGCCTGCAATTGATGGGGTTACACTTCCTCTGGAGGAGCAGGTTCATAGCTTGGGGGTTCTCCTGAATCCTTTGCTGTTGCTTAAGGCAGTGTTTCCCAACCTTTTTTGGGCAAAGGCACACTTGTTTCATGAAAAAAATCTTGAGGCACACCACCATTACAGTCCCGTGATGTCAGCGCGCAGCGTCACGCCGGGAGGGACATTAATTGCTAGCAAATTACATAATCACCTCCTTGAGGGCTGGCTCATCTTCTCCGAAGGCAGAACCCCATTAATTAACAGCACAGACTCACACCATAGCCAAGACGAGGGGGGAAAACCTCAGTCATGCACAGTCATGCACATGTGGGGGCTAAATGAGGATGAAGACCGGGCAGAGAGCAGGGTTCAAATCACCCCACCTGGCCAGGACAATCCCTGGGTGCTTCCTTGGGCCACTCGCCTGACCCACCTCGCAGGGCTGTTGTTGCGAGGATAACACGGGGAGAACCACGCGCCCCCCCGGGAGCTCCTTGGAGGAGAAAGTGGGCGATGAATGCAATGCACGAAATATATGAGAGGCGACCAGGTTTTGCAGGTGAGGGGCCCCCGCCAGCCTCTGCTTCCAACACCCGGCGCAACGACGCCGAAGTTTCCCCCCGGGCTCGGCTCGGGGAGCAGCGCTGCTCCCCCCCGGCTCCCCTTCGCCCTCCCGGCTCTCTCTGCCGCCCACTGGGGACCCCCCTCACCTGCCAAGTCCGGAGCGCCGGTGGAAGTTGCATGCATGCATGCAGGGCGCCACGTTGCCATTGCATTGCACTGCACTCCATGCAACGCCTGCACGCATGCATTGCCTTGCACGCCCGCCAAGGGGTCTCCCCGCGGTCCGATGCGTCCCCTCCGGCGCGGATGCAGCATTGCAAAAATAAAAAACCCCCGACGCAGCCCTACCTGGGGGGCAGCCTCCGCCGCTCCGCCTCCGCGGGGATCCCCGGGCTCCATCCTGCCGCCCGATCTCCGCGGGGGCGCAGGCAGGCTGCGCGGGGTCTGCGCGGAAGAGCCCCTGCCCGCCCGGCCGCCGCCGCTGCGCTCATTCCATGGCCGGGAGAAGAGCACTTCAAACAAAACGCCCGGCCCGCCAGGCCACGCTGGGAAACGTAGTTTGCGCACCCCGCGCGGGCGCGGAGCCCAAGGGCGAGGGGACTACGGATCCCGGCAGCCCCCGTGCCGGGGACGGAGGGGGAGAGGCCGGGTGCAGGGATGGAGGGACTGGTGGGCGAGCGAGTGAGTGAGTGGCAGCCGCCAAGCCTTGGCCGAGAGCCAGGAAGGGCCTCCCCGGAGGAGGAGGAGGGAGGCGCAGGGAGGGAGGGAGGGAACCCCAGGGGTCATCTAGTGACGGCGCCCCAATCGAAAATTTGACTTTAAAAAAAAAATCTTTCGAATTTTTTAATTTTTCCCGCGGCACACCAGGCAACATCTCGCGGCACACTAGTGTGCCGCGGAACAGTGGTTGGGAAACACTGGCTTAAGGCTCAAATGGCCTGGAGTGCCTTTCATCACCTTTGGCTGGTAGCCCAGCTACACCCCTATCTGGACAAGGATAGCCTATCTACCATTGTCTATGCTCCAGGAACTTCAACGTTAGATATAGATATGTGTTATACGTAGGGCTGCCTCTGAAGACAGTTTGGAAACTTCAGCTAGTGCAGAATTCAGCGGCCAGGTTGCTCACTGGAGTAAGGCGGGTGAGCATATTACCCCCATCCTGGTCCGACTGCACTGGCTACCAGTTAGTTTCCGGGCTTAATTCAAGGTGCTGGTTTTGACCTATAAAGCCTTACATGGCTCAGGATCACAATACTTCAAGGGCTGCTTCTTTCCATATGAACCTAGCCTGATCCTGAGGTCCTCCTTCATGGGCCTCCTCCTCAAGTGGTCTGGAGGGTGGCTGCGCGTCTGTGGAATGCTCTCCCCAGGGAAGTTCAAGATCCTGGCGCCTTCCTTATACACCTTTGTTGTTGATTAGTCATCTTAGTTGTGTCCAACTCTCTGTGACCCCATGAATCAGAGCATGCCTTGGAAACTCACTTTCCTCTCAAAGCTTCTCCTGTTTTATGTCCATGGAGCTTTCATGGAATAATACGGGAGTGGGTTGCCAGTTTCTTTTAAGATATTTATTAAAGTTTCAAAATGTTACAAAAATAAGAAGAAAAAAAAAGAAAATACAAAATACAGAAAAATGAAAACAGTTAAAAACAAATCAATATTTCCATATCTTGTCTTTCGTTTGCTTGTTTCCCTGACCTCCTTGCTCCTCCCTTTTTTGTATTCCAGTTCAATTAGTTAATTCAGCAAATCCTTTCCCTCTTTGTTTTTATCTTAATCCTTTATCTGAATATACAACAACAACAAATTTATTAAATTTGTGAGGTCCATGCCTTTACACAAAATACCATAAAACATTATTAAAAGATAAACAATAAAATTATAAAAGTAGGCTAAAATTCATGCCATGCTGCCCAGCAAGGAAACTACCCAATAAACCCCACCATTCAGGGAAGAAGATACAACAACAGGTTAGGAGAGCAATGGGAGGGACCTCACCGTTTCATCCAGGAACCATACCCTAGTTTTCATAGCCTTCACCACAAAGACCGCTACCACGTGAGAAATCCGTGGATCAGCGTCCACCAGTAAAAACTTTACTTGGTCCTCAGAGTTGACTATTGATTTGGGAATAGTTTGTAACATCGCATCCCTGAAGGCCGAATAGATGGGACAATACAACATGTAATGTATGAGATCCTCTTTGGTTCTCATATAACAAGGACATATACGCTGCTCTACTGGGATTTTTGCATATCTGCCTGACAGATAGGCCGTAGGAATGGTTTGAAAACGGGCCATAGTAAAGGCTCTCCGAAGAGTGGGATTGGTGATATTCGCCAAGTAATTGGCGCAGATTTTGACTGCTTTCAGTCGGGGAAACCAGTGGGAGGACCCTGGGATCTGTATTTTTGTGGTATCTAACAGAGCGTCTCTCTCCAGGATCCATTTCCGGACTTTGTCCGGGCTCCACTGTTTGAGGATATTAAACTCCGGTAGGGTGTATCTAACCAGGATCTCAGATAAGTTTTGGCGCCAAGTGGTGTTCTTTTGAAAAGATACAAAGGCTTGTTTGGCCAATAAGGTGTTTGAAGTGTTTGCAAGGTTGATGTAAAATCGTAGGAATCTTAAGTGGGCCCTGGCAGACACAGAGGGTAAACCAACCTCCACCCTCAAGAAAGCTGCTGGGGTTCCTTGAGGAAGGCCTAGAATCCTCTTGAGATAATAGTTTTGCAAAATTTCAAGCCGTTCCAACAGCCTCTGGTTCCACCCCCAGAGCTCTATCCCATATAACATCTGGGGAATAGCTTTCCCAACAAAAGCTCTTAATGCCGGGATCACCAATTGTCCTCCCCTGGTATGGAAGAAACTAAGCAAAACACCAATTGTTCTTCGTGTTAAGATGGTTACAGCCTTAAAGTGGGCTAGCCAGCTAGATGTAGCCTGGAATGTAACACCCAGATATTTAAAAAAAGGGCACTGTTCAATCACATGTTCATCTAAAGACCGTCTAAAGGTGTGGCGAGCTCTAGTGAACACCACAATTTTTGTTTTGTCATGGTTTATCTTTAGTGAATTATGGGAACAGTAGGCTGCGATCCCCTCCAGCATGCTGCGTAAGCCTCTTCGGGTGAGTGCCATTAAAAGCATGTCATCGGCATATAGCAAAATATTCAGGCGTTTACCTTCAAGGGCTGGAGCCGATGACTTGTACTTTGCCATGTACTGAACAATGTCGTTTATATAAAAGTTAAAAAGAAATGGGGCTAACAGGCATCCCTGTTTGACCCCTTTCCCCAATGGCAGTGGGTCCGTAAGAGTTCCCGATGACCCAGTTCTGATTTTGACTGTAATGTCTGTATGTAACTCTCTGAGAATTTTTAAAAGTCGTCTGTCAATGTCCGTTTCATATAATTTTTTCCATAGTCTATCTCTACAGATTGAGTCGAAGGCAGATGTCAAGTCAACGAAGGCCACAAAGAGTCTGCTCTTATACGCTTTTGCATATTTAGCTACCAGGGTCTGTAGTACCATGCAGTGACCTATCGTATTGTGGCCCTTTCTAAATCCTGCCTGTTCCTGGTTGAACAGGTTAGAATGGTCCGCCCAATCTACCAGCTTGTTTAATAAGTACCGGGTATAAAGTTTGTATGCGATGTCCAGAAGGCTTATAGGGCGATAGTTTGCTGGATCTTGAATGTCTCCCTTCTTGTAGATAGGGGCTACCACACTTAGTTTCCAGTTTGCTGGGATTTTACATGTGTTGTTTATTGCCGTAAAAAGTTTGGCCAAAAAGATGGCCCACCATTGGGCATTTGATTTAAAAACCTCAGGGGGGATCATGTCCTCACCAGGAGCTTTGCCATTTTTTAAAGTTTTAATTAGCTGTAGGCACACTGATTCCGTAACAGGATCCCAACTAGCTAGATGCTCATTCTTCAATGGGAGGAACGGACTCAAATTAGCAGTATTTGAGAGTGTGTATAGCTTGAGAAAGTGTTGATACCACACATCGGATGGAATACTCCTGTTTACAATTTTTCCTTTGGATGAGACTCCCTGTGCTACTATTGCCCAGAATTTTCTATCGTCTCGCGATTTAATCGCCTTATCAAGTGCCTCCCATTGTTCCTTCCTGTAAAGGGATTTCTTGAGTTTTAAGGTGTTTTTATAGTGAGAGCGCCATCTGTGGAAATTTACCATAGATGACAAAGTCCTCTCCTGTTTTACCTTATTTTGTTGTTTCCTAAGCAGGGATCTTAGCTTCCGGCAGTCTTTGTCAAACCAGACCCCTGATTTGTTATGTTGTTTGGGAGGCCTGGTATTTATAAGAAATGGGAAAAGAGACTCTGAGACCCGCTGATATAGTGAAAAAGGATCAAAGTTAGGTAAAGGACACTGGTCTCTCAGAACCAATAAATCTGGAGAGTGCAGGTGTTGATTGATTTTAAGCTCCAGCTCGCTGTTCCATTTACGCCTGCGTGGGGCCGGTGCTTGAGGAGGGGCTGCACAATGTAGATGTTGTAATCCCCCTGATTTGAGGGGAGTTAGTGAGATTGCTCTAGGAAGATGGTCGCTCTCAGTTCTGTTAAAAGTGCTGAGACCCTGTGCCCTCTCCAAAATTGTAGGAGAGACCAGGATATGGTCAATCACACTTGCACCACAAGGGCCGATAAAAGAGAAGAAACCTCCTGACCTATCCATGTAAGTACCATGCAGGTTGTACAAATTATGCTTAAAAGCAATCTCCAGTAATGTAATACCTGCCTTATTCAAGACCTTTTCATCAGAACTCCAAGGGATAAACCAGTCTGCCTCTGGTAAAAACTGGGTTTTGGAGCCATACGAATTGATGTCGCTGCCTATCCTGGCATTAAAGTCACCTGCCAGCAGGATGTTCCAGTCAGGAAATTCTATTTTGGCCTTCTCCAAGCATGACTCCAAATCTTCCCAGATTTGTACTGTCTGAGAGGAAGTACACACGGGGGGAATATAAATGTTGAAACATAGAAGATCTCCTCCTGTGTTATTGGAGATAAATAAAATCTGAAAATTGTTGTTCTTCATCCACTGCAGTTGTCGCACCCTGTACCCTTGTTCTATAGGAATAAAAGTGACCAAACCGCCACTAGGTCGGCCACGGTTATTTAGTTTTTTCGCAGGGGTAGCAAAAGCCACATAACCCTGTAAGTAAGGGGGATGAGAGTCTAGGCACCAGGTCTCTTGTAGACAAATAATCTGGAATTTTGAGAGAAAATCCAGAAAATCAGCATCGCCCTGCTTAGACAGCCAGCCCGCCACATTCCACGATAAGATGTGGAAATATGGTGGTGAGGGGAACAAAGGTAGACTCCTCCGTTTGTTCTTTAGGATGATGGAATGAATGTTTTTGTAGAGGTGGAGTGAGCTGTTGAGATCATTTGTGCTAGGTACTAACCTAGTGAGTTTTGTTTCCCTGGCGTGGTGTCCCCTCGCTGTATCTGTCTTTCAATCCTCCACCTGAATGCCATCTAAGGATCCTGAGGCATCCACAAAGATTGAACCGTTCCTACTATCTTAATATATTATAGCTTTAGATTATCACCTGTTAACAATCCATTTTTACATATTCCTTTATAACATTGCTGCTAAAAACCACTTTGCTGTGGATTAGTCATCTTAGTTGTGTCCAACTCTCTTAGAGCATGCCTTGGAAACTCGCTTTCCTCTCAAAGCTTCTCCTTTTTTACGTCCATGGAGCTTTCATGGCATAATACTGGAGTGGGTTGCCAGTTTCTTCTCCAGGTGGATCACATTTAGTCTAAACTCTCGGCTGACCTGTCTGTCTTAGGTGGCCTTGCACGGCATAGGTCATAGCTGAGTTATTCAAGCCCCTTCGCCACGACAAGGCAGTGATCCATGAAGGGGTATACACCTTTAGGTGCCATGCAAACATGTTCCTTTTTAACCAGGCTTTTGCTTGATATGTTTGACATCCTATAGTCTTTTTCAAACGTTGCTCTTTTTTGGGGGGTGTTAATTGGGTTGTTTTTATACTGATTATATATGATGCGATCTTTTCTGTGAACCATGCTGAGTCCTCCGGGTGTAGGGCGGTATTTAAACTCAATAAATAATAATACCATATTAATACTTTCATTATTGGTACCCCACGGATCTGACTGGGTTCCCCAGCCACTCTAGCTGGCTTCTAACAAATATAAAAGCATAACAAATCATTTAAAACTTCCCTCTACATAGCTGCCTCCAGTTGTCTTCTAAAAGTTATATACTTGTTTGTTTACTTGACATCTGACGGGATAGCTTTTCACAGGGTGGGCACCACTACCAAGAAGGCCCTCCGCCTCGTTCCCTGTAACTTCCCTTCACACAGGGAGGGAACTGCCACAAGGCCCTTGCAACCTGGATCTCTGTGTCCTGACTGATTGATTGGTGTGAAGACTCTCCTTTAGCATTTCATCAGTTTGCCTTTTTATTCCATCAGGAGATGTTGAAGGGATGCTGGCAGAAGGGGAACAATCAGAAGTGTCACCCAAAGAATCCAAAGAGCAAAGGAAGCTGAGGGTTCAAGATGGAGGCAGAAGGCGAGAAGGGAGACGAAAGCAGAAGCTGGAGGCTGACTCTGGTATGTCTCAGGGTGGTGAAAATCAAATTTCTAGAGAGGAGAAAAAGCATGAATGTGCCGTGTGTGGAAAGAGATTTGGTTGTCGCTCAACTCTTACTTTACATCAAAGAACTCATACAGGGGAGAAACCGTATACATGTTTAGAGTGTGGAAAGAGCTTCAGTGTCAGTGGTAACCTTACCTCGCATCAAAGAACTCATACAGGGGAGAAACCGTATACTTGTTCAGAGTGTGGAAAGAACTTCAGTATTAATAGGCAACTTAAGTCACATCAAAGAACTCATACAGGGGAGAAACCGTATACATGTTTAGAGTGTGGAAAGAGCTTCAGTGAACGTGGCAATCTTACTAGGCATCAAAGAACTCATACAGGGGAGAAACCGTATACTTGTTCAGAGTGTGGAAAGAACTTCCGTCAGAGTAGCGCACTTAAGTTGCATCAAAGAACTCATACAGGGGAGAAACCGTATACATGTTTAGAGTGTGGAAAGAGCTTTATTTGGAGTAGCAGCCTTATGTTGCATCAACAAACTCATACAGGGGAGAAACCATATACATGTTCCGAGTGTGGAAAGAACTTCAGTCACATTAGCAACCTTAAGTTGCATCGAAGAACTCATACAGGGGAGAAACCGTATAAATGCTTGGAGTGTGGAAAGAGCTTCATTAAGAGTAGTGCCTTTATCTTGCATGGAAGAACTCATACAGGAGAGAAACCGTATACATGTTCCGAGTGTGGAAAGAGCTTCAGTCACTGTGGCCAGCTTACTAGGCATCAAAGATCTCATACAGGAGAGAAACCGTATACATGCTCCAAGTGTGGAAAGAGTTTCAGTGACAATGGTACCCTTACCTCGCATCAAAGAGCTCATACAGGGGAAAAACCGTATACATGTTCAGAGTGTGGAAGGAGCTTCAGTCAGAGTGGCCACCTTAAGTCGCATCAACGAACTCATACAGGGGAGAAACCGCATACATGTTTGGAGTGTGGAATGAGCTTCGCTCACCGCAATGGGCTTGCTAGACATCAACAAACTCATCAAGGCAGCAAACCTTATAAATGCTCTAAATGTGGCAAGAGCTTCAGTCGCATCGACTCCCTTTCCTCGCATGAAAGGATTCATACAGGGGAGAAACGATATACATGTTTCGAGTGTGGAAAGAGCTTCAGCCACAGTTCCAGCCTTACCTTGCATCAAAGATTGCACACAGGAGAGAAACCGTATAAATGTTTGGAGTGTGGCAAGAGCTTCAGTCGTGGTAGCTTACTTACATTGCATCAACGAACTCATACAGGGGAGAAACCGTATACATGTTCGGAGTGTGGAAGGAGCTTCAGTCGTAGTAGCTCCCTTAAGTCGCATCAAAGAACTCATACAGGGAGGAAATCTTAGAAATGTTTGGTGTATGGAAAGAACTTCAGTGACAAGGGCTCCCTTCCTAAACAGTAAAGAACTTGTACAAGGGAAACATCTTAGAAAGGGTTGGCGTGTGGGAAGATCTTTAATCATATCAAATAACTCCTACAGAGAGTAAACCAGTGATCGTGTTCTGGTCCCCCCAGGACAGCCATTATTGGATTGGAAGAACCTTCTTGACAGTAAGAGCTGTTTTGACAATGGAACAGTCTCCCTCGGAAGGTGGCGGGCTCTCCTTCCTTGGAGGTTTTTAAGCAGAGGTCGGATGGGTTTCTGCTATGGATGCTTTAGCTGAGATTACTTCATTGCTGGGGGTTGGACTAGATGACCCTTTTGTTGTTTAGTCGTTTATTCATGTCCGACTCTTTGTGACCCCCATGGACCAGAGCACGCCAGGCACTCCTGTCTTCCACCACCTCCTGCAGTTGGGTCAGGCTCATGTTTGTAGCTTCGAGAACACTGTCCAACCATCTCGTCCTCTGTCGTCCCCTTCTCGTTGTGCCCGCCATCTTTCCCAAAATCAGGGTCTTTTTCAGGGAGTCTTCTCTTCTCATGAGGTGGCCAAAGTATTGGAGCCTCAACTTCACTATCTGTCCTTCCAGTGAGCACTCAGGGCTGATTTTCTTAAGAATGGATACATTTGATCTTCTTGCAGTCCATGGCACTCTCAAGAGTCTCCCCCAGCACCATAATTCAAAAGCATCAATTCTTCGGTGATCAGCCTAGATGACCCTTGGGGTCCCTTATAACTACAGTTCTATGATTCTATATACATCATCTGCTAGACAGCTGTTGTCACAAGCTTGGCAAATCCAGGCATATACTTGATCATCAGATAATGCCAATATTATTCACTTGGACTGTGCTGTTTGAATCCATGTACAATTCTAGGTGCCTATTCTATAGTTTTGTTTTCATATCCTAATTTTCATCTGCTGTTACTTGTAGTGTTCCCAAAGCAAGGAAGGATTCAGAAGATCAGTAAAGGAAGGAAGGAACGGTAGTATTCACCATCTCTTCCTGAACTCTCTTCCTGGCCCTAAGATCTATCTAAAGATCAACAAACTACATCAAAGTAACCTATTAACTTTCTGGCCTAGGATGGCTGGTGCAGCAACCAGCAACTGGTCTGTGTCCTAGAATGCTTATACGTGCTTGTCAGGCATAGAGAAATGGCAGTAGAGAAAAATGGTGTAGATGCAGAGGCTTGTGGGATTTGATCAGAAATTACTGTCAATGAATCAAACCCAGTCAGCGCAATGCTTTCATCGCGGACACAATGGCTTGATGCATATTTTATAATTCCTCATAGTAATCCTGTCTGATCACTAGTTATAGCTGCTATCTCTATTTCATATACATCATAAAATGAAACAGAAAAATCTTTACGAAAATAAAATCTTTATGAATTTTTTTTAAAAAAAACCCCTCATGAGTCCCACCTACACTGGAAAAAAATAATGGGATCTGTTCACATCCCTCATGGTTAGATTACTGTAATGCACCGTACAAAGAGATATCGTAGAAGGTTGGGCCACAGGCTGTAGCTGGTGCAGAACACAATAGCCAGGGGGCTTGTGTGAGCAAGGTTAAAAAATGTAAAGGATCCCTGGACAGTTAAGTCCAGTCAAAGGCAGCTATGGGGTTGCAGCGCTCATCTTGCTTTCAGGCCGAGGGAGCTGGCGTTTGTCCACAGACAGCTTTCTGGGTCATGTGGCCAGCAGGACTAAACCGCTTCTGGCGCAATAGAACACCGTGACGGAAACCAGAACTCACGAAAACACCGTTTGCCTTCCTGCCACAGTGGTACCTATTTACCTACTTGCGCCGGTGTGCTTTCGAACTGCTAGGTTGGCAGGAGCTGGGGCAGAGCAGCAGGAGCTCACTCCGTCGCACAGATTCGAACCGCCAACCTTGCCATCAGCAAGCCCCAGAGGCTCAGTGGTTTAGACCACAGTGCCATCCACCTCAGGCTTGTGGGAGGAAACTACTGCCAGCATAGAACAGCCTGCTAGTGGGATTGGCACTTGCTACCAATCTGCTACTGGGCTGAGTTCAAGGAGTTTGTACTCACATGCAAGTCCCTGTTCTGCTCAGTCCCAGATATACAGCAGAGTTTCTCCTGCAAGTTCCAAAGATCTCCAAAGCACACACCCAGAATGGGGCTTTTAGTGTCACTGTTTGTGTTCTGTGGAATGGCATCCCTTTCGGGGGGGAGGGAATTGGGACCTTTTCCAGCTGGATAAATAAATTTTAATAATGGGTGTCCACTTGTTACGGTTTTAGTCTTATTTTTATTTGTTGCCTTTGTGTATATAACTGCTTTTTAAAACAGTTTTTGTATAAATTGCCTTGAGACAGTGGTTTAGAAGGCAATCAATTGTTTTGTAAAAATATTTTAAATACTTTTCACATTTATACATTTCACTAATTTTACAATCATTTTGACATTTCAAGGTTTGACTTCCTTCCTCCTCTTTCTGCGGTTCCTTAAATTTATTTTTAACTTAATTTGCTCATTTATTCATCTTCTTTAAATATATACTGGCATGAAACTGCAGGTTATGACAATAATCCTACCAATGTTTTTATCTGTTTACAATTTATCTGTAAATATTCAATAAACCATTTCCATTCTTTTATTTTAAAAAAATGTTATCTTGATTCCTTATTCTTCTGGTAAGTTTCACCATAGAAGGCAATCATATTTAAGGCAATCAATAAATTATTGTTACAAATAATATGATAATAATTTTTCTACTGGCATCTGACCAGGGTTAATCCTTCTGTGGAATTTTGTTCAATGGGAAAACGGTAGAGAAGCAGAGCTATAGAAAGAGATATCCAGAAGATATACACAAATAGATAAATCTTGCTGGACCAAAAGAATAAGAATTGTGATGCTGACACACAGTCGTTAAACCCGTTGAGTATTCCCAATTAAGTTACTTGCATTTCTGAAAATATATTATCATCAAGCAGAGTAAAAGGGAAGCATACCGAGAGAGGACACGATCCTGCAAATCTCCTTCATTATTCGGCTGTGCAGGGCTCTCTGGTCAGGACCCAGCAGAGCCCGTTCCTCTTCAGTGAAACTGAGTCCTGGGGGAGAGGGGGGGAGAAATGCTTCCTTGCAAATATCAAAATAGACCGGCCTACAAGCAAAATCCCAAAGCCTTGTTAAGGGGAGGGGAATGGGCATTACCCTCAGGATTAATATACATTGGTACCTTGGTTCTCAAACTTAATCCATTCTGGAGGTCTGTTCCCAAACCAAAGCATTCCAAAACAAGGTGCGCTTTCCCATAGAAAGTATTGCAAAAGGCATTAATCCGTCCCAGACTTCTGAAAACAACCCCTAAAACAGCAATTAAACATCAGTTGATCCATAAAATGAAAGCAATAAACAATGTACAGTGGTGCCTCGCAAGACGAAATTAATTCGTTCCGCAAGTTTTTTCTTCTTGCGAGTTTTTCGTCTTGTGATGCACGGTTTCCCATAGGAATGCATTGAAAATCAATTAATGCGTTCCTAGGGAAACCGACTTCATAGAATCATAGAATCATAGAGTTGGAAGAGACCACAAGGGCCATCGAGTCCAACCCCCTGCCAAGCAGGAAACACCATCAGAGCACTCCTGACATATGGTTGTCAAGCCTCTGCTTAAAGACCTCCAAAGTAGGAGACTCCACCACACTCCTTGGCAGCAAATTCCACTGTCGAACAGCTCTTACTGTCAGGAAGTTCTTCCTAATGTTTAGGTGGAATCTTCTTTCTTGTAGTTTGGATCCATTGCTCCGTGTCCGCTTCTCTGGAGCAGCAGAAAACAACCTTTCTCCCTCCTCTATGTGACATCCTTTTATATATTTGAACATGGCTATCATATCACCCCTTAACCTCCTCTTCTCCAGGCTAAACATGCCCAGCTCCCTTAGCCGTTCCTCATAAGGCATCGTTCAGACCAGGTCCGGGGACAGTCTGTCCCTGGACCTCTTCTGAAGGCTGGGGGGGGGGGGAGAGGACAAGGGCTTTTCTTCCCACCCCCAGCATTTTAAAAAACCCCGGGACAGCGGAGGGCTTCTCCGCTGTCCGGGGCGATCTTAAAATGCTGGCGGGCGGCATTTTAAAATCGCCCCGGGACAGCGGAGGACTTCTCCGCTGTCTGGGGCGATTTAAAAGCCCCTGGGAAGGCAGGCAGGGGGGACAAAGACTTTTGCCCCCCGCCAGCCTTCAGAAGAGGTCCTGGACCTCTTCTGAAGGCTGGCGGGGGGCGAAAGTCTTTTCCCCCCCGCCTGCCTTCAAAAGCTGTCCGGCCAAGGCTTCGCGGACCACTCCGCAAGCAGCGGCAGCATGCTTGCAGAGAGTTGCCGGCATGCCGAAGCCTGCGCGCGCTGAGAAGCTGCTGATTCTTCTAGATCTGTCAACAGCTTTCGACATGGTCGATCATGAACTTCTGGACCACCGCCTTGCCGATGTGGGGATCCAGGGCACAGTCCTTCAATGGCTGCACTCGTTTCTCTCTGGTCGGGGACAGAGGGTGGCGCTTGGGGGGGAATTGTCATCGCGCCACTCCTTGGTGTGTGGAGTACCTCAGGGTACGATACTCTCCCCGATGCTTTTCAACATCTTTATGCGCCCCCTTGCCCAGCTTGTCTGGATTATTGTAACTCGCTCTACGTGGGGCTGCCCTTGAGACTGACTCAGAAACTCCAGCGGGTGCAGAATGCCACGGTGAGACTCCTTATGGGGTCTTCGCTGTGAGATCATATTCTTCCGGTACTATACCAGCTGCACTGGCTCCCGGTGGAGTACAGGATCAGGTTTAAGGTGCTGGTTTTAACCTTTAAAGCCCTATATGGCCTAGGACCCTCGTACCTACAGGACCGCCTCTCCTGGTATGCCCCACAGAGAAACTTACGGTCTTCAAATAAAAACATCTTGAAGGTCCCAGACCACAGAGAAGTTAGGCTGGCCTCAACTAGAGCCAGGGCTTTTTCGGCTGTGGCTCCGATCTGGTGGAACACTCTGTCACAAGAGACCAGGGCCCTGCGGGACTTGACGTCTTTCCGCAGGGCCTGCAAGACAGAGCTGTTCCGCCAGGCCTTTGGCCAGGGCACAGCCTGACTCCCTCCCTCGGCAATCTTCACGGAGCTCTGGCCCAATGGTGGCCAGTGGCTTGAATTTAATTAATTTTATAATGAATGATTTTAGAATGTTGTTTCTGCTGTACTTTTGTACTGTTTAATTGTTGTTAGCCGCCCTGAGCCCGGCTTCGGCTGGGGAGGGCGGGATATAAATAAAATTTATTATTATTATTACCACGAGGCCTTAGGTTCCCCACTCCTGATTGAAACCTTCAAGAGTGGCGTTGACAGCCTTCCTAGTGGGTAGCAAGATAGCGGTACTGGCAGGGTCCCCGGTGCTGATTCCCTCTACCTGATTTGGTGATCCAAGGAGAGATGGCTGAGCACGAATCGTCAGCACGGTTTCATCACCTGCGAGAGACAAAGAGGTCAGGAATGATGGAAGGTCAACAGCAGGGATCATGCAGTTTATCAGCTAAGGGTTAAATCTGGTGGTGTTTAAAGAGAGCTGGCCAAGAGGGGTGGGCGGAGCTGCTGCTTAGCAACCAAGCAGAGCAGCATGACCTTCACTGAGGAAACGTGTTCTCGGATTGGCTGGGTGGTTCTGAGGGAGCTTTGCTCTGCTATGTTTGGATGAACGTCTCCCTGCTTTTGCTCGCTGTCAGGGGTTCAGGGACAGAGGCACAGGGGAGGCAGGAGATGGAGAGCGATGGGGATGAATCGCAGGACAGCGAGGAAGAGGATGATAATGACTCAAGGCATTCTATGAGTCTTTCCAGCGAATCAGAGGATTCCCAGAAGGGGGCGCCGGTGGTCAAGGCAAGGGGAGCCCCAGGGGGGACGTGTCAGGAGCAGGGGGCCAGTGGGGGATCCCAAAGTGGCAGCTGGGCGTCTGGACCAGCCTCCCCGCCAGAGTGCAGCGAAGGGGGAGGAGGTTCCAGTGTATCAGGAGAGGCAGCTCCGGCAGCAGAGAGGGAAGGGGGGTCGGAGCAAGCCACCCTCCCGGAAGGGGAGGGGAGTAGTGAAGGGAGTGGTGTAACTGTCAAAAGGAAGGTTAGAGGTTGGGCGCGCGCGCCAAGTTCAAATGTGGAGGCGCGCGGAAGAACAGAGAGCCCGGAGGCGGAGCCAAGTCCCAAAGCTTGCAGGAGGGAGGGAGAGCAGTCTGGGGATTCCACGGCAGGGGAATCCAGGAGGGGCGAAAGCCCAGCCGGCAGGAAGACCCTGCGGAAAAGGAAAGAAAGGAAGAGGTGGAGCAGCGTAAGCTTATTAAACTGGTGCAGGGGAAGGACCGATTCAGAGGGGACTTCAACGGTCTAAGGCAAAGAGACGTGGGGCTGCACGCCTCGGTTGTGGAACCAATAATGAACTACAATAAACATCCTTGTATATAAGAAGAACTTGGCGTTGGTCTTTGGTGAGCTGAGACCTGAGGCAGCCCTGACACTCGCTTTTTTCAGGAAAGTGATATCAGCTCTTTTCGCAGTAGCACATGCTTGTCACGTAGACAAGAAGTTTGGGATCAGTTTAGCACAGGGGTCAGCAACCTTTTTCAGCCATGGGCCGGTTCACCGTCCTTCAGATCATGTGCTGGGCCGGACTATATTTTTTTTTTTGGGGGGGGGTAATGAATGAATTCTTATTCCCCACAAATAGCCCAGAGATGCATTTTAAATAAAAGCACACATTCTACTCATGTAGAAACACCAGGCAGGCCCCACAAATAACTCAGAGATGCATTTAAAATAAAAGGACACATTCTTCTTTTTTTTAATTAATATTCTTGATTGATTAAAAAATTTACATGTCTGTACAAACATTATGTACTATCTCTTAGCAGGTAAAAAAAAAGAACGAAAATTATATAAAATATAAAATTTATAAGGAAAGGAAAAAAAATAAAGAAGTAGGAAAGATAAGAAACAAAGAAATATTAATAATAAAAAAGGACAAAGTCCTGGAGCGTCTGAGGGCCGGACTGAGAAGGTTGCCTACCCGTGGTTTAGCAGATGGATGGCCTTATTTCATATGTCCCCTTGGATCCTGCAACCTGAGGGACTGGCACTCAGACAAGTGCCACATCATGTTCATCCTGAACTTGCAAGGAGCCATTCTTCTGGTCGAAGGGGCCCATCTATGCTTACTCCGTAAGGCGGTTTCTCCGTCACCTTCCTGATTGATAGGCCACCACAAGGAACGTTTCCTTGGCCTCAGAGAAATCTCCACCTGCCTCTGCAGTTCGTTCCTTTACCTGAAACAGCAATGAGGACTAGGATCAAAAATAAAATTATAAGAGGGAAAACACTTTTTGGGGAGAGTTGAGACACACTAGAAGACTTTGGGCAATTAGTGAAACGTTTTAGGGTATCTCCCCCTCACTTTACCAGCTCCTGGGAAATATCTCAGGTGAGGATGTATTTTAATTGATTGTCTGATTTTATGTTAATGTGTTATACATTTGATGTTAGCCGCTCTGAGCCCAGCTTCGGCTGGGAAGAGCGGGATATAAATAAAACATTATTATTATTATTATTATTATTATTATTATTATTATTATTATTATTATTATTATATTATCTCAGTGAAACTGTCTCTCACCTGCTGCTCCTGAAGCTTTTTAATGTTTAATAGGTTATTGTATTTTTATATTCTGTTGGAAGCCGCCCAGAGTGGCTGGGGAAACCCAGCCAGATGGGTGGGGTATAAATATAATAATAATAATAATAATAATAATAATAATAATAATAATAATAATAATAATTCTGCTGGGAACCGCCCAGAGTGGCTGGGGAAATCCTGCCAGATGGGAGGGGTATAAATTATTATTATTATTATTATTATTATTATTATTATTATTATTACTCGGGAGGGAGCTCCTTTCAGCCGGGCTCCTCTTTGTTTTTCTAGCTCTGTCTGCTTCCTCACCCGCCCTCTCCAAATGGGTGAAAGCAGCAAGAGAGGGAGCCAAGCTGCCAGCCCCTCTGCCATTAGGGAAACTGGGATAAGGAGAGAGGGAGTACTCACAAGGGAGAGCAGTGAGGTCCACTGATGCCATCTAGCCTTCCCCCCAACCACGAATCATATTAATAATAATAATAATAATAATAATAATAATAATAATAATAATAATTTCTATACCGCTTGATTTTTTTAAAAAAATCTCAAAGCGGTTTACTGCATATTTAACATCAATAAAACAATCTAGAATCAAACATTTCTGAAGAATGTCAAATATAAAGTATACAGTCAAAGCAACATATTTAACAGGAAACTAAAATATTATCTTAAAATATTTCAAAATAAAACATTACAAAGGAGGTCGACTACAGAATACATATTTAAGACAAAGTTAACAAAAAAAACTTGAACGTTTCAAAAGAAAACATTGCTAAGTGAAGCCAACTATAAAATGCACATTGAAAACAGCATAGTTTACAAGCCGGTTGACTGACTGAACCCAAAGAGTACTCCTTAATGGTTCCTCAAATCCTCTATTACAGCAGTCCATTGCTGCCTCTTGTGGCAGTGAGTTCCATAGCTTAATTCCTCACTGTGCGAAGGGTTTCTTTTATATATCCTGACTCTTCCACCATTCAGCTTCCTGTGACGCCCCCAAATTCTAGCGCTAGGAGAAATAAAAAGCTTTTCTCTACCTACTTTTATAATTTTATAATCGTGTCACTTCTTACTTGCTTTTTCTCTAAACTAAAAAGTTCCCAATTCCGCAACCTTTCTGCACAGCCGAGTTCCTCCATCCCCTCGATAATTTGGGCTGCCCTTTTCTGAAGGTGGGGTTGGGACCACTGGGTGCAAAGTACAACTTCTGGAAAATCTCATTTATCCCTTTTTGGGGGGGAGGGAAGTTTCCAGCCCCGAAGAGCAGAGGAGACACTTCAAAGTGGATGTGAAAACAGAGAGGAAGGTGACCAGGGGTCAGAGAGCGGGGCTTGTCCCTCCCCAGGACTTGGAAAACATGGTACATTGGCGGCAGCAGAGCTCCACGACTCTCGTGAGATGCACAACCAAAATAAATGGTACATAAAGTGCTTTTAAAATGAAGAAACACACCTTTTTATGGTCCACAATTCTTTTGTTTTGCTGTGGAGAACAACCAGGCCTGGATGTCTCCTGCAAAGGCCTCACTAAGCAGAGCCTACTAATCATCATGGAACATCTTCTCCCCAGGGACTGATTTCTTGTTTCATTTTGTTTTTTCAAAGGAAGAACAGAAAAAGATAACAAATGCAGAATTGTTCTTTTATTGTTTATAAGGTGTGAAATATACTCGGAGTTGAGAGTGGATTTCATGCTCTTTATTCAGCTCATAGTGGTGAGGAGGAATGAATGTTCCCCCACAATATCTACTTTATATACATTATTTACACAATGGGCCCCACATTATTGGCTAATGGATACTGTTAAACAATACTGAAGTATAAGATCTGGAAGGACGTGGTAATAGATTTGGTTAGCATGCTTAATTTTGGTATGAGAAAACAAAGGTGCACGAGGGATTCCTGAACCACATTATAAGGAAATCAATTCACCAAGTATGGGACAAATATAAGAATTTATTAGAGAACATGACACCTTTGTGGCTTTCCCCATTAGAAACCACATCTGTAAAAAGAGGTAAACACGAAACTGGGCAACATACAAAGATCTGTTAACAGAAGTAGAAAACAAAGGTGAAAGAATATGAGGATATAAAAGCTCTGTTAACAGGTTGGTTACAATATTGCCAAATAAATGACATATTCAGAGGTGACAAAGAGAAGGACTTTGGGAAGGAATTCTCAAAGTTCAAAAATGAATTATTAGAAAATAATGAGAAATTGTTATCAAGAATGTACAAACCACTGCTGGAATGGGAGACGAAAGATGAAGAGGTTAAAGCTGTAATGATACACTTGGCAAAAGACAGGTTAGAATATACCACTTGAATCATAGGAAAACTTGTGGAAAGAGATTTTAAAATTCACGGCATGTAGTTCATTAAAAGAAAATTATATGAAGATGTACTGATGGTATTTGACTCCAGTAAAGCTTGCTGAAATGTATAAAGATATCTCTAATTTATGCTGGAAATGTAAGGATAAGGAAGGAACTATTTTTTCATATGTGGTGGATGTGTAAAAAGGTAAAGGGCTTCTGGGAAATGATACACAATGAACTTTTAAAAATTCTTAAAATTACGTTTGTTAAAAAAAGAGAGGCTTTTTTACTAGGAGTAATAGGAGGAGAATTGCCAAGGAAGCAAGAGACTGTTTATTTATGCGACTACAGCAGCCAGAATGCTACTAGCCCAGATGTGGAAAGAAGGGAAGGTCCCAACGAAAGAAGAATGGATGACTAGATGACTGGCTAAGGAATATAATTACATGCAAGGAGAATAAAGGGGGGGGGGATGGAAACCAGGGGGGGGCAAGGGGAAAAGCCATTTATTGCAAATTTGGATTGGATATCTGTGTACCAAAAGGAAAAATGTTATTTTGAAAAATGAAAATAAAAAATATATATTTTTAAAAATACTTTAGAAAACGTTTTGGGGCTCTCGCGCAGCTGATCCAGCGGGGCTTTCCGGAGGCGAGACCGGCGCCTCTCCTCGCTCTCTGCCCGGAGAAGCACAGAGGCTCCTGCCGCTCGGCTCCGAAACGGTTAAGAGCAGCGGCGACAGAGCTGAGATTCCTAGAGCGGAAGAAAAAAAGGCTGTCGGGAGAATAGCAGCTTCCGCTTCCTGTCCCGCATGGGGGGGGGGAAGAGATGCAGAACATGGCGGCGGCTGTCCTTCCTCGCGGAGGCGCTGCAGGTGGGTCATATTGTTATATATTATTACGGGGGGGGAGTGGGGGTGCTGCTGGAGGGAGTTGTGGGGAGGGATTAAAAAAAAACCCTGTTAGGCAAACCGTTTCAATGTAAGTTTTTTTCTGTGTCTCCTTTTTCTAGTCGTCAGTTTATCCAGATTTTCACATTTTTAAAGATCTCTTGAAAATTGTTCAGCATTTTGGTGCAGATCTCGCCTAATGCCCACGCTCTTGCAAAGGGTATTTCCCCAAATATTTACTTTTCCCATAATTAATGCATTCTGTATAAAATTCCGCTAAAATAATGCATTTATAGGGCTTTCCCCCTTTGTATGGGGGTAGGACATCTTTTCCCAATGGAAGGGAGGATCTTTCTCCTCCTCTCCTCCCTGCAGGCCAACTTGGGCAGGTGGGGGACCTTCCTTGGGCTCCCCATAGGGCTTGGGGTCAAGGCAAACCCTTAAGCATTGGGAAACCTACTTCAGGGGCTGTCCCTGGAACCTGTAATAATTTTTATCCGGCCTGATTTTATTATAATTTATTAAAATTGTATACCTCCCTGTACCCACAGGCCTTAGGGCAGTTCACAGGATAAAATCGCAATATAAAAACTCAAAAGTACACAATCAAAACATAAACAAAATCAACCCAATAACCCCCCGCAAACCACACACATTTTAAAACATTTGTGTTTCAATTAAATACAGCAGTTCTGGGCAGAAGAGGTTAAAAAAGAGGAGAAACAAGCAACTTCAAGTCCACATTAAAATTACAAGCGTGGCTGAGGCCTTACTTAGACAGGCTAATAGTACTACTACTACTACTAATACCCCTGAGCACCCTCTCCCACCAGTGTCCTGCCTCGGTAATGGACTGGATGAAAGCCAACAAATTGAAGCTCAATCCAGATAAGAGTGAGGCTCAGTTAGTGGGTGGTTCCCTAGAGCAGATGGCTGGAAGGTCGCCTGCAATTGATGGGGTTACACTTCCTCTGGAGGAGCAGGTTCATAGCTTGGGGGTAATCCTGGATCCTTTGCTGACGCTCGAGGCTCAGATGGCCTGGAGTGCCTTCCATCAGCTTTGGCTGGTAGCCCAGCTACACCCCTATCTGGACAGGGATAGCCTATCTACCGTTGTCTATGCTTTGGTAACTTCAAGGTTAGATATAGATATGCGTTATAAGTAGGGCTGCCTCTGAAGACAGTTTGGAAACTTCAGCTAGTGCAGAATTCAGCGGCCAGGTTGCTCACTGGAGTAAGGCGGGTGAGCATATTACCCCCATCCTGGTCCGACTGCACTGGCTACCAGTTAGTTTCCGGGCTTAATTCAAGGTGCTGGTTTTGACCTATAAAGCCTTACATGGCTCAGGATCACAATACTTCAAGGGCTGCTTCTTTCCATATGAACCTAGCCTGATCCTGAGGTCCTCCTTCGTGGGCCTCCTCCTCAAGTGGTCTGGAGGGTGGCTGCGCGCCTGTGGAATGCTCTCCCCAGGGAAGTTCACCTGGCGCCTTCCTTATACACCTTTGTTGTTGATTAGTCATCTTAGTTGTGTCCAACTCTCCGTGACCCCATGAATCAGAGCATGCCTTGGAAATTCACTTTCCTCTCAAAGCTTCTCCTTTTTTACGTCCATGGAGCTTTCATGGCATAATACTGGAGTGGGTTGCCAGTTTCTTCTCCAGGTGGATCACATTTACCGTAGTTTTCGCTCTATAACACGCACCTGACCATAACACGCACATCGTTTTTAGAGAAGGAAAACAAGGGAAAAAACATTCTGAATGAAACAGTGGACGTATCATTTTTGTGCTTCATGCTATGGCCACAGACATGTGATCTGATGGTGAATTTGGGGTGACCCAATGCAAAAATCCTGAGAATCCATGTGGATCCATGCTTTTTAACCACGTTTTTGCACCATTGCAGCCCCAGGCAACAGTGGGTGCGTGATTTTGGAGGGGCAGGCTGTAGCCATGGACATGCTATGTGATCTGATGGTGAATTTGGGGTGACCCAATGCAAAGATCCTGAGGATCCATGTGGATCCATGCTTTTTAACCACGTTTTTGCACCATTGCAGCCCCAGGCAACAGTGGGTGCGTGATTTTGGGGGGGCAGGCTGTAGCCATGGACATGCTATGTGATCTGATGGTGAATTTGGGGTGACCCAATGCAAAGATCCTGAGGATCCATGTGGATCCATGCTTTTTAACCACATTTTAAATGGGGAGGGAAGGAAAAACACAGAAGGGACAAGGAGCAGGAGAGGGGTGTGCAGAGAAGCAGCTGGCTAAGAATGCAGGAGAGGGGTATAACGGGAGGGAGGAAAGGAAGGCCATAGTTTTCCCTCACCTACCCACCCAAGCCAGGCAGCTCGCGCTCTCTCTCTCCCTCCTGCATGTTTTCACGGAGAGGAATTAGAATGAAGGACGATCCTTTCCTTTCCTCTCTGCTTGCCTGGAGGGGAGGGGCTTTCCCTGCTCTTTGTTCCGTTTGAGCAAACACAGCAAGGAAACAGAGCAGAGTGGGCAGTAAGACCCTGAGGCAGAATGCAGGAAAACAGCCACTTCCTCTTTTCGGGTTTCCCTTCTCGGAGACGCGCAATTTGATTTTTGCCTGCTTTTTTTTGCCTCCACTCGTGCCATTTGGCTCCAGGGACCACACATTCACTCAATAACACGCACAGACATTTTCCCTTCCTTTTTAGGAGAAAAAATCTGCGTGTTATAGAGGGGAAAATACGGTAGTCTAAACTCTTGGCTGACCTGTCTGTCTTGGGTGACCCTGCATGGCATAGGTCATAGCTTCTCTGACTTATTCAAGCTCCTTCGCCACGACAAGGCAGTGATCCATGAAGGGATATACACCTTTAAGTGCCATGCAAACATGTTCCTTTTTAACCAGGCTTTTGCTTGATATGTTTGACATCCTATAGTCTTTTTCAAATGTGGCTCTTTTTTGGGGGGGTGTTATTGGATTGTTTTTATTCTGATTATATATGATGTGATCTTTCTGCGAACCACGCCGAGTCCTCTGGGTTTAGGGCGGTATATGAACTCAATAAATAATAATACCATATTAATACTTTCATTATTTGTACCCCACGGATCTGACTGGGTTGCCCCAGCCACTCTAGCTGCTTCTGACAAATATAAAAGCATAATAAAACATTTAATTTTTTAAATAAGATATTTATTAAAATTTTCAAAGTTAATACATTATAACAAAAAGAAAAGAAAAAACAAAAATGCAAAAAGTAAAGACAATTTAAAAAGAGAAAAAGAAGGGGGGAAACCACATATAAATTCCATTTACTTATTTTCTTTTAACTTACTTTCCAGACCTCCTCATACCACCCTTTCTTATATTCCAGTTTAAATTGTTTGAACAGCAAATCCTCACCATTAGGTCTTTTACTTATTTCAAAACCTTATTTTCTATCTCTTAAGCATTACGGCTGAAAACCACTTAATTACTGTCCAACATCATTCTAGCATTCCTTAATTTTACAGTATTTCTGCAAGTAGTCTTTAAACTTCTTCCAATCTTCTTCCACCGACTCTTTTCCCTGGTCTCGGATTCTGCCGGTCATTTCTGCCAGTCCCATGTAGTCAATCATCTTCATCTGCCATTCTTCCAGAGTGGGTAGATCTTGTGTCTTCCAATATTTTGCGATGAGTGTTCTTGCTGCTGTTGTCGCATACAGAAAGAAAGTTCTATCCTTCTTTGGCACCAATTGCCCGACCATGCCCAGGAGAAAGGCCTCTGGTTTCTTCAGGAAGGTATACTTAAATACCTTTTTCATTTCATTATAAATCATTTCCCAGAAAGCCTTAATCCTTGGGCACGTCCACCAAAGGTGAAAGAATATACCTTCAGTCTCTTTACATTTCCAACATTTATTGTCAGGCAAATGATAGATTTTTGCAAGCTTGACTGGGGTCATGTACCACCTGTAAATCATTTTCATAATATTCTCTCTTAAGGCATTACATGCCGTAAATTTCAGACCGGTGGTCCATAACTGTTCCCAGTCAGCAAACATAATATTATGTCCCACATCCTGTGCCCATTTAATCATTACAGATTTCACCGTTTCATCCTGAGTATTCCATTTCAGCAGCAAGTTATACATCTTTGACAAAATCTTAGTTTTGGGTTCTAACAATTCTGTTTCTAATTTCGATTTTTCCACCTGGAATCCATTTTTTTTGTCCAATTTATAAGCCTCCATTATCTGACAATAATGAAGCCAGTCTCGCACTTTGTTTTTTGATTTCTCAAAGCTCTGCAATTTCAATTTGTCTCCCTCTTGTTCCAAAATTTCCCAATATTTTGGCCATTTGGACTCCATATTGAGTCTTTTAAGAGCGTTCGCTTCCATTGGTGACAACCACCTTGGAGTTTTGTTTTCCATTAAGTCTTTGTATCTTATCCAAACATTAAACAATGCTTTCCTGACAATATGGTTTTTAAATGCTTTATGTACTTTGACCTTGTCGTACCACAAATATGCATGCCACCCAAAAGCATTATTAAATCCTTCTAAGTCCAAAATGTCTGTATTCTCAAGAAGCAGCCATTCTTTCAGCCAGCAAAATGCTGCTGATTCATAATAAAGTTTAAGGTCTGGCAGGGCAAATCCCCCTCTTTCTTTAGCATCAGTTAAAATCTTAAATTTTATTCTGGGCTTCTTGCCCTACCAGACAGATCTAGAAATATCTTTCTGCCACTTCTTGAAACAGTCCATCTTGTCCACAATCTGCAATGTTTGAAACAAAAACAACATTCTAGGCAATACATTCATCTTTATAACTGCAATTCGACCCAACAAGGAAAGCTTCAAATTTGACCATATTTCTAAATCTTTTTTCACTTCTGTCCAACATTTTTCATAATTATCTTTAAATAAGTTCACATTTTTTGCTGTCATATTAATCCCCAGGTATTTCACTTTCTTAACCACAGTCAAACCAGTCTCATTCTGAAACCTTTCTTTTTCAGTTGATGTTAAGTTTTTCTCTAAAACTTTGGTTTTTAACTTGTTCAGTTTAAATCCTGCCACTTGACCAAATTCTTGAATTACCGTAAGTCTAAAACCCTTTTAGTACTAGATTCTGGCTCCTGTAATGTCAAAATTAAATCATCTGCAAAAGCTCTCAATTTATACTGTTTAGCTCCGACCTGTATACCTTTAACCAGCTGGTCTCTTCTAATCATATTCAGCAGGACCTCCAGGACCGATATAAAAAGCAATGGTGAAATTGGGCATCCCTGTCGTGTCCCTTTTTCTATCTTAAGCATAATAAAACATTTAAAACTTCCCTCTACATGGCTGCCTCCAATTGTCTTCTAAATGTTGCATAGTTATTTGTTTGACAACTGACGGGAGGGCGTTTCGCAGGGTGGGCACCACTACCAAGAAGGCCCTCTGCCTTGTTCCCTGTAACTTCCCTTCTCACAGTGAGGGAACTGCCACAAGGCCCTGGGACCTGGATCTCTGTGTCCTGACTGAATGATTGGGGTGAAGACGCTCCTTTAGCATTTCATCAGCTTGCCTTTTTATTCCATCAGGAGATGTTGAAGGGATGCTGGCAGAAGGGGAACAATCAGAAATGTCACCAAAAGGATTCAAAGAACAAAGGAATCTGAGGGTTCAAGAGGGAGGCAGCAGGCGAGAGGGGAGATGAAGGCAGAAGCTGGAGGCTGACTCTGGTATGTCTCAGGGTGGTGAAAATAAAATTCCTAGAGAGAAGAAAAAGCATGAATGCACCGTGTGTGGAAAGAGATTGCGTAGTCACTCAACTCTTACTTTACATCAAAGAACTCATACAGGGGAGAAACCGTATAGATGTTTAGAGTGTGGAAAGAGCTTCAGTGTCAGTGGTAACCTTACCTCGCATCAAAGAACTCATACAGGGGAGAAACCGTATACATGTTCCGAGTGTGGAAAGAGCTTCAGTGAACGTGGTAAGCTTACCTTGCATCAAAGAACTCATACAGGGGAGAAACCGTATACATGTTTAGAGTGTGGAAAGAGCTTCAGTGTCAGTGGTAACCTTACCTCGCATCAAAGAACTCATACAGGGGAGAAACCATATACATGTTCCGAGTGTGGAAAGAGCTTCAGTCAGAGTAGCTACCTTAAGTTGCATCAAAGAACTCATACAGGGGAGAAACTGTATACATGTTTAGAGTGTGGAAAGAGCTTTATTTGGAGTAGCAGCCTTATGTTGCATCAACAAACTCATACAGGGGAGAAACCATATACATGTTCCGAGTGTGGAAAGAGCTTCAGTGTCAGTGGTAGCCTTACCTCACATCAAAGAACTCATACAGGGGAGAAACCGTATACTTGTTCAGAGTGTGGAAAGAACTTCAGTCACAGTACTGCCCTTATCTTGCATCAAAGAACTCATACAGGGGAGAAACCGTATATATGTTCCGAGTGTGGAAAGAGCTTCAGTCAATATGGCCAGCTTACCTCGCATCAAAGATCTCATACAGGGGAGAAACCATATAAATGCTTGGAGTGTGGAAAGAGCTTCAGTCACAGTAGTGCCTTTATCTTGCATCGAAGAACTCATACAGGAGAGAAACCGTATAAATGTTCAGAGTGTGGAAAGAGCTTCAGTCACTGTGGCCAGCTTACTAGGCATCAATTATCTCATACAGGAGAGAAACCGTATACATGTTCAGAGTGTGGAAAGAGTTTCAGTAGGAATGGTGCCCTTACCTCGCATCAACGAACTCATACAGGGGAGAAACCGTATACATGTTCAGAGTGTGGAAGGAGCTTCAGCCAGAGTGGCAGCCTTAGCTCGCATCAAAGATTGCACACAGGAGAGAAACCGCATACGTGTTTGGAGTGTGGAATGAGCTTCGCTCACCGCAATGGGCTTGCTAGACATCAACAAACTCATCAAGGCAGCAAACCTTATAAATGCTCTAAATGTGGCAAGAGCTTCAGTCGCCTCGACTCCCTTTCCTCGCATGAAAGGATTCATACAGGGGAGAAACCATATACATGTTTCGAGTGTGGAAAGAGCTTCAGCCACAGTTCCAGCCTTACCTTGCATCAAAGATTGCACACAGGAGAGAAACCTTATAAATGTTTGGAGTGTGGGAAGAGCTTCTGTCATGGTAGCCAACTCAGGTTGCATCAAAGAACTCATACAGGGGAGAAACCATATATATGTTCGGAGTGTGGAAGGAGCTTCAGTGAAGGTGGGATTCTAACTAGGCATCAAAGAACTCATACAGGGGAGAAACCGTACACATGTTCAGAGTGTGGAAGGAGCTTCAGTCAGAGTAGCCACCTTAAGTCACATCAAAAAACTCATACAGGGAGGAAATCTTAGAAATGTTTGGTGTATGGAAAGAACATCAGTGATGGGCTCCCTTCCTAAACAATAAAGAACTCGTACAAGGGAAACATCTTAGAAAGGGTTGGCGTGTGGGAAGATCTTTAATCATATGAAATAACTCCTACAGAGAGTAAACCAATGAACGTGTTCTGGTCCCCCCAGGACAGCCATTATTGGATTGGAAGAACCTTCTTGACAGTAAGAGCTGTTTTGACAATGGAACAGTCTCCCTCGGGAGGTGGCGGGCTCTCCTTCCTTGGAGGTTTTTAAGCAGAGGTTGGATGGCCTTCTGATATGGATGCTTTAGCCGAGATTACTTCATTGCTGGGGGTTGGACTAGATGACCCTTTTGTTGTTTAGTCGTTTATTCATGTCCGACTTCGTGACCCCATGGACCAGAGCACGCCAGGCACTCCTGTCTTCCACCACCTCCCGCAGTTGGGTCAGGCTCATGTTTGTAGCTTCGAGAACACTGTCCAACCATCTTGTCCTCTGTCGTCCCCTTCTCCTTGTGCCCGCCATCTTTCCCAACATCAGGGTCTTTTTCAGGGAGTCTTCTCTTCTCATGAGGTGGCCAAAGTATTGGAGCCTCAACTTCACTATCTGTCCTTCCAGTGAGCACTCAGGGCTGATTTTCTTAAGAATGGATACATTTGATCTTCTTGCAGTCCATGGCACTCTCAAGAGTCTCCCCCAGCACCATAATTCAAAAGCATCAATTCTTCGGTGATCAGCCTAGATGACCCTTGGGGTCCCTTATAACTACAGTTCTATGATTCTATATACATCATCTGC
Organism: Podarcis bocagei; assembly: GCF_964188305.1. NCBI lineage: Eukaryota > Metazoa > Chordata > Lepidosauria > Squamata > Lacertidae > Podarcis > Podarcis bocagei. Next base: position 9,312,509 of record NC_138126.1, read on the forward strand.
TAGACAGCTGTTGTCACAAGCTTGGCAAATCCAGGCATATACTTGATCATCAGATAATGCCAATATTATTCACTTGGACTGTGCTGTTTGAATCCATGTACAATTCTAGGTGCCTATTCTATAGTTTTGTTTTCATATCCTAATTTTCATCTGTTACTTGTAGTGTTCCCAAAGCAAGGAAGGATTCAGAAGATCAGTAAAGGAAGGAAGGAACGGTAGTATTCACCATCTCTTCCTGAACTCTCTTCCTGGCCCTAAGATCTATCTAAAGATCAACAAACTACATCAAAGCAACCTATTAACTTTCTGGCCTAGGATGGCTGGTGCAGCAACCGGCAACTGGTCTGTGTCCTAGAATGCTTATACGTGCTTGTCAGACATAGAGAAATGGGCTGTAGAGAAAAATGGCGTGGATTTGATCAGAAATTATTGTCAATGAATCAAACCCAGTCAGCGCAATGCTTTCATCGCGGACACAGTGGCTTGATGCATATTTTATAATTCCTCATAGTAATCCTGTCTGATCACTAGTTATAGCTGCTATCTCTATTTCATATACATCATAAAATGAAACAGAAAAATCTTTACGAAAATAAAATCTTTATGAATTTTTTTTAAAAAAAACCCCTCATGAGTCCCACCTACACTGGAAAAAAATAATGGGATCTGTTCACATCCATCATGGTTAGATTACTGCAATGCACCGTACAAAGAGATATCGTAGAAGGTTGGGCCACAGGCTGTAGCTGGTGCAGAACGCAATAGCCAGGTGGCTTGTGTGAGCAAGGTTAAAAAATGTAAAGGATACCTGGACAGTTAAGTCCAGTCAAAGGCAGCTATGGGGTTGCAGCATTCATGTTGCTTTCAGGCCGAGGGAGCTGGCGTTTGTCCACAGACAGCTTTCTGGGTCATGTGGCCAGCAGGAATAAACCGCTTCTGGCGCAATGGAACACTGTGATGGAAACCAGAACTCACAAAAACACCGTTTGCCTTCCTGCCACAGTGGTACCTATTTACCTACTTGCGCCGGTGTGCTTTCGAACTGCTAGGTTGGCAGGAGCTGGGGCAAAGCAGCAGGAGCTCACTCCTAGCACAGATTTGAACCGCCAACCTTGCCATCAGCAAGCCCAAGAGGCTCAGTGGTTTAGACCACAGTGCCATCCACGTCAGGCTTGTGGGAGGAAACTACTGCCAGCATAGAACAGCCTGCTAGTGGGATTGGCACTTGCTACCAATCTGCTACTGGGTTGAGTTCAAGGAGTTTGTACTCACATGCAAGTCCCTGTTCTGCTCAGTCCCAGATATACAGCAGAGATTCTCCTGCAAGTTCCAAAGATCTCCAAAGCACACACCCAGAATGGGGCTCTTAGTGTCACTGTTTGTGTTCTGTGGAATGGCATCCCTTGGGGGGCAGGAATTGGGACCTTTTCCAACTGGATAAATAGATTTTAATAATGGGGGTCCACTTGTTACGGTTTTAGTCTTATTTTTATTTGTTGCCTTTGTGTATATAACTGCTTTTTAAAACATTTTTTATATAAATTGCCTTGAGACGGTGGTTTAGCAGGCAATTAATTATTTTGTAAAAATATTTTAAATACTTTTCACATTTATACATTTCACTAATTTTACAATCATTTTGGCATTTCAAGGTTTGACTTCCTCCCTCCTCTTTCTACGGTTCCTTAAATTTATTTTTAACTTAATTTGCTCATTTATTCATCTTCTTTAAATATATACTGGCATGAAACTGCAGGTTATGACAATAATCCTACCAATGTTTTTATCTGTTTACAATTTATCTGTAAATATTCAATAAACCATTTCCATTCTTTTATTTTTAAAAAATGTTATCTTGATTCCTTATTCTTGTGGTAAGTTTCACCATAGAAGGCAATCATATTTAAGGCAATCAATAAATTATTGTTACAAATAATATGATAATAATTTTTCTACTGGCATCTGACCAGGGTTAATCCTTCTGTGGAATTTTGTTAAGTGGGAAAACGGTAGATAAACAGAAGCAGAGCTATAGAAAGAGATATACAGAAGATATACACAAATATATAAATCTTGCTGGACCAAAAGAATAAGAATTGTGATGCTGACACACAGTCGTTAAACCCGTTGAGTATTGCCAATTAATTTACTTGCATTTCTGAAAATATATTATCATCAAGCAGAGTAAAAGGGAACCATACCGAGAGAGGACACGATCCTGCAAATCTCCTTCATTATTCGGCTGTGCAGGGCTCTCTGGTCAGGACCCAGCAGAGCCCATTCCTCTTCAGTGAAACTGAGTCCTGAGAGAGAGGGGGAGAGGGGGAGAAATGTTTCCTTGCAAATATCAAAATAGACCGGCCTACAAGTAAAATCCCAAAGCCTTGTTAAGGGGAGGTGAATGGGCATTACCCTCAGGATTAATATACATTGGTACCTTGGTTCTCAATCCATTCCGGAGGTCTGTTCCCAAACCAAAGCATTCCAAAACCAAGGCGCGCTTTCCCATAGAAAATAATGCAAAATGGATTAATCCGTCCCAGACTTCTGAAAACATCCCCTAAAACAACAATTAAACATGAATTTTACTATCTAATGAGACCATTGATCCATAAAATGAAAGCAATAAACAATGTACTGCAACCACACTATCTGTCAATCAGTAGCTGAACTGGGTTCCACACAGTCACAAAAAAAGAGCCACAAAAACGCAAAATAAATAGCAAACACAGCAGACCTCAGCGTAACACTCAAAAGAGAAGCGTAACACTCACAATTGAATCAAGGCACTCAAAACGGAGCACATCCGGCTTCCCCAAAAGTTTGCAAACTGGAACACTTACTTCCGGGTTTGCGGTGTTTGGGTTCCAAGTTGTTGGAGTACCAAGGCGTTTGAGAACCAAGGTACCACTGTAGAGGCTGCAGAAGCTTCTTTTCCCACCTGGGAGCCTCTTTCCATTCAAGACAATATTCGGGGCGGATCCAGAGGCAAAATTTTCTACCTCCCTCCAAGGAAACAACAAACAAGATCAAGGGCCAGAGAGAGGCTTGGAGGGCCGCAGTTAGTGCCCCCTACCATGAGGCCTGAGGTTCCCCACTCCTGATTCAAATCTTCAAGAGTGGCGTTGACAGCCTTCCTAGTGGGTAGCAAGATAGCGGTACTGGCAGGGTCCCCGGTGCTGATTCCCTCTACCTGATTAGGTGACCCAAGGAGAGATGGCTGAGCACGAATCGTCAGCACGGTTTCATCACCTGCGAGAGACAAAGAGGTCAGGAATGTTGAAGGTCAACAGCAGGGATCATGCAGTTTATCAGCTAAGGGTTAAATCTGGTGGTGTTTAAAGAGAGCTGGCCAAGACGGGTGGGCGGAGCTGCTGCTTAGCAACCAAGCAGAGCGCATGACCGTCACTGAGGAAACGTGTTCTCGGATTGGCTGGGTGGTTCTGAGGGAGCTTTCCTCTGCTATGTTTGGATGAACGTCTCCCTGCTTTTGCTTGCTTTTTTCAGGAAAGTGATATCAGCTCTTTTCACAGTAGCACATGCTTGTCACGTAGACAAGAAGTTTGGGGTCAGTTTAGCACAAGGGTCAGCAATCTTTTTCAGCCATGGGCCGGTCCACCGTCCCTCAGATCATGTGCTAGGCCGGACTATATTTTTTTTGGGGGGGGGGGAATGAACAAATTCCTATGCCCCACAAATAGCCCAGAGATGCATTTTAAATAAAAGCACACATTTTACTCATGTAAAAACACCAGGCAGGCCGCAGAAATAACCCAGAGATGCATTTAAAATAAAAGCATTCTTCTTTTTTAAAATTAATATTCTTGATTGATTAAAAAATTTACATGTCTGTACAAACATTATGTACTATCTCTTAACAGGTAAAAAAACAAAGAAAATTATATATAATAGAACATTTATAAAGAAAGAAAGAAAAATAAAGAAGTAGCAAAGATAAGAAACAAATTAATAATAATAATAATAATAATAATAATAATAATAATAATAATAATAATAATAAAAAGACAAAGTCCTGGAGCATCCGCGGGCCGGATTGAGAAGGCGATTGGGCCGCACCTGGCCCCCGGGCCTTAGGTTGCCTACCCGTGGTTTAGCAGATGGATGGCCTTATTTCATATGTCCCCTTGGGTCCTGCAACCTGAGGGACTGGCACTCAGACAAGTGCCACATCATGTTCATCCTGAACTTGCAAGGAGCCATTCTATGCAAGGTGCCCCATCTATGCTTACTCTGTAAGGCGGTTTCTCCGTGACCTTCCTGTTTGATATGCCACAAGGAATGTTTCCTGGCACAAGATGGAGCCTACTTGGCGTCAGAGAAATCTCCTCCTGCCTCTGCAGTTCGTTCCTTTACCTGAAACAGCAATGAGGACTAGGATCAAAAATAAAATTATAAGAGGGAAAACACTTTTGGGGGAGAGTTGAGACACTCTAGAAGACTTTGGGCAATTAGTGAAACGTTTTAGGGTATCTCCCCCTCACTTTACCAGCTCCTGGGAAATATCTCAGTGAAACTGTCTCTCACCTGCTGCCCTTCCTGCTTCCTGTCCTCTGCCCGACTCAGGAGGAAACCTTCGGCCAGGGCCACCGCCTGGGAACTGGTCTCCGCTCCACATTCCCTGACCCAGTTCTCCATCTCCGGGGGGAGGACAGCCAGGAACTGCTCCAGGATCACTAAATCCAAGATCTGAGCCTCGGTGCGTCTCTCCAGCTTCAGCCACTGAGGGCAAAGATGGTGGACTCTCGGGGTCCCTCGGCCTCCTGGTAGCAGAAATGCCCGAAATGCCAGCATTGTACGTCTAAGCCGAGGGTCTCTTCCTCACCTGCGTTGTTCTGCATGGTTCTTTCCCAGAATGCCGCACTGCGTTCAGCCTGGATGGTCCGACAAGCACAAGTGTCTCTTCCTTCTTCAGGGCCAAAGGAGTCATGTTTCTCCATGGAGGCTGAACCAGCTCCTCCCGTTTCTGCCAGTTTCTGTCTCAAGGTGGAGATTCTCCTAATCTGAGGGGCCGCCAGGTCCTGCAAAGCCAACAGCAAATTATTGGTGAGTAAATGGTTGCACTGTTGGGCAGGAGATTTTCCCTGAGCAACTGTGGATGAGCCCATCTCGCCACCAGGCTAGGGAGTGTGGAGATTTGAAGATGGACTACAAACCTGAGGGAGGTTCATTTATTTAATTAATTTTTATTTATTGAATTTACAGGTGAAACTCGAAAAATTAGAATATCATGGGAAAGTTCATTTATTTCAGTAATTCAACTTAAAAGGTGAAGCTAATATATGAGATAGACTCACGACATGCAAAGTGATATATGTCAAGCCTTTATTTGTTATAATTGTGATGATTATGGCTGATGCAAACCTCAAATTAACAATCTCACCTGTATATACTGCCCTACACGGAGAGTTACAGCTCCGAGAGTGAAGAAGAAGGAAGAAGAAGAAGGAGGAGGAGAAGAAGGAGGATGGTATTATTTATACCCTGCCCATCTGGCTGGGTTTCTAGCATATATAAAACATAATAAAACATTGGTTTTTACCCTGACCCTCGATGTCATGCCCTCCCCTCCTGGAGAGACGATGCCCCTGTGACTCAGGACAAATAGAAATGGTGAGCATGTCCTTCTCCAGAGCCTGTATAACAGAGACATTCCTCTTAGCCTGATTTCCCCACTACTTCATAAGTACCCAGGATGCACAGGGCAATTCTATACCTCCCTGCTGCTCTCAGGTACCCATCCTGCTATGACTTGCAATGTTGCTATATTCTGCACAGCAGTGCTCAAAATTCGCTGGGGGATGACCTGTGCCACAAATGAACATATCAGAGTGCTCTGTAAATTGATAGTTAGAAGTCTTTCATATATCAACCTTTTATGCTCTTCCACACACACCCATGCTCCTATCCCTTCTTTTAGATTATTTTAAAGGTAAAGGGACCCCTGACCATTAGGTCCAGTTGTGGCCGACTCTGGGGTTGCGGCGCTCATCTCGCTTTATTGGCCAAGGGAGCCGGCGTACAGCTTCCGGGTCATGTGGCCAGCATGACTAAGCTGCTTTTGGTGAAGCAGAGCAGCGCATGGAAACGGCGTTTACCTTCCCGCAGTAGCGGTACCTATTTATCTACTTGCACTTTGACGTGCTTTCGAACCGCTATGGACTGAGCAACGGGAGCTCACCCCGTCGCGGGGATTCGAGCCGCCGACCTTCTGATTGGCAAGTCCTAGGCTCTGTGGTTTAACCCATTTTAGCTTCCTTTAAATTCTTATAGACTTTTATATTCACCTTTTCATACCTTTTAGCTTTCGAAAACGCTTTCCAAATTTTAAATGACTGTATCCCACCCTTTTATGCTGGTCTATGATGGTAATAAAAAAATTGTATTGTAATAAAACACCAAACATTAAAAACTTCCTAATTCAGGGCTGCATCTTCCCAGGGAATGCTGGGAACTTTAGCTCTGTGAGGGGAAATATATCTCCTAACAACTCTGCTTAACAAACTACGCTTCCAGGATCCCCGGCGGGGGACAACGACGATGGCATTATTGTTTAAAATGGTTTCATACTGCTTTGAATGTATAGTTCAGATGGGGCGTTATCAGGTCTACAGGCTGACCTCATGCATACAACACGATCCACCCTAATTTGTATACTTCTTCGTCTTTTTCTATTTCCTTATCCTGCGTCCCCTGCTCTGAGTAACACCTTGCCACTATTCTGTGATGTTTTTGTAAGGCCTAATAAAGTTATTGTTCAACTAAGTTGTGCAGGGTTTCGGGGTGGGGTGGCGAAGCTTCGCTTCTCCAGGAGAAATACATTTGGCTCAATTTATTTGGCTTCTGAAGTCACTGCTATGCCATGAGGACTGGGAACTTCTTGAAAAAGGAAAGCCCAGATTGCTCTCTAGAATCTTTTGCAGCCTTCTAGGGTTTATACCGTCCTGCCACCAAACATCTGCCTCAGGGTATCTTTCCATGACATCTGGAAACCAACAACTCAGCTGTCAAGCGAAGGGAGAAGTCACCAGGTTGTGAAGACTGCGGAACATCTTTGGTGGCAGCCCTGTGTCAGGAAGAGCATTTAAGGCAGCCCACTACAGAGTCGACACACACCGGCCTCTGGAACAGGTAGCCCCACCTGCAGTGGGTCACCCCCTTTGAGAGCGGTCCGTTGTTCCGTCTTCTCCAGGCTCAGCTTCACCAAACAGCAAAATCAAGCTGACACTCAGGGAACCAGGCGGTGGGCCTTCTTGGTGGTGACGCCCGCCCTGTGGAACGTCCTCCCATCAGGTGTCAAGGAAATAAACAACTATCTGACTTGTAGCAGACATCTGAATGCAGCCCTGTTTAGGGAAGCTTAAAATGTTTAATAAGTTATTGTATTTTAATATTCTGTTGGAAGCCGCCCAGAGTGGCTGGGGAAACCCAGCCAGATGGGTGGGGTATAAATAATAAATTATTATTATTATTATTATTATTATTATTATTATTATTATTATTAATTATTATTCTGCTGGGAACCGCCCAGAGTGGCTGGGGAAATCCCGCCAGATGGGAGGGGTATAAATAATTATTATTATTATTATTATTATTATTATTATTATTACTCGGGAGGAAGCTCCTTTCAGCCAGGCTCCTCTTTGTTTTTCTAGCTCTGTCTGCTTCCTCACCCGCCCTCTCCAAATGGGCGAAAGCAGCAAGGAGAGGGAGCCTATGTGGTGGACGTGTAAAAAAGTAAAGGGCTTCTGGGAAATGATATGCAATGAACTTTCTAAAATTCTTAAAATTACATTTGTTAAAAAAAAAAAAAAAACAGAGACCTTTTTACTGGGTGTAATAGTAGAAGAATTGCCAAGGAAGCAAGAGACTGTTTATTTATGCGACCACAGGGGCCAGGTGCTACTAGCCCAGATGTGGGAAGAAGGAAAGGTCCCAAGGAAAGAAGAATGGGAAACTCAAGATGATTGACTTTGCCGAAATGGCTAAACTAACCGTGAAGATTAGTTTACCTGGCGTGCTCTGGTCCATGGGGTCACGAAGGGTCGGACACGACTAAACAACAACAACCTTCAAGATCAGGCACCAAGATGAGAAAAAATTCAGTCTAGAAAGGGAAAGCTTTATAGACTATTTTAGAGAATCTGTAAAAACGTCAAAACATTAGCAGGTTTGGTGTAACATTTATGAACTAAGAATAGAATTAGGAGAGGGGAAAGAAGTTGCAATTAATTGTAGAAATGTGATTATATGCAAGGAGAATAAAGGGGGGGAATGGAAACCAGGGGGGGGCTAGGGGGAAAGCCATTTATTGCAAATTTGGATTGGATATGTATGCACCAAAAGGAAAAATGTTATTTTGAAAATTGAAAATTAAAATATATATATAATTAAAAATACTTTAGAAAACGTTTTGGGGCGCCCGCGCAGCTGATCCAGCGGGGCTTTCCGGAGGCGAGACCAGCGCCTCTCCTGCTCTCTGCCCGGAGAATCCCAGAGGCTCCTGCCGCTCGGCTCCGAAACGGTTAAGAGCAGCGGCGACAGAGAGCTGAGATTCCTAGAGCGGAGGGAAGAAAAGGCTGTCGGGAGAATAGCAGCTTCCGCTTCCTGTCCCGCTTGGGGGGGGGGAGATGCCGAACATGGCGGCGGCTGTCTTTCCTCGCGGAGGCGCTGGAGGTGCGTCATATTGTTATATATTATAACTGGGGGGGGGGAGTGGGGGTGCTGCTGGAGGGAGTTGTGGGGAGGGATTAAAAAAAAACCCTGTTAGGCAAACCGTTTCAATGTAAGTTTTTTTCCTGCGTCTCCTTTTTCTAGTCGTCAGTTTATCCAGATTTTCACATTTTTAAAGATCTCTTGAAAATTGGTTAGCATTTTGGTGCAGATCTCGCCTAATGCTCACGCTCTTGCAAAGGGTATTTCCCCAAATATTTACTTTTCCCATAATTAATGCATTCTGTATATAATTCCGCTAAAATAATGCATTTATAGGGCTTTCCCCCTTTGTATGGGGGTAGGAAATCTTTTTCCAATGGAAGGGCAGATCTTTCTTCTGCTCTCCTCCCTGCAGGCCCACTTGGGCAGGTGGGGGACCTTCCTTGGGCTCCCCATAGGGCTTGGGGTCAAGGCAAACCCTTAAGCATTGGGAAACCTTCTGCTGGGGCTCCCCCCTGGAACTTGTAATCCTTGCAAGCCACACACATTTTAAAACATTTGTGTTTCAATTAAATACAGCAGTTCTGGGCAGAAAAGGTTAAAAAAAAGGAGAAACGAGCAACTTCAAGTGCACATTAAAATTCCAAGTGTGGCTGAGGCCTTAGTTAGACAGGCTAATACTATTACTATTACTACTACTAACACCCCTGAGCACCCTCTCCCACCAGTGTCCTGCCTCGGTAATGGACTGGATGAAAGCCAACAAATTGAAGCTCAATCCAGATAAGAGTGACGCTCAGTTAGTGGGTGCTTCCCTAGAGCAGATGGCTGGAAGGTCGCCTGCTCTTGATGGGGTTACACTTCCCCTGGAGGAGCAGGTTCGTAGCTTGGGGGTAATCCTGGATCCGTTGCTCAAGGCTCAGATGGCCTGGAGTGCCTTTCATCACCTTTGGCTGGTAGCCCAGCTACACCCCTATCTGGACAAGGATAGCCTATCTACCATTGTCTATGCTCCGGGAACTTCAAGGTTAGATATAGATATGTGTTATACGTAGGGCTGCCTCTGAAGATAGTTTGGAAACTTCAGCTAGTGCAGAATTCAGCGGCCAGGTTGCTCACTGGAGTAAGGCGGGTGAGCATATTACCCCCATCCTAATCCGACTGCACTGGCTAGCAATTAGTTTCCGGGCTCAATTCAAGGTGCTGGTTTTGACCTATAAAGCCTTACATGGCTCAGGATCACAATACTTCAAGGGCTGCTTCTTTCCATATGAACCTAGCCAGATCCTGAGGTCCTCCTTCGTGGGCCTCCTCCTCAAGTGGTCTGGAGGGTGGCAACACGAGAACAGGGCCTTCTCTGCAGTGGCTCCCTGTCTGTGGAATGCTCTCCCCAGGGAAGTTCACCTGGCGCCTTCCTTATACTCCCCATGAATCAGAGCATGCCTTGGAAACGCACTTTCCTCTCAAAGCTTCTTCTTTTTTATGTCCATGGAGCTTTCATGGCATAATACTGGAGTGGGTTGCCAGTTTCTTCTCCAGGTGGATCACATTTAGTCTAAACTCTCGGCTGACCTGTCTGTCTTAGGTGGCCCTACATGGCATAGGTCATAGCCGAGTTATTCAAGCCCCTTCGCTACGACAAGGCAGTGATGCATGAAGGGGTATACACCTTTAGGTGCCATGCAAACATGTTCCTTTTTCAACCAGGTTTTTGCTTGATATGCTTGACATCCTATAGTCTTTTTCAAACGTGGCTCTTTTTTGGGGGGTGTTATTGGGTTGGGTTTTATTCTGATTATATATGATGTGATCTTTTCTGTGAACCATGCCGAGTCCTCCGGGTGTAGGGCAGTATATAAACTCAATAAATAATAATACCATATTAATGCAATACTAATACTTTCATTATTTGTACCCCACGGATCTGACTGGGTTGCCCCAGCCACTCTAGCTGGCTTCTAACAAATATAAAAGCATAATAAAACATTTTAAACTTCCCTCTACATGGCTGCCTCCAGTTGTCTTCTAAAAGTTATATAGTTGTTTGTTTCCTAGACATCTGACGGGATAGCTTTCCACAGGGTGGGCACCACTACCAAGAAGCCCCTCTACCTCGTTCCCTGTAAGTTCCCTTCTCACAGTGAAGGAACTGCCACAAGGCCCTGGGACCTGGATCTTGGTGTCCTGACTGAATGATTGGGGTGAAGACGCTCCTTTAGCATTTCATCAGTTTGCCTTTTTATTCCATCAGGAGTTGTTGAAGGGATGCTGGCAGAAGGGGAACAATCAGAAATGTCACCAAAAGGATCCAAAGAACAAAGGAATCTGAGGGTTCAAGATGGAGGTAGCAGGCGAGAGGGGAGACGAAAGCAGAAGCCGGCGGGTGACTTTGGTATGTTTCAGGGTGTTGAAAATCAAATTCACAGAGAGGAGAAAAAGCATGAATGCAGCGTGTGTGGAAAGAGTTTTGGTCGTCGCTCAACTCTTACTAGACATCAAAGAGTACACACAGGGGAGAAACCGTATACATGTTTAGAGTGTGGAAAGAGCTTCATTCACAGTACTGCCCTTATCTTGCATCGAAGAACTCATACAGGAGAGAAACCATATATATGTTCCGAGTGTGGAAAGAGCTTCAGTGAACGTGGCCATCTTACTAGGCATCAAAGAACTCATACAGGGGAGAAACCATATATATGTTCTGAGTGTGGAAAGAGCTTCAGTGAACGTGGCAAGCTTACTAGGCATCGAAGAACTCATACAGGGGAGAAACCGTATAAATGCTTGGAGTGTGGAAAGAGCTACAGTCACTGTGGTGCCCTTACCGTGCATCAAAGATCTCATACAGGGGAAAAACCCTATGCATGTTCTGAGTGTGGAAAGAGCTTCAGTCGATGTGGCCAGCTTACCTTGCATCAAAGATCTCATACAGGTGAGAAATCGTATACATGTTTAGAGTGTGGAAGGGGCTTCCGTCGATGTGACCAGCTTACCTCGCATCAAAGAACTCATACAGGAGAGAAACCATATACGTGTTCAGAGTGTGGAAAGAGCTTCAGTCAATGTGGCCAGCTTACCTTGCATCAAAGATCTCATACAGGGGAGAAACCGTATACATGTTTAGAGTGTGGAAGGACCTTCCGTCGTTGTGACCAGCTTACCTCGCATCAAAGAACTCATACAGGAGAGAAACCGTATACATGTTCAGAGTGTGGAAAGAGCTTCAGTCAGATTAGCAACCTTAAGTTGCATCGAAGAACTCATACAGGGGAGAAACCGTATAAATGCTTGGAGTGTGGAAAGAGCTACAGTCACTGTGGTGCCCTTACCTTGCATCAAAGATTTCATACAGGGGAAAAACCGTATACATGTTCAGAGTGTGGAAGGAGCTTCAGTCAGAGTAGCGCACTTAAGTCGCATCAAAGAACTCATACAGGGGAGAAACCGCATACGTGTTCAGAGTGTGGAAAGAGTTTCAGTCACATTGGTGCCCTTACCTTGCATCAAAGATTTCATACAGGGGAAAAACCGTATGCATGTTCAGAGTGTGGAAGGAGCTTCAGTCAGAGTAGCGCATTTAAGTCGCATCAAAGATCTCATACAGGGGAGAAACCGTATACATGTTTGGAGTGTGGAAGGAGCTTCAGTAAGAGTAGCACCCTTAAGTCGCATCAAAGAACTCATACAGGGGAGAAACCGCATATGTGTTTGGACTGTGGAATGAGCTTCGCTCGCAGCAATGCGCTTACTAGACATCAACAAACTCATCGAGGCAGCAAACCTTGTAAATGCTGGGAATGTGGCAAGAGCTTCAGTCGCATTGACTACCTTTCCTCACATGAAAGAATTCATAGAGGGGAGAAACAATATACATGTTTCGAGTGTGGAAAGAGCTTCAGCCAGAGTGGCAGCCTTACCTTGCATCAAAGATTGCACACAGGAGAGAAACCTTATAAATGTTTGGAGTGTGGGAAGAGCTTCAGTCGTGGTAGCCAACTCAGGTTGCATCAAAGAATTCATACAGGAGAGAAACCGTATACATGTTCAGAGTGTGGAAGGAGCTTCAGGTGCAGTACCTCCCTTATGTTGCATCAACGAACTCATACAGGAGGGAAACCATATACATGTTTGGAGTGTGGAAGGAGCTTCAGTCGCAGTAGCTCCCTTAAGTCGCATCAAAGAACTCATACAGGAGAGAAACCGTATACATGTTCAGAGTGTGGAAAGAGCTTCACTCACCATAGCGCCTTTAAGCCGCATCAAAGAACTCATACAGGAGAGAAACCGTATACATGTTCGGAGTGTGGAAGCAGCTTCAGTCACCATAGCGCCTTTAAGTTGCACCAAAGAACTCATACAGGAGAGAAACCGTATACATGTTCAGAGTGTGGAAAAAGCTTCAGTCGTAGTAGCTCCCTTAAGTCGCATCAAAGAACTCATACAGGGAGGAAATCTTAGAAATGTTTGGTGTATGGAAAGAACTTCAGTGGCAGGGGCTCCCTTCCTAAACAGTACAGAACTCGTATAAGGGAAACATCTTAGAAAGGGTTGGAGTGTGAGAAGATCTTTAATCATATCAAATAACTCCTACAGAGAGTAAACCAATTATCGTGTTCTGGTCCCCCCAGGACAGCCATTATTGGAGTGGAAGAACTTTCTGACAGTAAGAGCTGTTTTGACAATGGAACAGTCTCCCTCGGGAGGTGGCGGGCTCTCCTTCCTTGGAGGTTTTTAAGCAGAGGTTGGATGGCCTTCTGCTGTGGATGCTTTAGCCGAGATTACTTCATTGCTGGGGTTGGACTAGATGACCCTTGGGGTCCCTTATAACTACAGTTCTATGATTCTGTATACATCATCTGCTAGATAGCTGTTGTCACAAGCTTGGCAAATCCAGAGATATACTTGATCATCGGATAATGCCAATATTATTCACTTGGACTGTGCTGTTTGAAACCACGTACAAGTCTAGGTGCCTATTTTATAGTTTTGCTTTTCATATCCTAATTTTCATCTGCTGTTATATGTAGCGTTACCAAAGCAAGGAAGGATTGGACTCTGATTAATAAAATACACATGAGGCTTGACCAGCAAGACTCTGGGAGGAGTGCGTATAATAATTCTCTCCTCCACCCCTTGGCCCCGGTCATCTTATTCACAAAAGAACGTTTTACACAGTGGTTGTAAGAACCAATCAGATTTCCTCTAAGCATTTCAAAAACCCCACGTGAGAAAAAGTCAGATCAGAAGAAATCCTGTTAACTACAAAGACTACTCTGAGCATGCATACATATCTGAGAGTAAATAAAACAGGACTAGAACAATGCATTCAGCAAACACAGGGGTCATAAACAAGCAGTAAAGGAAGGAAGGAAGGGTAGTATTCACCACCTCTTTGTGAACTCTCCTCCTGAACTCTCTTCCTGGCCATACGATCTATCTAAAGATTAACAAACTACATCAAAGTAACCTATTTCTGGCCTAGGATGCCTGGTGCAGCAACTTTTCTGTGTCCTAGAATGCTTATACGTGCTTGTCAGACATAGAGAAATGGGCTGTAGAGAAAAATGGTGTAGATGCAGAGGCTTGTGGGATTTGATCAGAATTTTTTGTCAATGAATCAAACCCAGTCAACGCAATGCTTTCATCACGGACACAATGGCTTGATGCATATTTTATCATTCCGCATAATAATCCGGTCTGATCACTACAGTTATAGCTGCTATCTGTTTCATGTGCATCATAAAATGAAACAGAAAAAGCTTTGCAAAAATAAAATCTTTATGAATTTTTTTTTTAAAAAACCCTCATGAGTCCCACCTACACTGGAAAAAAATTGTGGGATCTGCTCACATCCCTCATGGTTAGCTTACTTCACTGCACCGTACAAAGAGATATCGTAGAAGGTTGGGCCACAGGCTGTAGCTGGTGCAGAACACAATAGCCAGGTGGCTTGTGTGAGCAAGGTAAAAAAGGTAAAGGATCCCTGGACAGTTAAGTCCAATCAAAGGCAGCTATGGGGTTGCAGCGCTCATCTTGCTTTCAGGCCGAGGCAGCTGGCGTTTGTCCACAGACAGCTTTCTGGGTCATGTGGCTAGCAGGTCTAAACTGCTTCTGGCGCAATGGAACACCGTGACGGAAACCAGAACTCACGAAAACACTGTTTGCCTTCCTGCCACAGTGGTACCTATTTACCTACTTGCGCTGGTGTGCTTTCGAACTGCTAGGTTGGCAGGAGCTGGGGCAGAACAGCAGGAGCTCACTCCGTCGCACAGATTCGAACCGCCAACCTCGCCATCAGCAAGCCCAAGAGGCTCAGTGGTTTAGACCACAGTGCCATCCATGTCAGGCTTGTGGGAGGAAACTACTGCCAGCATAGAACAGCCTGCTAGTAGGATTTGCACTTGCTACCGATCTGCTACTGGGCTGAGTTTAAGGAGTTTGTACTAACGTGCAAGTCCCTGTTGTGCTCAGTCCCAGATATACAGCAGAGATTCTCCTGCAAGTTCCAAAGATCCCCAAAGCACACACCCAGAATGGGGCTTTTAGTGTCACTGTCTATGTTCTGTGGAATCGCATCCCTTTCGGGGGGGGGAGCGGGAATTGGGACCTTTTTCAGCTGGATGGGTGTCCACTTATTACGGTTTTAGTCTTATGTTTATTTGTTTCCTTTGTGTATATAACTGCTTTTTAAAACATTTTTTATATAAATTGCCTTGAGACGGTGGTTTAGAAGGCAATCAATTATTTTGTAAAAATATTTTTAAAATACTTTTCACATTTATGCATTTCACTAATTTTACAATCATTTTGACATTTCAAGGTTTGACTTCCTCCTCTTTCTGCGGTTCCTTAAATTTATTTTTAATATCTTCTGCATAAACAAATTAACCTGATTTGCTCATTTATTAATCTTCTTTAAATATATACTGGTATGAAACTCCAGGTTATTACAATAATCCTACCAATGTTTTTATCTGTTTACAATTTATCTGTAAATATTCAATAAACCATTTCCATTCTTTTATTTTTAAAAAATGTTATCTTGATTTCTTATTCTTTTGGTAAGTTTCACCATAGAAGGCAATCATATTTAAGGAAATCAATAAATCATTGTTACAAATAATGTGATAATAATTTTTACTTTTTCTACTGGCATCTGACCAGGGTTAATCCTCCTGTGGAATTTTGTTAAATGGGAAAACGGTAGATAAACAGAAGCAGAGCTATAGAAAGAGATATCCAGAAGATATACACAAATAGATAAATCTCACTGGACCAAAAGAGTAAGAATTGTGATGCTGACACACAGTCGTTAAACCCGTTGAGTATTGCTGATTAAGTTACTTGCATTTCTGAAAATATATTATCATCAAGCAGAGTAAAAGGGAACCATACCGAGAGAGGACACGATCCTGCAAATCTCCTTCTTTATTCGGCTGTGCAGGGCTTTCTGGTCAGGACCCAGCAGAGCCCATTCCTCTTCAGTGAAACTGAGTCCTGAGAGGGAGGGGGGGGGGAGAAATGTTTCCTTGCAAATATCAAAATAGACCGGCCTACAAGCAAAATCCCAAAGCCTTGTTAAGGGGAGGTGAATGGGCATTACCCTCAGGATTAATATACATTGGTACCTTGGTTCTCAAACTTAATCCATTCCGGAGGTCTGTTCCCAAACCAAAGCATTCCAAAACCAAGGTGCGCTTTCCCATAGAAAGTATTGCAAAATGCATTAATCCATCCCAGACTTCTGAAAACAACCCCTAAAACAGCAATTAAACATCAATTTTACTATCTAATGAGACCATTAGCAGCAATGCAAAAGCCAGCTGCAGGTGGCTGGAAAGCAAAACAGGATGTTGTGGTCTGGAACTGTACTGGTGGGGAAAAGGGGCAGTCCATTCTCTGTACTGAGCACCGGATGTTAGCTCAGAGTGTCATCTGACCTGTACTGGAAGTGCAGGGGTGGAGTTGAGACTCTTCTGCCGGAGTCTGGAGGGTACAGACACGTTTCTCTGTACTGCTGAATGACAGGAATCAAACATGTAAATAGGACTCCTGTCTGTCTCTTTTCCCCTCCCTGGGGGAATGCAGGGAGGGAGAGGAGGAGGGTGTGTTCTTCTCACGTTTGAGGAGGATCGCCGATTTATGGCCTTGCCTGTGCCCTGCCGGGAGACGCAGTGGCGAAGGTCAACAAGGATCTCAGCCGATTGCCTGGAGTGTGAGGCCAGTTACCTCTGACTGCGGCCGAGATTCCTGACAAGAAAGTATTGCAAAATGCATTAATCCGTCCCAGACTTCTGAAAACAACCCCTAAAACAGCAATTAAACATCAATTTTACTATCTAATGAGACCATTGATCCATAAAATGAAAGCAATAAACAATGTACTGCAACCACACAATCATTCAATCAGTAGCTGAACTGGGTTCCACACAGTCACAAAAACAAAACAAAAGGAGCCGCAAAAACAATAATGCAAAATAAATAGCAAACACAGACAGGCCTCAGCGTAACACTCAAAAGAGAAGCGTAACACTCAAAATTGAATCAAGGCACTCAAAACGGAGCACATCCAGCTTCCCAAAAAGTTTGCAAACTGGAACACTTACTTCCAGGTTTGCGGTGTTTGGGTTCCAAGTTGTTGGAGTACCAAGGCGTTTGAGAACCAAGGTACCATTGTAGAGGCTGGAGAATTTTTTCCCCCCACCTGGGAGCCTGTGTCGGGGCTGCTGATTCTTCTAGATCTGTCAACAGCTTTCAACATGGTCGATCATGAACTTCTGGACCACAGCCTTGCCGATGTGGGGATCCAGGGCACAGTCCTTCAATGGCTGCACTCGTTTCTCTCTGGTCGGGGACAGGGGGTGGCGCTTGGGGGGGAATTGTCATCGCGCCACTCCTTGGTGTGTGGAGTACCTCAGGGTACGATACTCTCCCCGATGCTTTTCAACATCTTTATGCGCCCCCTTGCCCAGCTTGTCCGGAGCTTTGGGCTGGGTTGCATCAGTATGCTGATGACACCCAACTCTATCTGTTGATGGGTGGCCATCCTGACTCGGCCCCAGACACACTGACCAGATGTTTGGAAGCTGTGGCTGGATGGTTACGTGGGAGTCGGTTGAAGCTAAATCCTTCAAAGACAGAGGTCCTGTGGCTGGGACGGGACGATATGGGATTGGGGGGGGCAACTCCCATCTCTTGCGGGGGCACAATTAGTGCCAGCACCGTCCGTTAAGAGTTTGGGTGTAATCTTCGACACCTCCCTTTCCATGGAGGCGCAGATTGCAGCTATAACAAAGGCGGCATTTTTCCATCTCCGCCAAGCTAAGCAGTTGGCTCCTTACCTCTCTCGCCCTGACCTAGCCACTGTGATCCACGCGACGGTCACCTCCAGACTGGATTATTGTAACTCGCTCTACGTGGGGCTGCCCTTGAGACTGACCCAGAAACTCCAGCGGGTACAGAATGCCACGGCGAGACTCCTTATGGGGTCTTCGCTGCGAGATCACATTCTTCCGGTACTATACCAGCTGCACTGGCTCCCGGTGGAGTACAGGATCAGGTTTAAGGTGCTGGTTTTAACCTTTAAAGCCCTATTCGGCCTAGGACCCTCGTACCTACAGGACCGGCTCTCCTGGTATGCCCCACAGAGAAACTTACGGTCTTCAAATAAAAACATCTTGAAGGTCCCAGACCACAGAGAAGTTAGGCTGGCCTCAACTAGAGGCAGGGCTTTTTCGGCTGTGGCTCCGACCTGGTGGAACACTGTCACAAGAGACCAGAGCCCTGCGGGACTTGACATCTTTCCGCAGGGCCTGCAAGACAGAGCTGTTCCGCCAGGCCTTTGGCCAGGGCACAGCCTGACTCCCTCCCTCGGCAATCTTCACGGAGCTCTGGCCCAATGGTGGCCAGTGGCTTGAATTTAATTAATTTTATAATGAATGATTTTAGAATGTTGTTTGAGCTGTACTTTTGTACTGTTTTATTGTTGTTAGCCGCCCTGAGCCCGGCTTCGGCTGGGGAGGGCGGGATATAAATAAAATTTATTATTATTATTATTATTATTACCATGAGGCCTGAGGTTCCCCACTCCTGATTCAAATCTTCAAGAATGGCGTTTACAGCCTTCCTAGTGGGTAGCAAGATAGCGGTACTGGCAGGGTCCCCGGTGCTGATTCCCTCTACCTGATTTGGTGACCCAAGGAGAGATGGCTTAGTACGAATCGTCAGCACGGTTTCATCACCTGCGAGAGACAAAGAGGTCAGGAATGTTGGAAGGTCAACAGCAGGGATCATGCAGTTTATCAGCTAAGGGTTAAATCTGGTGGTGTTTAAAGAGAGCTGGCCAAGACGGGTGGGCGGAGCTGCTGCTTAGCAACCAAGCAGAGCGGCATGACCTTCACTGAGGAAACGTGTTCTCGGATTGGCTGGGTGGTTCTGAGGGAGCTTTGCTCTGCTATGTTTGGATGAACGTCTCCCTGCTTTTGCTCGCTTTTTTCAGGAAAGTGATATTGGCTCTTTTCGCAGTAGCACATGCTTCTCACGTAGACAAGAAGTTTGGAATTAGTTTAGCACAGGGGTCAGCAACCTTTTCCAGCCATGGGCCGGTCCACCGTCCCTCAGATCATGTGCTGGGCCGGAGTATATTTTTTTTGGGGGGGGGGTAATGAATGAATTCTTATGCCCCACAAATAGCCCAGAGATGCATTTTAAATAAAAGCACACATTCTACTCATGTAGAAACACCAGGCAGGCCCCACAAATAACCCAGAGATGCATTTAAAATAAAAGGACACATTCTTCTTTTTTTTAATTAATATTCTTGATTGATTAAAAAAATTACATGTCTGTACAAACATTATGTACTATCTCTTAGCAGGTAAAAAAAAGAACGAAAATTATATAAAATATAAAATTTATAAGGAAAGAAAAAAAATAAAGAAGTAGCAAAGATAAGAAACAAAGAAATAATAATAATAAAAAAGACAAAGTCCTGGAGCGTCTGCGGTCCGGACTGAGAAGGTTGCCTACCCGTGGTTTAGCAGATGGATGGCCTTATTTCAATGTCCCCTTGGATCCTGCAACCTGAGGGACTGGCACTCAGACAAGTGCCACATCATGCTCATCCTGAACTTGCAAGGAGCCATTCTTCTGGTCGAAGGGGCCCATCTATGCTTACTCCGTAAGGCGGTTTCTCCGTCACCTTCCTGTTTGATAGGCCACCACAAGGAACGTTTCCTTGGCTCAGAGAAATCTCCTCCAGCCTCTGCAGTTCGTTCCTTTACCTGAAACAGCAATGAGGACTAGGATCAAAAATAAAATTCTAAGAGGGAAAACACTTTTTGGGGAGAGTTGAGACACACTAGAAGACTTTGGGCAATTAGTGAAACGTTTTAGGGTATCTCCCCCTCACTTTACCAGCTCCTGGCAAATATCTCAGGTGAGGATGTATTTTAATTGATTGTCTGATTTTATGTTAATGTGTTATACATTTGATGTTAGCCGCTCTGAGCCCAGCTTCGGCTGGGGAGAGCGGGATATAAATAAAACATTGTTATTATTATTATTATTATTATTATTATTATTATTATTATTATTATCATTATCATTATCATTATTATTATCACAGTGAAACTGTCTCTCACCTGCTGCTCCTGAAGCTTTTTAATGTTTAATAGGTTATTGTATTTTAATATTCTGTTGGAAGCCGCCCAGAGTGGCTGGGGTATAAATAATTATTATTATTATTATTATTATTATTATTATTATTATTATTACTCGGGAGGAAGCTCATTTCAGCCAGGCTCCTCTTTGTTTTTCTAGCTCTGTCTGCTTCCTCACCCGCCCTCTCCAAATGGGTGGAAGCAGCAAGGAGAGGGAGCCAAGCTGCCATTAGGGAAACTGGGATAAGGAGAGAGGGAGTACTGACAAGGGAGAGCAGTGAGGTCCACTGATGCCATCTAGCCTTCCCCCCAACCACAAATTATACTATTATTATTATTATTATTATTAATTTATATACCGCTTGATTTTTATAAAAAAAATATCTCAAAGCGGTTTAATGCATATTTAACATCAATAAAACAATCTAGAATCAAACATTTCTGAAGAATGTCAAATATAAAGTATACAGTCAAAGCAACATATTTAACAGGAAACTAAAATATTATCTTAAAATATTTCAAAAGAAAACATTACAAAGGAGGTCGACTACAGAATACATATTTAACACAAAGTTAACAAAACAAAAAGAACATTTCAAAAGAAAACATTGCTAAGTGAAGCCAACTATAAAATGCACATTGAAAACAGCATAGTTTACAAGCCGCTTGACTGACTGAACCCAAAGAGTACTCCTTAATGGTTCCTCAAATCCTCTATTACAGCAGTCCATTGCTGCCTCTTGTGGCAGTGAGTTCCATAGCTTAATTCCTCACTCTGAGAATGGTTTCTTTTATATATCCTGACTCTTCCACCATTCAGCTTCCTTTGACGCCCCCAAATTCTAGCGCTAGGAGAAATAAAAAGCTTTTCTCTACCTACTTTTATAATTTTATAATCGTCTCACTTACTTGCTTTTTCTCTAAACTAAAAAGTTCCCAATTCCGCGACCTTTCTGCACAGCGGAGTTCCTCCATCCCCTCGATAATTTGGGCTGCCCTTTTCTGAAGGTGGAGTTGGGACCACTGGGTGCAAAGTACAACTTCGGGAAAAATCTCATTTATCCCTTTTTGGGGGGGAGGGAAGTTTCCAGCCCCGAAGAGCAGAGCAGACACTTCAACGTGGATGTGAAGTCTCTGAAAACAGAGAGGAAGGTGACCAGGGGTCAGAGAGCGGGGCTTGTCCCTCCCCAGGACTTGGAAAACATGGTTAATTGGCGGCAGCAGAGCTCCACGACTCTTGTGAGATGCACAAGCAAAATAAATGGTACATAAAGTGCTTTTAAAATGAAGAAGCACACCTTTTTATGGTCCACAATTCTTTTGTTTTGCTGTGGAGAACAACCAGACCTGGACGTCTCCTGCAAAGGCCTGACTAAGCAGGGCCTACTAATCATCATGGAAGATCTTCTCCCCAGGGACTGATTTTTTGTTTCGTTTTGTTTTTTCAAAGGAAGAACAGAAAAAGATAACAAATGCAGAATTGTTCTTTTATTGTTTATAAGGTGTGAAATATACTCGGAGTCGAGAGTGGATTTCATGCTCTTTATTCAGCTCATAGTGGTGAGGAGGAATGAATGTTCCCCCACAATATCTACTTTATATACATTATTTACACAATGGGCCCCACGTGATTGGCTAATGGATACTGTTAAACAATACTGAAGTATCAGATCTGGAAGGACGTGGTAATAGATTTGGTTAGCATGCTTAATTTTGGTATGAGAAAACAAAGGTGCATGAGGGATTCCTGAACCACATTATAAGGAAATCAATTCACCAAGTATGGGACAAATATAAGAATTTATTAGAGAACAAGACACCTTTGTGGCTTTCCCCATTAGAAACCGTATCTGTAAAAAGAGGTAAACACGAAACTGGGCAACATACAAAGATCTGTTAACAGAAGTAGAAAACAAAGGTGAAAGAATATGAGGATATAAAAGCTCTGTTAACAGGTTGGTTACAATATTGCCAAATAAATGACATATTCAGAGGTGACAAAGAGAAGGACTTTGGGAAGGAATTCTCAAAGTTCAAAAATGAATTATTAGAAAATAATGAGAAATTGTTATCAAGAATGTACAAACCACTGTTGGAATGGGAGACGAAAGATGAAGAGGTTAAAGCTGTAATGATACACTGGGCAAAAGACAGGTTAGAATATACCACTTGAATCATAGGAAAACTTGTGGAAAGAGATTTTAAAATTCACGGCATGCAGTTCATTAAAAGAAAATTATATGAAGATGTACTGATGGTATTTGACTCCAGTAAAGCTTGCTGAAATGTATAAAGATATCTCTAATTTATGCTGGAAATGTAAGGATAAGGAAGGAACTATTTTTTCATATGTGGTGGATGTGTAAAAAGGTAAAGGGCTTCTGGGAAATGATACACAATGAACTTTTTAAAATTCTTAAAATTACGTTTGTTTAAAAAAAAGAGGCTTTTTTACTAGGAGTAATAGGAGGAGAATTGCCAAGGAAGCAAGAGACTGTTTATTTATGCGACTACAGCAGCCAGAATGCTACTAGCCCAGATGTGGAAAGAAGGGAAGGTCCCAACGAAAGAAGAAGGGATGACTAGATGACTGGCTAAGAAATATAATTATATGCAAGGAGAATAAAGGGGGGGATGGAAACCAGGGAGGGGGCAAGGGGAAAAGCCATTTATTGCAAATTTGGATTGGATATCTATGTACCAAAAGGAAAAATGTTATTTTGAAAAATGAAAATAAAAAATATATATATTTAAAAATAGTTTAGAAAACGTTTTGGGGCGCCCGTGCAGCTGATCCAGCGGGGCTTTCCAGAGGCGAGAACGGCGCCTCTCCTGCTTTCTGCCCGGAGAATCCCAGAGGCTCCTGCCGCTCGGCTCCGAAACGGTTAAGAGCAGCGGCGACAGAGCTGAGATTCCTAGAGCGGAAGAAAAAAGGCTGTCGGGAGAATAGCAGCTTCCGCTTCCTGTCCCGCTAGGGGGGGGGGGAGATGCCGAATATGGCGGCGGCTGTCCTTCCTCGCGGAGGCGCTGCAGGTGGGTCATATTGTTATATATTATAACTGGGGTGGGGTGGAGTGGGGGTGCTGCTGGAGGGAGTTGTGGGGAGGGATATTTTTTTTAAAAAAAAACCCCGTTAGGCAAACCGTTTCAATGTAAGTTTTTTTCTGTGTCTCCTTTTTCTAGTCGTCAGTTTATCCAGATTTTCACATTTTTAAGGATCTCTTGAAAATTGTTCAGCATTTTGGTGCAGATTTCTCCTAATGCCCACGCTTTTGCAAAGGGTATTTCCCCAAATATTTACTTTTCCCATAATTAATGCATTCTGTATATAATTCCGCTAAAATAATGCATTTATATGGCTTTCCCCCTTTGCATGGGGGTAGGAAATCTTTTCCCAATGGAAGGGAGGATCTTTCTCCTCCTCTCCTCCCTGCAGGCCAACTTGGGCAGGTAGGGGACCTTCCTTGGGCTCCCCATAGGGCTTGGGGTCAAGGCAAACCCTTAAGCATTGGGAAACCTACTTCAGGGGCTGCCCCTGGAACCTGTAATAATTTTTATCCGGCCTGATTTTATTATAATTTATTAAAATTGTATACCTCCCTGTACCCACAGGCCTTAGGGCAGTTCACAGGATAAAATTGCAATATAAAAACTCAAAGTACATAATCAAAACATAAAATCAACCCAATAACGCCCCCCCAAACCATACACATTTTAAAACATTTGTGTTTAAATTAAATACAGCAGTTCTGGGCAGAAGAGGTTAAAAAAGAGGAGAAACAAGCAACTTCAAGTCCACATTCAAATTACAAGCGTGGCTGAGGCCTTACTTAGACAGGCTAATACTATTACTATTACTACTCCCAACACCCCTGAGCACCCTCTCCCACCAGTGTCTTGCCTCGGTAATGGACTGGATGAAAGCCAACAAATTGAAGCTCAATCCAGATAAGAGTGAGGCTCAGTTAGTGGGTGCTTCCCTAGAGCAGATGGCTGGAAGGTCGCCTGCTCTTGATGGGGTTACACTTCCTCTGGAGGAGCAGGTTCATAGCTTGGGGGTTCTCCTGGATCCTTTGCTGTTGCTTAAGGCTCAAATGGCCTGGAGTGCCTTTCATCAGCTTTGGCTGGTAGCCCAGTTACACCCCTATCTGGACAGGGATAGCCTATCTACCGTTGTCTATGCTTTGGTAACTTCAAGGTTAGATATAGATATGTGTTATACGTAGGGCTGCCTCTGAAGATAGTTTGGAAACTTCAGCTAGTGCAGAATTCAGCGGCCAGGTTGCTCACCGGAGTAAGGCGGGTGAGCATATTACCCCCATCCTGGTCCGACTGCACTGGCTACCAGTTAGTTTCCGGGCTTAATTCAAGGTGCTGGTTTTGACCTATAAAGCCTTACATGGCTCAGGATCACAATACTTCAAGGGCTGCTTCTTTCCATATGAACCTAGCCTGATCCTGAGGTCCTCCTTCGTGGGCCTCCTCCTCAAGTGGTCTGGAGGGTGGCTGCGCGCCTGTGGAATGCTCTCCCCAGGGAAGTTCACCTGGCGCCTTCCTTATACACCTTTGTTGTTGATTAGTCATCTTAGTTGTGTCCAACTCTCCGTGACCCCATGAATCAGAGCATGCCTTGGAAATTCACTTTCCTCTCAAAGCTTCTCCTTTTTTACGTCCATGGAGCTTTCATGGCATAATACTGGAGTGGGTTGCCAGTTTCTTCTCCAGGTGGATCACATTTACCGTAGTTTTCGCTCTATAACACGCACCTGACCATAACACGCACATCGTTTTTAGAGAAGGAAAACAAGGGAAAAAACATTCTGAATGAAACAGTGGACGTATCATTTTTGTGCTTCATGCTATGGCCACAGACATGTGATCTGATGGTGAATTTGGGGTGACCCAATGCAAAAATCCTGAGAATCCATGTGGATCCATGCTTTTTAACCACGTTTTTGCACCATTGCAGCCCCAGGCAACAGTGGGTGCGTGATTTTGGAGGGGCAGGCTGTAGCCATGGACATGCTATGTGATCTGATGGTGAATTTGGGGTGACCCAATGCAAAGATCCTGAGGATCCATGTGGATCCATGCTTTTTAACCACATTTTTGCACCATTGCAGCCCCAGGCAACAGTGGGTGCGTGATTTTGGGGGGGCAGGCTGTAGCCATGGACATGCTATGTGATCTGATGGTGAATTTGGGGTGACCCAATGCAAAGATCCTGAGGATCCATGTGGATCCATGCTTTTTAACCACATTTTAAATGGGGAGGGAAGGAAAAACACAGAAGGGACAAGGAGCAGGAGAGGGGTGTGCAGAGAAGCAGCTGGCTAAGAATGCAGGAGAGGGGTATAACGGGAGGGAGGAAAGGAAGGCCATAGTTTTCCCTCACCTACCCACCCAAGCCAGGCAGCTCGCGCTCTCTCTCTCCCTCCTGCATGTTTTCACGGAGAGGAATTAGAATGAAGGACGATCCTTTCCTTTCCTCTCTGCTTGCCTGGAGGGGAGGGGCTTTCCCTGCTCTTTGTTCCGTTTGAGCAAACACAGCAAGGAAACAGAGCAGAGTGGGCAGTAAGACCCTGAGGCAGAATGCAGGAAAACAGCCACTTCCTCTTTTCGGGTTTCCCTTCTCGGAGACGCGCAATTTGATTTTTGCCTGCTTTTTTTTGCCTCCACTCGTGCCATTTGGCTCCAGGGACCACACATTCACTCAATAACACGCACAGACATTTTCCCTTCCTTTTTAGGAGAAAAAATCTGCGTGTTATAGAGGGAAAAATACGGTAGTCTAAACTCTTGGCTGACCTGTCTGTCTTGGGTGGCCCTGCATGGCATAGGTCATAGCTTCTCTGACTTATTCAAGCTCCTTCGCCACGACAAGGCAGTGATCCATGAAGGGATATACACCTTTAAGTGCCATGCAAACATGTTCCTTTTTAACCAGGCTTTTGCTTGATATGTTTGACATCCTATAGTCTTTTTCAAATGTGGCTCTTTTTTGGGGGGGTGTTATTGGATTGTTTTTATTCTGATTATGATGTGATCTTTCTGCGAACCACGCCGAGTCCTCTGGGTTTAGGGCGGTATATGAACTCAATAAATAATAATACCATATTAATACTTTCATTATTTGTACCCCACGGATCTGACTGGGTTGCCCCAGCCACTCTAGCTGCTTCTGACAAATATAAAAGCATAATAAAACATTTAATTTTTTTAATAAGATATTTATTAAAATTTTCAAAGTTAATACATTATAACAAAAAGAAAAGAAAAAACAAAAATGCAAAAAGTAAAGACAATTTAAAAAGAGAAAAAGAAGGGGGGAAACCACATATAAATTCCATTTACTTATTTTCTTTTAACTTACTTTCCAGACCTCCTCATACCACCCTTTCTTATATTCCAGTTTAAATTGTTTGAACAGCAAATCCTCACCATTAGGTCTTTTACTTATTTCAAAACCTTATTTTCTATCTCTTAAGCATTACGGCTGAAAACCACTTAATTACTGTCCAACATCATTCTAGCATTCCTTAATTTTACAGTATTTCTGCAAGTAGTCTTTAAACTTCTTCCAATCTTCTTCCACCGACTCTTTTCCCTGGTCTCGGATTCTGCCGGTCATTTCTGCCAGTCCCATGTAGTCAATCATCTTCATCTGCCATTCTTCCAGAGTGGGTAGATCTTGTGTCTTCCAATATTTTGCGATGAGTGTTCTTGCTGCTGTTGTCGCATACAGAAAGAAAGTTCTATCCTTCTTTGGCACCAATTGCCCGACCATGCCCAGGAGAAAGGCCTCTGGTTTCTTCAGGAAGGTATACTTAAATACCTTTTTCATTTCATTATAAATCATTTCCCAGAAAGCCTTAATCCTTGGGCACGTCCACCAAAGGTGAAAGAATATACCTTCAGTCTCTTTACATTTCCAACATTTATTGTCAGGCAAATGATAGATTTTTGCAAGCTTGACTGGGGTCATGTACCACCTGTAAATCATTTTCATAATATTCTCTCTTAAGGCATTACATGCCGTAAATTTCAGACCGGTGGTCCATAACTGTTCCCAGTCAGCAAACATAATATTATGTCCCACATCCTGTGCCCATTTAATCATTACAGATTTCACCGTTTCATCCTGAGTATTCCATTTCAGCAGCAAGTTATACATCTTTGACAAAATCTTAGTTTTGGGTTCTAACAATTCTGTTTCTAATTTCAATTTTTCCACCTGGAATCCATTTTTTTTGTCCAATTTATAAGCCTCCATTATCTGACAATAATGAAGCCAGTCTCGCACTTTGTTTTTTGATTTCTCAAAGCTCTGCAATTTCAATTTGTCTCCCTCTTGTTCCAAAATTTCCCAATATTTTGGCCATTTGGACTCCATATTGAGTCTTTTAAGAGCTTTCGCTTCCATTGGTGACAACCACCTTGGAGTTTTGTTTTCCATTAAGTCTTTGTATCTTATCCAAACATTAAACAATGCTTTCCTGACAATATGGTTTTTAAATGCTTTATGTACTTTGACCTTGTCGTACCACAAATATGCATGCCACCCAAAAGCATTATTAAATCCTTCTAAGTCCAAAATGTCTGTATTCTCAAGAAGCAGCCATTCTTTCAGCCAGCAAAATGCTGCTGATTCATAATAAAGTTTAAGGTCTGGCAGGGCAAATCCCCCTCTTTCTTTAGCATCAGTTAAAATCTTAAATTTTATTCTGGGCTTCTTGCCCTACCAGACAGATCTAGAAATATCTTTCTGCCACTTCTTGAAACAGTCCATCTTGTCCACAATCTGCAATGTTTGAAACAAAAACAACATTCTAGGCAATACATTCATCTTTATAACTGCAATTCGACCCAACAAGGAAAGCTTCAAATTTGACCATATTTCTAAATCTTTTTTCACTTCTGTCCAACATTTTTCATAATTATCTTTAAATAAGTTCACATTTTTTGCTGTCATATTAATCCCCAGGTATTTCACTTTCTTAACCACAGTCAAACCAGTCTCATTCTGAAACCTTTCTTTTTCAGTTGATGTTAAGTTTTTCTCTAAAACTTTGGTTTTTAACTTGTTCAGTTTAAATCCTGCCACTTGACCAAATTCTTGAATTACCGTAAGTCTAAAACCCTTTTAGTACTAGATTCTGGCTCCTGTAATGTCAAAATTAAATCATCTGCAAAAGCTCTCAATTTATACTGTTTAGCTCCGACCTGTATACCTTTAACCAGCTGGTCTCTTCTAATCATATTCAGCAGGACCTCCAGGACCGATATAAAAAGCAATGGTGAAATTGGGCATCCCTGTCGTGTCCCTTTTTCTATCTTAAGCATAATAAAACATTTAAAACTTCCCTCTACATGGCTGCCTCCAATTGTCTTCTAAATGTTGCATAGTTATTTGTTTGACAACTGACGGGAGGGCGTTTCGCAGGGTGGGCACCACTACCAAGAAGGCCCTCTGCCTTGTTCCCTGTAACTTCCCTTCTCACAGTGAGGGAACTGCCACAAGGCCCTGGGACCTGGATCTCTGTGTCCAGACTGAATGATTGGGGTGAAGACGCTCCTTTAGCATTTTATCAGCTTGCCTTTTTACTCCATCAGGAGATGTTGAAGGGATGCTGGCAGAAGGGGAACAATCAGAAATGTCACCAAAAGGATTCAAAGAACAAAGGAATCTGAGGGTTCAAGAGGGAGGCAGCAGGCGAGAGGGGAGACGAAGGCAGAAGCTGGAGGCTGACTCTGGTATGTCTCAGGGTGGTGAAAATAAAATTCCTAGAGAGAAGAAAAAGCATGAATGCACCGTGTGTGGAAAGAGATTGCGTAGTCACTCAACTCTTACTTTACATCAAAGAACTCATACAGGGGAGAAACCGTATAGATGTTTAGAGTGTGGAAAGAGCTTCAGTGTCAGTGGTAACCTTACCTCGCATCAAAGAACTCATACAGGGGAGAAACCGTATACATGTTCCGAGTGTGGAAAGAGCTTCAGTGAACGTGGTAAGCTTACCTTGCATCAAAGAACTCATACAGGGGAGAAACCGTATACATGTTTAGAGTGTGGAAAGAGCTTCAGTGTCAGTGGTAACCTTACCTCGCATCAAAGAACTCATACAGGGGAGAAACCATATACATGTTCCGAGTGTGGAAAGAGCTTCAGTCAGAGTAGCTACCTTAAGTTGCATCAAAGAACTCATACAGGGGAGAAACTGTATACATGTTTAGAGTGTGGAAAGAGCTTTATTTGGAGTAGCAGCCTTATGTTGCATCAACAAACTCATACAGGGGAGAAACCATATACATGTTCCGAGTGTGGAAAGAGCTTCAGTGTCAGTGGTAGCCTTACCTCGCATCAAAGAACTCATACAGGGGAGAAACCGTATACTTGTTCAGAGTGTGGAAAGAACTTCAGTCACAGTACTGCCCTTATCTTGCATCAAAGAACTCATACAGGGGAGAAACCGTATATATGTTCCGAGTGTGGAAAGAGCTTCAGTCAATATGGCCAGCTTACCTCGCATCAAAGATCTCATACAGGGGAGAAACCATATAAATGCTTGGAGTGTGGAAAGAGCTTCAGTCACAGTAGTGCCTTTATCTTGCATCGAAGAACTCATACAGGAGAGAAACCGTATAAATGTTCAGAGTGTGGAAAGAGCTTCAGTCACTGTGGCCAGCTTACTAGGCATCAATTATCTCATACAGGAGAGAAACCGTATACATGTTCAGAGTGTGGAAAGAGTTTCAGTAGGAATGGTGCCCTTACCTCGCATCAACGAACTCATACAGGGGAGAAACCCTATACATGTGCAGAGTGTGGAAGGAGCTTCAGCCAGAGTGGCAGCCTTAGCTCGCATCAAAGATTGCACACAGGAGAGAAACCGCATACGTGTTTGAAGTGTGGAATGAGCTTCGCTCACCGCAATGGGCTTGCTAGACATCAACAAACTCATCAAGGCAGCAAACCTTATAAATGCTCTAAATGTGGCAAGAACTTCAGTCGCCTCGACTCCCTTTCCTCGCATGAAAGGATTCATACAGGGGAGAAACCATATACATGTTTCGAGTGTGGAAAGAGCTTCAGCCACAGTTCCAGCCTTACCTTGCATCAAAGATTGCACACAGGAGAGAAACCTTATAAATGTTTGGAGTGTGGGAAGAGCTTCTGTCATGGTAGCCAACTCAGGTTGCATCAAAGAACTCATACAGGGGAGAAACCATATATATGTTCGGAGTGTGGAAGGAGCTTCAGTGAAGGTGGGATTCTAACTAGGCATCAAAGAACTCATACAGGGGAGAAACCGTACACATGTTCAGAGTGTGGAAGGAGCTTCAGTCAGAGTAGCCACCTTAAGTCACATCAAAAAACTCATACAGGGAGGAAATCTTAGAAATGTTTGGTGTATGGAAAGAACATCAGTGATGGGCTCCCTTCCTAAACAATAAAGAACTCGTACAAGGGAAACATCTTAGAAAGGGTTGGCGTGTGGGAAGATCTTTAATCATATGAAATAACTCCTACAGAGAGTAAACCAATGAACGTGTTCTGGTCCCCCCAGGACAGCCATTATTGGATTGGAAGAACCTTCTTGACAGTAAGAGCTGTTTTGACAATGGAACAGTCTCCCTCGGGAGGTGGCGGGCTCTCCTTCCTTGGAGGTTTTTAAGCAGAGGTTGGATGGCCTTCTGCTATGGATGCTTTAGCCGAGATTACTTCATTGCTGGGGGTTGGACTAGATGACCCTTTTGTTGTTTAGTCGTTTATTCATGTCCGACTTGGTGACCCCATGGACCAGAGCACGCCAGGCACTCCTGTCTTCCACCACCTCCCGCAGTTGGGTCAGGCTCATGTTTGTAGCTTCGAGAACACTGTCCAACCATCTTGTCCTCTGTCGTCCCCTTCTCCTTGTGCCCGCCATCTTTCCCAACATCAGGGTCTTTTTCAGGGAGTCTTCTCTTCTCATGAGGTGGCCAAAGTATTGGAGCCTCAACTTCACTATCTGTCCTTCCAGTGAGCACTCAGGGCTGATTTTCTTAAGAATGGATACATTTGATCTTCTTGCAGTCCATGGCACTCTCAAGAGTCTCCCCCAGCACCATAATTCAAAAGCATCAATTCTTCGGTGATCAGCCTAGATGACCCTTGGGGTCCCTTATAACTACAGTTCTATGATTCTATATACATCTTCTGCTAGACAGCTGTTGTCACAAGCTTGGCAAATCCAGGCATATACTTGATCATCAGATAATGCCAATATTATTCACTTGGACTGTGCTGTTTGAATCCATGTACAATTCTAGGTGCCTATTCTATAGTTTTGTTTTCATATCCTAATTTTCATCTGCTGTTACTTGTAGTGTTCCCAAAGCAAGGAAGGATTCAGAAGATCAGTAAAGGAAGGAAGGAACGGTAGTATTCACCATCTCTTCCTGAACTCTCTTCCTGGCCCTAAGATCTATCTAAAGATCAACAAACTACATCAAAGCAACCTATTAACTTTCTGGCCTAGGATGGCTGGTGCAGCAACCGGCAACTGGTCTGTGTCCTAGAATGCTTATACGTGCTTGTCAGACATAGAGAAATGGGCTGTAGAGAAAAATGGCGTGGATTTGATCAGAAATTATTGTCAATGAATCAAACCCAGTCAGCGCAATGCTTTCATCGCGGACACAGTGGCTTGATGCATATTTTATAATTCCTCATAGTAATCCTGTCTGATCACTAGTTATAGCTGCTATCTCTATTTCATATACATCATAAAATGAAACAGAAAAATCTTTACGAAAATAAAATCTTTATGAATTTTTTTAAAAAAAACCCCTCATGAGTCCCACCTACACTGGAAAAAAATAATGGGATCTGTTCACATCCATCATGGTTAGATTACTGCAATGCACCGTACAAAGAGATATCGTAGAAGGTTGGGCCACAGGCTGTAGCTGGTGCAGAACGCAATAGCCAGGTGGCTTGTGTGAGCAAGGTTAAAAAATGTAAAGGATACCTGGACAGTTAAGTCCAGTCAAAGGCAGCTATGGGGTTGCAGCATTCATGTTGCTTTCAGGCCGAGGGAGCTGGCGTTTGTCCACAGACAGCTTTCTGGGTCATGTGGCCAGCAGGAATAAACCGCTTCTGGCGCAATGGAACACTGTGATGGAAACCAGAACTCACAAAAACACCGTTTGCCTTCCTGCCACAGTGGTACCTATTTACCTACTTGCGCCGGTGTGCTTTCGAACTGCTAGGTTGGCAGGAGCTGGGGCAAAGCAGCAGGAGCTCACTCCTCGCACAGATTTGAACCGCCAACCTTGCCATCAGCAAGCCCCAGAGGCTCAGTGGTTTAGACCACAGTGCCATCCACGTCAGGCTTGTGGGAGGAAACTACTGCCAGCATAGAACAGCCTGCTAGTGGGATTTGCACTTGCTACCGATCTGCCACTGGGCTGAGTTCAAGGAGTTTGTACTCACATGCAAGTCCCTGTTCTGCTCAGTCCCAGATATACAGCAGAGATTCTCCTGCAAGTTCCAAAGATCTCCAAAGCACACACCCAGAATGGGGCTCTTAGTGTCACTGTTTGTGTTCTGTGGAATGGCACCCCTTTCGGGGGGGGGGAGGGAATTGGGACATTTTTCAGCTGGATAAATAAATTTTAATAATGGGGGTCCACTTGTTACGGTTTTAGTCTTATTTTTATTTGTTGCCTTTGTGTATATAACTGCTTTTTAAAACATTTTTTATATAAATTGCCTTGAGACGGTGGTTTAGCAGGCAATCAATTATTTTGTAAAAATATTTTAAATACTTTTCACATTTATACATTTCACTAATTTTACAATCATTTTGACATTTCAAGGTTTGACTTCCTTCCTCCTCTTTCTGCGGTTCCTTAAATTTATTTTTAACTTAATTTGCTCATTTATTCATCTTCTTTAAATATATACTGGCATGAAACTGCAGGTTATGACAATAATCCTACCAATGTTTTTATCTGTTTACAATTTATCTGTAAATATTCAATAAACCATTTCCATTCTTTTATTTTAAAAAAATGTTATCTTGATTCCTTATTCTTCTGGTAAGTTTCACCATAGAAGGCAATCATATTTAAGGCAATCAATAAATTATTGTTACAAATAATATGATAATAATTTTTCTACTGGCATCTGACCAGGGTTAATCCTTCTGTGGAATTTTGTTAAATGGGAAAACGGTAGATAAACAGAAGCAGAGCTATAGAAAGAGATATACAGAAGATATACACAAATATATACCATATTTTTCGCTCTATAACACGCACCAGACCATAACACGCACGTAGTTTTTAGAGGAGGAAAACAAGAAAAAAAAATTCTAAACAAAATAGTGGATATATGATTTTTGTGGTTCATGCTGTGGCCACAGACATGTGATCTGACAGTGAGTTTAGAGTTTGGAGTAGTCCAATGCAAAAATCCTGAGGATCCATGTGGATCCATGCTTTGTAACCACGGAGGAGGGAAGGAAGGGGAACCATGGATCCTCTGCTCACGACTGCAGCAGATTCCCCCGCCACCCGCAGGCATTCGCTCCATAACACGCACAGACATTTCCCCTTACTTTCTAGGAGGAAAAAAGTGAGTTTTATGGTGCAAAAAATACGGTAAATCTTGCTGGACCAAAAGAGTAAGAATTGTGATGCTGACACGCAGTCGTTAAACCCGTTGAGTATTGCCGATTAATTTACTTGCATTTCTGAAAATATATTATCATCAAGCAGAGTAAAAGGGAACCTTACCGAGAGAGGACACGATCTTGCAAATCTCCTTCATAATTTGGCTGTGCAGGGCTCTCTGGTCAGGACCCAGCAGAGCCCATTCCTCTTCAGTGAAACTGAGTCCTGAGAGGGAGGGGGGCGAAATGCTTCCTTGCAAATATCAAAATAGACCGGCCTACAAGCAAAATCCCAAAGCCTTGTTAAGGGGAGGTGAATGGGCATTACCCTCAGGATTAATATACATTGGTACCTTGGTTCTCAAACTTAATCCATTCCGGAGGTCTGTTCCCAAACCAAAACATTCCAAAACCAAGGCACGCTTTCCCATAGAAATTAATGCAAAATGGATTAATCCGTCCCAGACTTCTGAAAACAACCCCTAAAACAGCAATTAAACATGAATTTTACTATCTAATGAGACCATTGATCCATAAAATGAAAGCAATAAACAATGTACTGCAGCCACACAATCAGTCAATCAGTAGCTGAACTGGGTTCCACACAGTCACAAAAAAAAGCCAAAAAAATGCAAAATAAATAGCAAACACAGCAGACCTCAGCGTAACACTCAAAACAGAAGCATAACACTCAAAATTGAATCAAGGCACTCAAAACGGAGCACATTTGGCTTCCCAAAAAGTTTGCAAACCAGAACACTTACTTCCGGGTTTGCGGTGTTTGGGTTCCAAGTTGTTGGAGTACCAAGGCGTTTGGGAACTAAGGTACCACTGTAGAGGCTGGAGAAGCTTTTTCCCCCACCTGGGAGCCTCTTTCCATTCAAGACAATATTCGGGGCAGATCCAGAGGCAAAATTTTCTACCTCCCTCCAAGGAAACAACAGGCAAGATCAAGGGTCAGAGAGAGGCGTGGAGGGCCGCAGTTAGTGCCCCCTACCATGAGGCCTGAGGTTCCCCACTCCTGATTCAAATCTTCAAGAGTGGCGTTGACAGCCTTCCTAGTGGGTAGCAAGATAGCGGTACTGGCAGGGTCCCCGGTGCTGATTCCCTCTACCTGATTTGGTGACCCAAGGAGAGATGGCTGAGTACGAATCGTCAGCACGGTTTCATCACCTGCGAGAGACAAAGAGGTCAGGAATGTTGAAGGTCAACAGCAGGGATCATGCAGTTTATCAGCTAAGGGTTAAATCTGGTGGTGTTTAAAGAGAGCTGGCCTAGAGGGGTGGGCGGAGCTGCTGCTTAGCAACCAAGCAGAGCGGCATGACCTTCACTGAGGAAACGTGTTCTCGGATTGGTTGGGTGGTTCTGAGGGAGCTTTCCTCTGCTATGTTTGGATGAACGTCTCCCTGCTTTTGCTCGCTTTTTTCAGGAAAGTGATATCGGCTCTTTTCGCAGTAGCACATGCTTGTCACGTAGACAAGAAGTTTGGGGTCAGTTTAGCACAGGGGTCAGCAATCTTTTTCAGCCATGGGCCGGTCCACCGTCTCTCAGATCATGTGGTGGGCCGGACTATTTTTTTAGGGGGGGGTAATGAATGAATTATTATGCCCCATTCTGCTCATGTAAAAACACCGGGCAGGCCCCACAAATAACCCAGAGAGGCATTTAAAATAAAAGGACACATTCTTTTTTTAAAATTAATATTCTTGATTGATTAAAAAATTTACATGTCTGTACAAACATTATGTACTATCTCTTAACAGGTAAAAAAAGAAAGAAAATTACTGTATTTTTCGCCCTATAGGACGCACTGGCCCATAGGACGAACCTAGTTTTTTGGGGGGGAAATCAAGGGAAAAATTTTTATTCCCCCCCCCCCAGGTTTGCGCAACCATCCCCAAGCTAGAAGAGGGAGACGGAGCGCTCCGTCTCCCTCTTCTGCATTCAGGGACAGCTTGCCCCGCTGTCCCCCGAGTTTGTGGGGCTGGCGGGGGGAGAAGCAAGCTTGCTTCTCCCCCCCCCCGCCAGCCTCCAGATCAGGTCGGGGAATAGCGGGGTGGCGGCGTTCCGCCACCCCCCTATCCGCGGAGCTTGTGGGGCTGGTGGGGGGGGGAGAAGCAAGCTTGCACTCCGCCACCCCGCTATTCCCCAAGCTTGTGGGGCTGCAGGCTGCTGCCCACAAGCCTTGCGAGCCTGCGGGACATCCCGCCGGGCTTGCAAGAATTGCGGATAGCTTCCTGAAGCCTGGAGAGCGAGAGGGGTCTGTGCGCACCGACCCCCCTCGCTCTCCAGGCTTCAGCGAAAGCCTGCATTCGCCCCATAGGACACACACACATTTCCCCTTCATTTTTGGAGGGGAAAAAGTGCGTCCTATAGGGCGAAAAATACGGTATATAAAATATAAAATTTATAAAAAGAAAAAAATAAAGAAGTAGCAAAGATAAGAAACAAAGAAATAATAACAATAAAAAAGACAAAGTCCTGGAGCGTCTGCGGGCCGGACTGAGAAGGTTGCCTACCCCTGGTTTAGCAGATGGATGGCCTTATTTCATATGTCCCCTTGGATCCTGCAACCTGAGGGACTGGCACTCAGACAAGTGCCACATCATGTTCATCCTGAACTTGCAAGGAGCCATTCTTCTGGTAGAAGGGGCCCATCTATGCTTACTCTGTAAGGCGGTTTCGCCGTCACCTTCCTGATTGATATGCCACCACAAGGAACGATTCCTTCCTGAAAAGAAATTCGGACTGATTCCCCGTGAGTAAGAACTGAAAAATAACCGGGACTCTTTCAATTTTAAAAATTGGGCTAAAAACGGGGGAGATTTAAACAAAGGAAGTCTGACTCCCCCCGACTGCATGAAAGCGAAAGCAACGGAGCTCTAAACCTGCATCCGTTTAAATCCGTCCTTTGATCAGCTAAACCGGACATTTAAACCTTTGATCTCCCCTCTAGCAAGCAGGGCAGAGGGGAGGCGAATCTGACCATTAACTGCATGACTTATTTGGAGGAAAAAAACCTCTGCTGTCTCATTTGCTTGAAAGTACGAAACGGTCTGCCTTCTTAGTACACTGAACTGACTTTTCCCTGTGAAGTGATACTTTGATACAAAGTTTCCAAACTGCCTGACTATTGCATATTATAAGAAGAAACAGTATAAATTGGGCAACTGTGGCAATTTGAAGTTACAAGTATTTAGTAACATTGACTTTGACTGTGTTAATCTCCCTTTTTCCTACTTTTTGGATTGTCTCCTTTGTTTTGGTACTTGGAAATTTCGCTCTATGGCCATTTTGATTTGCTCCCTCTAGAGGATAAAGTAAAGTTTGGCACGGCTTAAGACAGTGGAATTTTCCAAGGGAGAACAAATCCCGTGGGAATTGACCTTGACATGAGTGGCCCACAAGAAGAGATAGTCACAAGAGCCAAGATCAAGCAACAACAGCAACAACAACAATTGCAGCTGCAACAGGCAAAGAAAAGAGGCTCAATCTCAGGCGCAACAGCCGGATCAGCAGGAACAACAGGTCAAGACAAAGGAGCAGCCGTTTCTATGGAAGCTGTGACAGAGGCCCTGCTCAAGATAAACCAAACCCTGGAGTCTTTGACAAAACAGACTTCAGAGAACACACAAAAATTAACAGAAATATCAGCAAGATTAAACCAGAATACAGAATCTATAAATAGATTGGTAGAGGAGAACGCCACCACGCGCCAAATTGCCGAGGAGGCCAAAGCCACTGCCGGAGAGACACAGGAGAAGCTAGAGCCGCTTGCCAAGAAGGTCTATGAGCATGATGCAACTTTGGCCTTGTGGGAGTTACAGAGGAAAGAGAGAAATTTAAAATTAAGACTGATTCCGGAGAACGAAAGAGACAGCCTTGTGGAATACTTGACACGGGAGTTTGCGGATTGCTGGGACCTTGAGGAAGACGAATTTAAAATTACGACTGCCTTCAGATTGGGTAAAAAGCAAGATAGAAAGACACCGAGAGACTGCTTGATTACACTCAGATCCAAGGAGGAAAGAGACAAAATATTAGGATTACACTTTGAAAAGGCCCTGCAAATTGGAAATTCAGCTGTACAGATCTTTAAAGACATCCCAAAATACATTTTGGATTTAAGAAACTTTTACAAGGACTTGGTTCTCTTGCTAAAGAAGAACACTATTCGCTTTAGGTGGGAGTTTCCACAAGGACTGTCATTTGACTTCAAGGCAAAGAAAGTGAAAATAAAGACAATTCAAGATAAAGACAAATTTTTGGCAAGATACCAGGAGGATTTACAGAAGGGGACTGTGGACGTACTTGCAGAACAGAGGAGAGCACTGGACATCCTGAATCTCTCGTTTGGACAAAAACCACCACCATCAGAAGAAGAGCAACAACTTGGAGCTGTTGGAGGAGCCTTAAGAAAATAACAAGATGGCTCTGCAATTCCTTAGTTGGAATTGTAATGGGCTCAATGGGCCTTTGAAGAGAAGACAAGTATTTCATATATTGAATAAAGAACAATTGGACTTGATATGCTTACAAGAAACTCACATAACCAGAGCCCACAGGAGATTACTTTCAAATAAAAGGCTAGGACAAGAATTTATTTCATCAGACAAAGTTAAGAAGAGAGGAGTTGTAATATATGTGAAGGAGAAATGGGCTCCAAAAATGATATTCAAAGATGAACAAGGGAGATATCTGGCTGTGGAGATACAAGTACAGGGAGAAAAATTCTTAGTTGTTGGAATTTATGCACCAAATGAAGGCAAATCTGATTTCTTTAAGAGACTTCATGAAACTTTGACGGACTATTTGGATTACAATATGATAATCATGGGAGACATGAATGGCGTGGTCTCCACTAATATGGACAAGGCACAAAGACTAACAGTCACTAAAGAAGGGAGACTCCCTAAGACTTTTTTCGAAATGACAGAAAACATGGACTTGATAGACATCTGGAGAACAAGGAACCCTCTGGAGAGAGAGGGAACCTTTTTCTCCCAAGCAATGATGACCTGGACCAGAATTGACCAAATCTGGGTTACTAGTGGACTGGCTCCAAAGATTAAGAAAGTGGAAATCTGCCCAAAAACTTGCTCCGACCATAACGCCGTGAAGATGGAGATGAAACTCACAATAACTGGTCAATTTAGATGGAGAATGAATGACACCCTCTTTCGAGATAAGGAGATTCTCACGAAGGCCCAAAAGACCCTAAAAGACTATTTTGAAATAAATTTGAGGACCGACGTGGAGAAAAGAGTGATCTGGGATGCAAGTAAAGCGGTTATGAGAGGATTTTTGATTCAACAAAATTCAATAAAGAGGAAAAAACAAAATGAGAAAAAAGAGAAAATCTTGGAAATGATAAAGGAAGGAGAGAGGAAATTAAGAACAAAACCAAAGTCTCAGGACATTTTAAGAGAGATCAAGTTATATCAAACTCAATATATGGAATTGATGAACCAAGAGATTGAATGGAAGATAAAGCAAATGAAGCAAAAAACTTTTGAATCAGCAAATAAATGTGGTAAACTTTTGGCATGGCAATTGAAGAAAAGGCAGAAACTAAATACAGTTACAAGCCTAGAGGTGGATGGAAAGAATATATCTAAACCCAATGAAATCAGAAATTGCTTTTTAAGTTATTTCAAAAAACTCTACACTCAAGGCCCGCAAAATGAAGAAGATATAGACAAATTCCTTGGAAGATATGGATTACAAAACATCTCTCAGCAAAGTAAGATGGACCTGAACCAGAGAATCTCAGAACAAGAGATAGAGGCTGCCATTCAGAATATGCAACTGGGTAAATCTCCGGGACCAGATGGACTGACTTCTAGATACTACAAATCGCTGAAGGAATGGTTGATTCAACCATTAAGAGAAGTTTGTAATGAGATCCTTGAAGGAAAAAGGGCACCTGAATCGTGGAAAGAGGCATATATTTCACTCATACCAAAGTCAGAGACTGAAAAGACCCAACTCAAGAACTACCGCCCAATATCATTGCTCAATGTGGATTACAAAATTTTTGCAGACATTTTGGCAAAAAGACTCAAAAGAGTTTTGATGGAGATGATTCATAAGGACCAAGCAGGCTTTCTCCCTAAAAGACACCTGGCAGACAATGTAAGGAATGTTATAGACATTCTGGAAAAGCTAGAGGTGAATATAAACACTAAAGCAGTATTGATCTTTGTGGACGCGGAGAAAGCCTTCGACAATATTTCTTGGAGTTTTATGAAGAAGAACCTTCATAGGATGGGGGTAGGCCGGGGTTTTGAGAATGGTATGGCTGCAATATACTCTGAACAAAAAGCCAAACTGATTGTAAATAATGTTGTGACTGAGGAGCTTAAGATAGAAAAAGGAACACGACAGGGGTGCCCGATTTCCCCATTACTCTTTATTTCAGTTCTGGAGGTGTTGCTGAATATGATAAGAAATGACCAGCAGGTTAAAGGTGTGCAGGTCGGAGCTAAACATTACAAGTTAAGGGCGTTCGCAGATGACTTAGTATTGACTTTGCAAGAGCCAAACACTAGTACGAAAAAGGTATTAGAAATAATACAACAGTTTGGCCAGGTAGCTGGATTTAAGTTGAACAAGCTAAAAACCAAAGTTTTAGGGAAAAACCTAACAGATATGGAAAAGGAGAAATTTCAAGAGGAAACAGGTTTGACTGTGGTCAAGAAGGTCAAATATCTAGGGGTTTATCTAACATCCAAGAATCAGAATTTGTATAAGGACAATTATGAAAAATGTTGGTCAGAAATTAAAAAAGATTTAGAAATATGGTCAAATTTGAAACTGTCAATGTTAGGCCGAATTGCAGTAATTAAAATGAATGTATTGCCTAGAATGCTATTTTTGTTTCAGACCTTGCAGATTATTGATAAGATGGAATGTTTTAAGAGGTGGCACAAAGATATCTCGAAATTTGTCTGGCAGGGCAAAAAGCCCCGAATTAAATTTAAAATATTGACAGATGCTAAAGAAAGAGGGGGTTTTG
This sequence comes from Podarcis bocagei, assembly GCF_964188305.1. NCBI lineage: Eukaryota > Metazoa > Chordata > Lepidosauria > Squamata > Lacertidae > Podarcis > Podarcis bocagei. Next base: position 9,353,518 of record NC_138126.1, read on the forward strand.
CCCTGCCGGACCTAAAATTGTATTATGAGGCAGCAGCTTTTTGCTGGCTCAAAGAATGGATGCTCCTCGAGAATACAGACATCTTGGATCTGGAAGGTTTCAATAACGCTTTTGGTTGGCATGCATATCTTTGGTATGATAAAGTTAACAGTGCCTTCAAAAATCACATTGTCAGAAAAGCATTGTTTAATGTTTGGATAAGATATAAAGATCTATTGGAAAACAAAACCCCTAGATGGGTGTCACCAGTGGAGGCTAATGCAGTGAAAAAACTCAATATGGAGGTCGGATGGCCGAAGTATTGGGAAATTTTAGAACAGGATGGAGATAAGTTCAAATTACAAAGTCAGGAGAAATTGAAGCATAAAGTGGAAAATTGGTTCCAATATCGTCAAATAATGGAATTTTTTAAACAGGACAGGAAAGTCGGCTTCCAGGTGGAAAAATCAAAATTAGAAACCGAATTGTTAGAACCCAATACTAAGAATTTATCTAGAATGTACAACTTGTTGTTGAAATGGAACACACAGGATGAAACAGTTAAATCGGCTATGATTAAGTGGGCTCAGGATGTTGGACATAACATTATGTCAGCTGACTGGGAATGGTTATGGAACACCGGTATAAAATTTACGGCATGTAATGCCTTAAAGGAAAACATTATGAAAATGGTATACAGGTGGTACATGACCCCAGTCAAGCTGGCAAAAATCTATCATTTGCCCGATAACAAATGTTGGAAGTGTAAAGAGACTGAAGGTACTTTTTATCACCTTTGGTGGACATGCCCGAAGATTAAGGCCTTCTGGGAAATGATCTATAATGAAATGAAAAAGGTACTTAAATGTACCTTTTCTAAAAAACCAGAGGCCTTCCTCTTGGGCATTGTCGGCCAATTGGTGACAAAGAAAGATAGAGCTTTTTTCATGTATGCCACAACAGCAGCAAGAATACTCATCGCAAAGTATTGGAAGACACAGGACCTACCCACTTTGGAAGAATGGCAGATGAAAGTGATGGACTACATGACATTGGCCGAGATGACAGGCAGAATCCGTGACCAACGAAAAGAGACGGTAGAAGAAGAATGGAGAAAATTTAAAAACTATCTTAAGGACTACTATAAACTTAATGAATGTTAAAATGTCGTAGTTTCCAGAAACAAAGGGGTACAGGGACATAAGGTCAGAGTGTAAGAGAGGACTAAGATGATAGAGATTGGAAAGTAATAACTGGGAGTTGCTAGTTGAACTATGGACATTGGGATGCAGAGAGGGGGGTATGGGGAAGTCCTAGAAAGGAGGTTTATGAAAATATGTTTGAAACTATACATGTATGTTTGTCATTTTTAATGTTTGTCTGTTTTTCTCAAAAATGTTGTAAAACCAATAAAAATTTTATATAAAAAAAAAAAAGGCGGTTTCGCCGTCACCTTCCTGATAAACAGATACCTCATTGTGGGAGTTTACTATAGATCCCCAAACCAAACGGAGGACATAGATGATGCCTTCCTGGAACAGATGGCCAAGCATGCAAAAGGGAGGGAGATAGTAGTAATGGGGGACTTCAATTACCCGGATATTTGTTGGATGTCAAACTCAGCCAAGAGCATAAGGTCAAACAGATTCCTCACTGGCCTTGTAGACAACTTCATTGTCCAGAAAGTGGGAGAAGCAACAAGAGGAACAGCCATTTTAGATCTGGTCCTAACCAATGTTGATGACCTGGTTAGTGGGGTAGAAGTGGAAGGATCATTAGGTGCGAGTGATCATGCTCTTCTGAAGTTTACTATAGAGCGGAAAGGAGCAGCCAAGTATACTAGGACTCAATTTCTTGACTTTAAGAAAGCCGGCTTCATAAAACTTAGGGAGGTGATGGGTGAGATCCCATGGACAGAAATACTAAAAGGAATGGGAATTCATGATGGCTGGGAGTTTGTTAAGAGGGAGATAGTAAAAGCACAACGTCAGGCAATACCAATGAGACGGAAACATGGAAGGTGCCTAAAGAAGCCAGGGTGGCTATCTAAAGAACTTTTAACTGAGTTAAGATTAAAAAAGGATGTGTACAAAAAATGGAAAAGGGGGGAAACCACCAAAGAGGAATTCAAACAAATAGCCAGCATGTGTAGACACAAAGTCAGAAAAGCTAAAGCACAGAATGAACTCAGGCTTGCTAGAGAGGTTAAAAGCAACAAAAAAGGCTTTTATGGGTATGTTCGTAGCAAAAGGAAGAACAAAGAAACAGTGGGGTCACTCAGAGGAGAAGATGGTGAAATGCAAACAGGGGACACAGAAAGGGCTGAACTCCTCAATGCCTTCTTTGCCTCAGTCTTCTCCGATAAAGAAAACAATGCCCGACCTGAAGAATTTGGAGCAAATGATTCAGCAAAGGAAACACAGCCCAGAATAACTAAGGAGATAGTACAAGAATACTTGGCTAGTCTAGATGTATTCAAGTCTCCAGGGCCAGATGAACTGCATCCAAGAGTATTAAAAGAACTGGCAGATGTGATCTCAGAACCACTGGCAGTCATCTTTGAGAATTCCTGGAGAACAGGCGAAGTCCCGGCAGACTGGAGGAGGGCAAATGTTGACCCTATTTTCAAAAAGGGGAAAAGAGAGGACCCAAATAATTACCGCCCAGTCAGTCTGACATCAATACCAGGGAAGATTCTGGAGCGGATCATTAAGCAAACAGTCTGTGAGCACCTAGAAAGGAATGCTGTGATCACCAATAGTCAGCATGGATTTCTGAAAAATAAGTCATGTCAGACTAACCTGATCTCGTTTTTTGACAGAATTACAAGCCTGGTAGATGAAGGGAACGTAGTGGATGTAGCCTACCTTGATTTCAGCAAGGCATTTGACAAGGTGCCCCATGATATTCTTGTAAAGAAGCTGGTAAAATGCGGTCTTGACTATGCTACCACTCAGTGGATTTGTAACTGGCTGACTGACCAAACCCAAAGGGTGCTCATCAATGGTTCCTCTTCATCCTGGAGAAGAGTGACTAGTGGGGTGCCACAGGGTTCTGTCTTGGGCCCGGTCTTATTCAACATCTTTATCAATGACTTGGATGATGGACTCAAGGGCATCCTGATCAATTTTGCAGATATCACCAAACTGGGAGGGGTGGCTAACACCCCAGAGGACAGGATCACACTGACTTAACACAGACACTGGCATCAGAGCCTGCAATAAACCCAGATGCCAACTTTGCTGCCACATACACCCGGACAACACCATTACTGGCCCCAACAACATCACACATACCATCTCGGGACTATTTAATTGCTCATCGTTTAACATTGTGTATGCCATCAAATGCCAACAGTGTCCTTCAGCTCTCTATATTGGACAAACAGGCCAAACCTTACGCCAAACAATAAACGGACATAAATCAGACATCAAGAATCAGAAAACAGAGAAACCAGTAGGAGAACACTTCAATCTCCCAGGACATTCTATACAAGATCTCAAAGTAGCTGTTTTACTACAAAGGAATTTCAGAATTTATTTTTTTTTAATTATTTTTATTGCTTTTTTCCAGATACAGATATTAAGTCAGATATATAAAAGAGATAACAGAAAAGAAAAGAAGAAGAAAAAGAAATCCATCTTTCCAAAACATTTTTTCATAACCAACCGGACTTCCCCACATCTCCCTCACCCTGCATTCTTTACAATAAAAGTATCAGCAAATTATTACCTTGTTTCGTGCGTTTTTTGTACATTCAAATAATTATATTTTAGGTTTAAAATACTTTTTATCAATTTACTTTTACCCTAAAATAAATATAATGTTGCTTTAAACTTTAGTCTTTTCATAAATATAACTTAATTTCCCATATCGCCAAATCTTATTGCTGAAGCTTGATTTTCCAAATCATGCAAATTCTTAACATTCATATAACTTATAAAATTTTTGTAAATAATCCTTAAATTTTTTCCAGTCCTCCTCCATTGTTTCTTCTCCCAAATCTCGGATTCTGCCAGTCATTTCAGCCAGTTCCATATAGTCCATCAATTGCGTCTGCCACTCTTCCAGTGTGGGTAAATCTTGTGTCTTCCAGTATTTTGCGATGAGAATTCTTGCTGCTGTAGTTGCATACATAAAAAAGGTTCTGTCCTTCTTTAACACTTTCTGGCCGACAATGCCCAGGAGGAAGGCCTCTGGTTTCTTGGGGAAGGTATACTTAAATACCTTTTTTAACTCATTGTAGATCATTTCCCAGAAGGCCTTCACTTTTGGGCAGGTCCACCAGAGGTGAAAGAATGTCCCTTCAGCCTCCTTACATTTCCAACATTTATTATCAGACAGGTGATATATCTTTGCGAGCTTGACTGGGGTCATGTACCACCTATATATCATTTTCATAATATTTTCTTTCAAGGCATTACATGCCGTGAATTTCATACCAGTGGTCCATAACCTTTCCCAGTCCTCAAACATGATGTTATACCCGAAATCCTGCGCCCATTTTATCATGGCTGATTTGACTGTCTCATCCTGAGTATTCCATTTAAGCAGCAAGTTATACATTCTCGAAAGAACCTTAGTCTTTGGTTCAAGCAGTTCTGTTTCTAAGTTCGATTTTTCCACCTGGAATCCTATTTTTTTGTCCATTTTAAAAACCTCTTGGATTTGAGCATAGTGTAACCAATCTCGCACCTTATTCTTTAATTTGTCCTGGCTCTGCAGCCTCCAATTTTCTCCAATTTTTTCTATTATCTCCCAATATTTTGGCCAACCGGCTTCCATATTGGGGGTTTTTCGGGCCTTAGCCTCTATTGGTGATAGCCATCTCGGGGTCTTGTTTTCTAATAAGTCTTTGTATTTAGTCCAGACAATAAATAATGCTTTCCTGACAATATGGTTTTTGAACATTTTGTGAGTCTTTACCTTGTCGTACCACAAATATGCATGCCATCCTAAAGAATTGTTAAACCCTTCCAGGTCTAGGACATCAGTGTTTTCCAATAGAAACCAATCCTTCATCCAGCAGAAGGCTGCAGCTTCATAATATAACCTTAAGTCTGGCAGGGCAAATCCCCCTCTTTCTTTTGAATCAGTTAAGATTTTAAATTTTATCCTGGGCTTTTTGCCCTGCCAAACAAACTTAGAAATATCCTTCTGCCATTTTCCAAAACATTCCACTCTGTCCACAATCTGTAGGGTTTGAAACAAAAACAACATCTTAATAATAATAATAATAATAATAATAATAATAATAATAATAATAATAATAATAATTTATTATTTGTACCCCGCCCATCTGGCTGGGTTTCCCCAGCCACTGTGGGCGGCTTCCACAGAAACCAAAAAACACTAAAATATCATACATTAAAAGCTTCCCTGAATAGGGCCGCCTTAAGATGTCTTCTGAATGTCAGGTAGTTGTCCATCACCTTGACATCCAATGGGAGGGCATTCCACAGGGCGGGCGCCACCACTGAAAAGGCCCTCTGCCTGGTTCCCTGTAGCTTCGCTTCTCGCAATGAGGGAACCGCCAGAAGGCCCTCGGCGCTGGACCTCAGTGTCCGGGCAGAACGATGGGAGTGGAGACGCTCCTTCAGGTATACTGGGCCGAAGCCGTTTAGGGCTTTAAAGGTCAACACCAGCACTTTGAATTGGGAGCCAATGTAGGTCTTTCAAGACCGGTGTTATGTGGTCTCGGCGGCCGCCCCCAGTCACCAGTCTAGCTGCCGCATTCTGGATTAGCTGTAGTTTCCGAGTCACCTTCAAAGGTAGCCCCACGTAGAGCGCATTGCAGTAGTCCAAGCGGGAGATAACTAGAGCATGCACCACTCTGGCCAGACAGTCCGCGGGCAGGTAGGGTCTCAGCCTGCGTACCAGGTGGAGTTGGTAGACAGCTGCCCTGGATACAGAATTGACCTGCGCCTCCATGGACAGCTGTGAGTCCAAAATGACTCCCAGGCTATGCACCTGGTCCTTCAGGGGCACAGTTACCCTATTCAGGACCAGGGAGTCCTCCACACCAGCCCGCCCCCTGTCCCCCAAAAACAGTACTTCTGTCTTGTCAGGATTCAACTTCAATCCATTAGCCGCCATCCATCCTCCAACCGCCTCCAGGCACTCACACAGGACCTTCACCGCCTTCACTGGTTCTGATTTGAAAGAAAGGTAGAGCTGGGTATCATCTGCATATTGATGGACACCCAGTCCAAACCCTCTGATGATCTCTCCCAGCGGCTTCATATAGATGTTAAAAAGCATGGGGGAGAGGACGGAACCCTGAGGCACCCCACAAGTGAGGGCCCAAGGGTCTGAACACTCATCCCCCCCACCACTTTCTGAACACGGCCCAGGAGGAAGGAGCGAAACCACTGTATAACAGTGCCCCCAGCTCCCAACCCCTCTAGACAGTCCAGAAGGATGTTATGGTCGATTGTATCAAAGGCCGCTGAGAGATCCAGCAGAACTAGGAAACAACTCTCACCTTTGTCCCTAGCTCGCCGGATATCATCAACCAGTGCGACCAAGGCAGTTTCAGTCCCATGATGAGGCCTGAACCCTGATTGGAAGGGATCCAAATGGTCCGCATCCTCCAGGCGTGCCTGGAGTTGTTCAGCAACCACACGCTCAATCACCTTGCCCAAGAATGGAAGATTTGAGACTGGGCGATAGTTGGCCATACTGGCCGGGTCTAAAGATGGTTTTTTAAGAAGCGGTTTAATGACCGCCTCTTTCAGTGGATCTGGGAATGTTCCCTCACAGAGGGAAGCATTCACCACCCCGCAGAGCCCATCGCCCAGCCCTTCCCGGCTTGCTTTTATTAGCCAGGATGGGCAAGGATCAAGGAGACAGGTGGTTGGTTTCACGCGTCCAAGCAGCCTGTCCACATCCTCGGGGGTAACGGATTGAAATTGATTCCATGCAACTTGACCAGACAGGGCTCTAGCACTCTCCTGCCCCAGCCCTGCTCCCACGGTGGTGTCTAGCTCCTTCCGAATATGAGTGATTTTATCTGCAAAAAACTTTGCAAAATCGTTGCAGGAGATCTTGGGGTCTTTACAAGGCCCCGGTGGTAAAGGTGGTTCCGTTAAATTGCGGACCACCTGAAAGAGTCTCCTGCTACTATTTTCTGCAGATGCAATAGAGGCGGTGAAGAAAGTCTTCTTCGCCGTCGCTATCGCCACTTGGTAGGCTCGACGTTGAGCTCTAACCTGTGTCCGGTCAGATTCGGAGTGAGTTTTCTGCCACCGACGCTCTAGCCGTCTCAGCTATTGTTTCATCGCCCTCAGCTCCGAAGAAAACCACGGGGCTGTCCGGGCTCCATGCAATCGGAGAGGGCGCTTCGGAGCCAGACAGTCGATAGCCCTGGTTAACTCCGCATTCCAGCGGGCCACCAGGGAATCAGCTGAAAGGCCATCAACATGGGATAAAGCATCCCCTACCACTCTCTGGAAACCATTTGGATCCATTAAGTGGCGGGGGCAGACCATCCAAATTGGTCCCACCTCTCTGCAGAGGGGAAGGGTCGCGGAGAAGTCCAGTTGCACCAGGAAGTGATCTGACCATGGCACTTCTTTGGTTTCACTTTTACTTAGTGTCAGATCACCCACGTCACTAGAGGTGAATACCAGGTCTAAGACATGTCCATGACTATGAGTTGGGCCCAACTTATTCAGGGACAGCCCCATGGAGGCCATGCTTTCCACGAAGTCCCGAGCGGCCCCTTGTAAGGTCGTGTCGGCGTGGATGTTAAAATCCCCTAGGACAACCAAACTAGGTGTCTCCAGGAGAACATCCGCCACGACCTGAAGCAGCTCGGACAGGGAATCCTTGGTGCAGCGGGGAGGTCGGTACACCAAAAGGAATCCTGTACTGCCCCTATTGCCCAACTTCCAGAACATGCACTCAGAAAACTGGGTCTTCCCAGTAGGACGCCTGATGCAAACTAATGACTTCCTAAAAATCACTGCAACCCCCCCTCCCCGCCCACATGACCTGGGTTGCTGTGCGTAAGAGAAACCTGGTGGGCAAGCGGCAGCAAGGACAGGCCCATCTGCCTCATTCAACCAGGTCTCTGTCACACAAGCCAGGTCAAATCCTCCATCCACAATCAGGTCGTGGATGGCAGTGGTTTTATTCATCATTGACCTGGCATTACACAGCAACACCTTCAGGTTATGTGGGTTTCCCCTGTTGATTCCAGTATCCATCTGGTCAAGGCCAGACCCGGAGGCAGGGATAGTCTTCAAACAACGACTAAACCTGCCTCCTCGGTAATGACATGGTCTGGTCTTAGCGTAACTCCGCCTCCTGCCCATGATCACCGAGATCGGATGTCCCAGTGCTTCCCCCCCTGTGGAACTTGTCCCAGCCATCGTGTTGGCTGGGGCCTCACTCCCAGGCAGCCCTTTGGCAATACATTCATTTTTATAGCTGCAATTCGACCCAACAAGGAAAGTTTCAATCTTGACCAAGTTTCTAAGTCCTTTTTAACTTCTGACCAACATTTTTCATAATTATCTTTAAATAAATTCAAATTTTTGGAAGACAAATTAACCCCTAGGTATTTCACTTTTTTAACCACATTTAATTCTGTTTCCTTCTGAAACCCGTCTGTTTCTAAAGGTGTCAAGTTTTTCCCCAGAACTTTAGTTTTTTGCTTATTCAACTTAAATCCCGCCACCTGACCAAACTCCTGAATCAGTTCTAAAACTCTTTTTGTACTAGATTCTGGCTCCTGTAATGTTAAAACCAAGTCATCTGCAAAAGCTTTCAGTTTATATTGTTTCACTCCGACCTGTATTCCTTGCACCAACCGGTCCTCCCTAATCATATTCAAAAGCACCTCCAGGGCTGAGATAAATAAAAGAGGGGAAAGGGGGCACCCCTGTCGTGTTCCTTTTTCAATTTTAAACTCTTCTGTCACCACATTGTTCACTATCAATTTAGCTTTTTGCTCTGAATAGATTGCTTCTATTCCATTTTCAAACCCCCGTCCCACTCCCATCCCTTCCAAATTTTTCTTCATAAACTTCCAAGAAATGTTATCAAAGGCCTTCTCCGCATCAATGAAAATTAACACTGCTTTAGTGTTAATATTAGTTTGCAAAAGTTCCAAAATATCAATAATGTTCCTAGTGTTATCAAACAAATGTCTACCTGGGAGAAAGCCTGCCTGGTCCTTATGAATTACTTCATTTAGCACTTTTTAAAATCTACTTGCCAAAATATCTGCAAAAATTTTGTAATCCACATTTAGGAGTGAGATGGGACGGTAGTTCTTAAGTTGAGTCTTTTCAGTTTCCAGTTTAGGTATCAATGTGATGAAAGCTTCTTTCCACGTTTCCGGTGCCTTCTTCCCCTCCATAATCTGATTACAAACCTCCATTAGTGGTTGTGTCAAATAGTCTTTTAATGTCTTATAGTACTTGGAGGTAAATCCATCTGGGCCTGGAGATTTGCCTAGTTGCATGTTCTGAATGGCACCTTCGATTTCCTGTTGTGTTATTCTGTAATTCAAGATTGTTCTCTTCTCCTGAGATAGTTTTGGTAATCCATTAACTTTTAAAAATTGGTCTATCTCAGTCTCTTCCTGAGGCCCTTGGGTAAAAAGTTTTTTGAAATATCTCTGGAAACACTTTCTAATTTCTTCTGGTTTCTGAATATTTCTCCCTTCAACTTCCAGATTGGTAACAAAGTTCAAATTTTGTCTCTTTTTCAACTGCCATGCTAGCAGTTTTCCACATTTGTTCGCCGATTCAAATGATCTTTGTTTCATTTGTTTAATTTTCCATTCAACTTCTTGGTTTATCAATTTCGCATATTGTGCTTGATGGAATTTAATTTCTCTTAGAACCTCTTTTGATTTTGGTTTTAGTCTCAGTTTCTTTTCTCCGTCTCTTATCTTCTCTAGTATCTTGTCCTTTATTCCATTCCAGAGTTTTTTCTTAATCGTATTCTGTTGTATCAGAAACCCTCTCATTACTGCTTTACTTGCGTCCCAGATTGTTCTTTTTTCCACCGAGGTGTTCAAATTAATTTCAAAATAGTCTTTTAAAGTTTTTTGGGCCTTCTTCACAATCTCCTGATCTCTTGGTAGGGTGTCATTCATTTTCCATCTGAAGGAACCGATTGGAGTAAGTCTCAATTCCACTTTCAAGGCGTTATGGTCGGAGCAAGTTTTAGGGCAGATTTCCACTTTTCTAGTCTTAGGTGCCAGCCCTCTAGTTGTCCATATTTGGTCGATTCTTGTCCATGACAGGTGGGCCTCAGAAAAGAATGTTCCTTCTTTACCTAAGGGGTTCTTTGTCCTCCAAATGTCAATCAAGTCCATACTGTCAGTTAGGTCAAAGAAAGTTTTGGGTAGTCTGCCATCTTTAGTTAAATTTTGATTTTGTGACTTATCCATGTAAGTAGAGACCACCCCATTCATATCTCCCATCATAATGATGTTGGTATAGTCCAGATAGTCCAGCATTATCTCATGCAGCTTCTTATAAAATTCCGATTTTCCCTCATTTGGTGCATAAATTCCTAATATCAAAAATTTTTCTCCTTGTGTTTGTATTTCAATTGCCAAAATTCTTCCTTGCTCATCTTTAAATAAAAATTTCGGTGACAGGTTCTCCTTTGCATAAATCACCACGCCTCTTTTCTTAACTTTGTCTGATGAAATAAATTCTTGGCCTAATCTTTTGTTAATTAGCACTTTCCTGTGGAGCCTGGTCACATGCGTTTCCTGCAGACAAATAATGTCCAATTGTTCTTTTTTCAATATGTGAAAGATTCTTCTTCTTTTTTCCGGAGAATTTCCGCCATTAATATTCTAACTAAAGAGCTGCAGAGATATCCTGGATCAATCTGTTAATCCTATAGTGATGTGTCTTCCTTTTCGTCTAAACCCCAAGGTGCTGGTGTTGGTACAGATGCAGGCAAAGGTGGTGGCCAAGATGCTGCTGCTCCCTTTTGAAGGTCCTCTTCGTAGTCTTTCAAAAACTTTTGTTGATCCTTCTGCTGTTTTAATTTTAACTTTCTTTCCTTTAAAGTTAAAGGATAGTCCTTGGGGAAACTCCCACCTATAAGGAATTGAGTTGCCTCTTAACAGTCTTGCAAGTTCTGTATAAGTAGCTCTAAGGTCCAAAAGTTGTTTCGGTATGTCTCTGTAAATTTCTGCTCTTTTGCCTTGAATTTCCAGTGTTTTCCCAAAATGTAGGCCTAGTATTTTGTCTCTTTCTTGTCTGGATCTCAAGATAATCAAACAATCTCTAGATCTGTTCTTCCCAACCACTCTTCCCAGTCTGAAAGCAGTAACAATTTTAAAGTCCTTGTCTTCTTCTATACCCCAGAACTTTGATAGTTCTGATGTCAGATAACCAATCAGGTCTCCTTGTTCAAGTTCTGGGATGGCTCTTAATCTAAGGTTATTTTCCCGATTCTTCAATTCCACCATAGACAGGTAGGCTTGCTGGTCGTTAATTTGCTTGCACAGTGGCCTTACCTCCCCTTTTATTGCCTCGGCCTTCTGATTTGCTTGTTCTGCCTTTTGATTAGCTTCCTCCGCCAATTTACGATTTTCTGCAGTTGTTGCTTGAAGATTCCCAATTGCTTGTGTATGTTGAGTGACTTGCTCAGTCAATTTATTGATAGTGGCTGTAACTTGATCAAATTTTTTCGACTGTTCATCAGCTTTTTTATTTAAAGCTGCCAGTTGTTCCAAAATTTGTTGAGAGACTGGGTCAAGTCCTCCTGAAGCCATATCCTCTGGGGCTGGCTGCTCAACTTGTCCTTCTTGCAGTCCTAAGACAATTGGGACAGATGATCTACGTGGCTGAGATGTCAAAGTTGTTTGTAACAGTTGTACAGATTGTTGTACAGCTTGTTTTGCTTTCGTTTTGGCCGCCCTTGTTTTCCCTGTGCCACTCATTCCACAGCTGTCTATGCGTCAAGGTCAAACTGTAAGCAGTCCCATGGGAAAAACAATCCAAAGCATAAACAACTAGGCAGAAGATAACCAAAATAATATGCAGTTCCCAGAGACTTATTAATCCCAAATCCTCTAGGGGGAGCACCCCTGTAATTCAGAAAAAGAAAAGAGCTTTTTCCGCCATTAAAATCCAGCAGTCCAAAATAAATTACAAAGGCACCTTCAATGCCCCTTTAAGCGTGCAGAGCTTTTCCCAAGTTAAAACAAAGTTTCAGAGACGGTGCAAGTAACAGTCCTTATTTGTATCCACCAGTAACGCTCAAAAGTAGCACTTTCAGCATTGAATACAGTTTCCGCAATTTGACAGTTCTCTTATTTCCTGACAGTCCGCAGGTTTGGTTTCTTAAACCTTTGTAATCCACCAAGAGGAGGGAAATTTCCAGTCAATATCCAATCAATTAATACAAAACTGATCCTTTTAGCTTCTCAATAACAAACTCAAACATTGCACAATAAGCCAAACTTCTTTTGTAATCCCTTTCAAAGCGCTTCCCGCTTGTCAGAGTCTTTGCTTTGATCTTTAAGCATAGCCGGAAGACGGACTTCCTGTTTGCATCTCCCGTTTTCAGCCGAATTAATAAATTTAGTCCCAAAAATTTGTAATCCTTACTCACGAGTATGAAGTTTAGAATCTGATGTTCCAGGAAGAAAGGACAGCGCTCATCAGCAGCAGCCGCGCGGCTTCGCTTCCTCAGAAAGAGCGATGAACTCACAGCACCGCTCCCCCTTCCACGTTCCGGAGCCCCTTACGGGGTTCCTTCTTCGTTTCCGGGGTCGCTTCTGGTGCCCGCCGAGTCCCACGGCCACAGGCTCACTCTGCCTGTGGTTTTTCTTGATGGGTCTCCGCTCTGCCGCAGCGGACGACCCTTTTCCGCGGAGCCCCTCTTCACAGCGCGAAGAGGACCGCCATTGCCGTTTCGCGCCGCCTCCGGAAGCCCAAAGGAATTTCAGAAATAGACTGGAAAGAGAAGCTGCTGAATTGCAACTCATTACCAAACTTAAAACCATGGAGAGACCTGGTCTGAACAGAGACATTGGATTCTTATCTCATTATACATGACTAAGCCATTTTTCACCTTCTCACCCCTTGCCTTTTCCTGTAAGACCTATTGCAGTCGTTAAGAGTCGTCAACAGGCTCATCTCAGCTATCTGCCAATCACCCATTCCCACCACCCTCCTGAGTAATACTCCTCCCCACCTTCTCACTATATAGAAGGATCTGGCAACTTCTGTTTCAGTGTATCTGAAGAAGTGTGCATGCACACGAAAGCTCATACCAAGAACTAACTTAATTGGTCTTTAAGGTGCTACTGGAAGGAATTTTTTTATTTAAACAAGATGAATTTTAACAGGGAGAAATGTAAAGTATTGCACTAGGGCAAAAAAAATGAGAGGCACAAATACAAGATGGGTGACACCTGACTTGAGAGCAGTACATGTGAAAAGGATCTAGGAGTCTTGGTTGACCACAAACTTGACATGAGCCAACAGTGTGACGCGGCAGCTAAAAAAGCCAATGCAATTCTGGGCTGCATCAATAGGAGTATAGCATCTAGATCAAGGGAAGTAATAGTGCCACTGTATTCTGCTCTGGTCAGACCTCACCTGGAGTACTGTGTCCAGTTCTGGGCACCACAATTCAAGAAGGACACTGACAAACTGGAACGTGTCAAGAGGAGGGCAACCAAAATGGTCAAAGGCCTGGAAACAATGCCTGATGAGGAACGGCTAAGGGAGCTGGGCATGTTTAGCCTGGAGAAGAGGAGGTTAAGGGGTGATATGATAGCCATGTTCAAATATATAAAAGGATGTCACATAGAGGAGGGAGAAAGGTTGTTTTCTGCTGCTCCAGAGAAGCGGACACGGAGCAATGGATCCAAACTACAAGAAAGAAGATTCCACCTAAACATTAGGAAGAACTTCCTGACAGCAAGAGCTGTTCGACAGTGGAATTTGCTGCCAAAGAGTGTGGTGGAGTCTCCTGCTTTGGAGGTCTTTAAGCAGAGGCTTGACAGCCATATGTCAGGAGTGCTCTGATGGTGTTTCCTGCTTGGCAGGGGGTTGCACTCGATGGCCCTTGTGGTCTCTTCCAACTCTATGATTCTATGATATGCCACCACAAGGAACATTTCCTTGGCCTCAGAGAAATCTCCTCCTGCCCTCTGCAGTTCGTTCCTCTACCTGAAAAAGCAATGAGGACTAGGATAAAAAATAAAATTATAAGAGGGAAAACAATTTTGGGGGAGAGTTGAGACATTCTAGAAGACTTTGGGCAATTAGTGAAACATTTTAGGGTATCTCCCCCTCACTTTACCAGATCCTGGGAAATATCTCAGGTGAGGATGTATTTTAATTGATTGTCTGATTTTATGTTAATGTGTTATACATTTGATGTTAGCCGCTCTGAGCCCGGCTTCGGCTGGGGAGGGCGGGATATAAATAAAACATTATTATTATTATTATTATTATTATTATTTATTATTATTATTATTATTATTATTATTATTATTATTATTATTATTATTATTTCAGTGAAACTGTCTCTCACCTGCTGCTCCTGAAGCTTTTTAATGTTTAATAGGTTATTGTATTTTAATATTCTGTTGGAAGCCGCCCAGAGTGGCTGCGGTATAAATTATTATTATTATTATTATTATTATTATTATTATTACTCAGGAGGAAGCTCCTTTCAGCCAGGCTCCTCTTTGTTTTTCTAGCTCTGTCTGCTTCCTCACCCGCCCTCTCCAAATGGGTGAAAGCAGCAAGGAGAGGGAGCCAAGCTGCCATTAGGGAAACTGGGATAAGGAGAGAGGGAGTACTGACAAGGGAGAGCAGTGAGGTCCACTGATGCCATCTAGCCTTCCCCCCAACCACAAATTATACTATTATTATTATTATTATTATTATTATTATTATTATTATTATTATTATTAATTTATATACCGCTTGATTTTTATAAAAAAATATCTCAAAGCGGTTTAATGCATATTTAACATCAATAAAACAATCTAGAATCAAACATTTCTGAAGAATGTCAAATATAAAGTATACAGTCAAAGCAACATATTTAACAGGAAACTAAAATATTATCTTAAAATATTTCAAAAGAAAACATTACAAAGGAGGTCGACTACAGAATACATATTTAACACAAAGTTAACAAAACAACAACAACTTGAACATTTCAAAAGAAAACATTGCTAAGTGAAGCCAACTATAAAATGCACATTGAAAACAGCATAGTTTACAAGCCGGTTGACTGACTGAACCCAAAGAGTACTCCTTAATGGTTCCTCAAATCCTCTATTACAGCAGTCCATTGCTGCCTCTTGTGGCAGTGAGTTCCATAGCTTAATTCCTCACTGTGCGAAGGGTTTCTTTTATATATCCTGACTCTTCCACCATTCAGCTTCCTGTGACGCCCCCAAATTCTAGCGCTAGGAGAAATAAAAAGCTTTTCTCTACCTACTTTTATAATTTTATAATCGTGTCACTTCTTACTTGCTTTTTCTCTAAACTAAAAAGTTCCCAATTCCGCAACCTTTCTGCACAGCCGAGTTCCTCCATCCCCTCGATAATTTGGGCTGCCCTTTTCTGAAGGTGGAGTTGGGACCACTGGGTGCAAAGTACAACTTCTGGAAAATCTCATTTATCCCTTTTTGGGGGGAGGGAAGTTTCCAGCCCCGAAGAGCAGAGCAGACACTTCAACGTGGATGTGAAGTCTCTGAAAACAGAGAGGACGGTGACCAGGGGTCAGAGAGCGGGGCTTGTCCCTCCCCAGGACTTGGAAAACATGGTACATCGGCGGCAGCAGAGCTCCACGACTCTTGTGAGATGCACAATCAAAATAAATGGTACATAAAGTGCTTTTAAAATGAAGCAGCACACCTTTTTATGGTCCACAATTCTTTTGTTTTGCTGTGGAGAACAACCAGGCTTGGACGTCTCCTGCAAAGGCCTGACTAAGCAGGGCCTACTAATCATCATGGAACATCTTCTCCCCAGGGACTGATTTCTTGTTTCGTTTTGTTTTTTCAAAGGAAGAACAGAAAAAGATAACAAATGCAGAATTGTTCTTTTATTGTTTATAAGGTGTGAAATATACTTGGAGTCGAGAGTGGATTTCATGCTCTTTATTCAGCTCATAGTGGTGAGGAGGAATGAATGTTCCCCCACAATATCTACTTTATATACATTGTTTACACAATGGGCCCCACATTATTGGCTAAACAATACTGAAGTATCAGATCTGGAAGGACATGGTAATAGATTTGGTTAGCATGCTTAATTTTGGTATGAGAAAACAAATGTGCACAAGGGATTCCTGAACCGCATTATAAGTAAATCAATTCACCAAGTATGGGACAAATATAAGAATTTATTAGAGAACAAGACACCTTTGTGGCTTTCCCCATTAGAAACCATATCTGTAAAAAGAGGTAAACACGAAACTGGGCAACATACAAAGATCTGTTAACAGAAGTAGAAAACAAAGGTGAAAGAATATGAGGATATAAAAGCTCTGTTAACAGGTTGGTTACAATATTGCCAAATAAATGACATATTCAGAGGTGACAAAGAGAAGGACTTTGGGAAGGAATTCTCAAAGTTCAAAAATGAATTATTAGAAAATAATGAGAAATTGTTATCAAGAATGTACAAACCACTGCTGGAATGGGAGACGAAAGATGAAGAGGTTAAAGCTGTAATGATACACTTGGCAAAAGACAGGTTAGAATATACTACTTGAATCATAGGAAAAGCTATGGAAAGAGATTTTAAAATTCACGGCATGTAGTTCATTAAAAGAAAATTACGGTATATGAAGATGTACTGATGGTATTTGACTCCAGTAAAGCTTGCTGAAATGTATAAAGATATCTCTAATTTATGCTGGAAATGTAAGGATAAGGAAGGAACTATTTTTTTCATATGTGGTGGATGTGTAAAAAGGTAAAGGGCTTCTGGGAAATGATACACAATGAACTTTTTAAAATTCTTAAAATTACGTTTGTTAAAAAAAGAGAGGCTTTTTTACTAGGAGTAATAGGAGGAGAATTGCCAAGGAAGCAAGAGACTGTTTATTTATGCGACTACAGCATCCAGAATGCTACTAGCCCAGATGTGGAAAGAAGGGAAGGTCCCAACGAAAGAAGAAGGGATGACTAGATGACTGGCTAAGGAATATAATTACATGCAAGGAGAATAAAGGGGGGGGGAATGGAAACCAGGGGGGGGGGCAAGGGGAAAAGCCATTTATTGCAAATTTGGATTGGATATCTGTGTACCAAAAGGAAAAATGTTATTTTGAAAAATGAAAATAAAAAATATATATTTTTAAAAATAGTTTAGAAAACGTTTTGGGGCGCCCGTGCAGCTGATCCAGCGGGGCTTTCCGGAGGCGAGACCAGCGCCTCTCCTCGCTCTCTGCCCGGAGAAGCACAGAGGCTCCTGCCGCTCGGCTCCGAAACGGTTAAGAGCAGCGGCGACAGAGCTGAGATTCCTAGAGGGGAGGGGAAAAAAAGGCTGACGGGAGAATAGCAGCTTCCGCTTCCTGTCCCGCTAGGGGGGGGGAGAGATGCCGAATATGGCGGCGGCTGTCCTTCCTCGCGGAGGCGCTGGAGGTGGGTCATATTGTTATATATTATAACTGGGGGGGGGGAGTGGGGGTGCTGCTGGAGGGAGTTGTGGGGAGGGATTAAAAAAAAACCCTGTTAGGCAAACCGTTTCAATGTAAGTTTTTTTCTGCGTCTCCTTTTTCTAGTCGTCAGTTTATCCAGATTTTCACATTTTTAAAGATCTCTTGAAAATTGTTCAGCATTTTGGTGCAGATCTCGCCTAATGCTCACGCTTTTGCAAAGGGTAATTCCACAAATATTTACTTTTCCCATAATTAATGCATTCTGTATATAATTCCGCTAAAGTAATGCATTTATAGGGCTTTCCCCCTTTGTATGGGGGTAGGACATCTTTTCCCAATGGAAGGGCGGATCTTTCTCCTGCTCTCTTCCCTGCAGGCCAACTTGGGCAGGTGGGGGAGCTTCCTTGGGCTCCCCATAGGGCTTGGGGTCAAGGCAAACCCTTAAGCATTGGGAAACCTTCTGCTGGGGCTCCCCCCTGGAACTTGTAATAATTTTTATCTGGCCTGATTTTACTATAATTTATTAAAATTGTATACCTCCCTATACCCACAGGCCTTATGGCAGTTCACAGGATAAAATCGCAATATAAAAACTCAAAAGTACATAATCAAAACATAAAATCAACCCAATAACGCCCCCCAAAAGAACCACACACATTTAAAAACATTTGTGTTTCAATTAAATACAGCAGTTCTGGGCAGAAGAGGTTAAAAAAGAGGAGAAACAAGCAACTTCAAGTCCACATTAAAATTACAAGCGTGACTGAGGCCTTACTTAGACAGGCTAATACTATTACTACTCCCAACACCCCTGAGCACCCTCTCCCACCAGTGTCTTGCGTCGGTAATGGACTGGATGAGAGCCAACAAATTGAAGCTCAATCCAGATAAGAGTGAGGCTCAGTTAGTGGGTGCTTCCCTAGAGCAGTGTTTCCCAACCGGTGTTCCGCGGCACACTAGTGTGCCGTGAGACGTTGCCTGCTGTGCCGTGGGAGGGAGGCGGGCGAGTCGGGCGGCGAGAGGCGGGGCGGCGGCGGCGAGGAGAGGCCGCCCAGCGCGGGGCTCTCGC
This sequence comes from Podarcis bocagei, assembly GCF_964188305.1. Taxonomy (NCBI): domain Eukaryota; kingdom Metazoa; phylum Chordata; class Lepidosauria; order Squamata; family Lacertidae; genus Podarcis; species Podarcis bocagei. The sequence goes on from NC_138126.1 coordinate 9,372,191, forward strand.
CGTCTGCCTGCCTGCGTGCCGCTGACGTCCCGGGGCTGTAACGTGCCCCACATAGGCACACGCGGGGCGGTGAGCTCCCTCCCTCCCACATCCCATCGCCGGCTCTGCACCAGGCGGTAGAGCTCGGCGAAGTCGCCGCGCTGGAAGGCCAGCAGCGCGCGCGCTTTGGCCAGGCTCTCGCCCGCCTGCGCCTCCAGGCACGGCGCCTCGGCGTCGGGCAGCAGCGAGCCCAGGAAGCGGCCCTGCCGGCCGGGGTCGCCCGCCTGCAGCAGCGCCTCGCTCCCCGCTCCCCCCCAAAACCATCCCCAGTACCGTGTCTGGCTGCAGCAGGGAAGCAGACCCAGAACCGCCAGCCTACCCAAGACCGGACGCTGCACAGCTGCTGATGGCGAGGCGGCTGCCGCCGCCTCTTTCTCCGCCTTCCTGCATAAAGTGGGATTTATTTTCATAATGAAAAGAGAGAACGAGGAGGGAGGAGTGCAGATGCAGCCCAAGTCCTGGCGACCCGGATTGCGGCGGCTTGGAGGAGGACCATCGGGGGGCAATAAATAAATAAACTGTAGATAAAACTCTAAAGCGACTCCCGCCCGCCCCAGAATCTCTCCTATTCTGCCCCTCGGGCTTTCCCAGGAAAGTAAAGTTTGCAGGAATTTATTTATTGGATCCCCAGTTGGGTGAGGATTGGGGGTTGGTCAAATCCAGGCGTACACCCCGCCTCCAGCTCAAGTTCCTGTTTTGCACAGGAAATTTCCTTTCCTTCCCTTCCTTTCTTTGCTTGGCTTGCAAAAACATCGTCCTCTTCCTCGTGTCTCCATCGCGGGAGGAAATTTGGAGGCGAGGAAAACCATATTGTGGTCAGCGGCAGTTTCACCCCTCGCTTTCCCTTTGCCTGATGGCCCGTTTTTTCCCCTTTTCCTTTTTGCAAGCGTGCGGAGTGGCTGCGCCCCGGTAGCAGTCCCTGCTAACATGCAAGATGAGAAAGAATGCCTCTATCTACCATTACCTTCTATGCTGTTACTATTTTTTTTTTTTTTACATAAGTAAAAAGTGACCTTTCCCCATCTGGCATGGTGGTGTGCCTTGAGATTTTTTTCATGAAACAAGTGTGCCTTTGCCCAAAAAAGGTTGGGAAACACTGCCCTAGAGCAGATGGCTGGAAGGTCGCCTGCAATTGATGGGGTTACACTTCCTCTGGAGGAGCAGGTTCATAGCTTGGGGGTTCTCCTGGATCCTTTGCTGTTGCTTAAGGCTCAAATGGCCTGGAGTGCCTTTCATCACCTTTGGCTGGTGTCCCTATCTGGACAAGGATAGCCTATCTACCATTGTCTATGCTCCAGGAACTTCAACGTTAGATATAGATATGTGTTATACGTAGGGCTGCCTCTGAAGATAGTTTGGAAACTTCAGCTAGTGCAGAATTCAGCGGCCAGGTTGCTCACCAGAGTAAGGTGGGTGAGCATATTACCCCCATCCTGATCCGACTGCACTGGCTACCAGTTAGTTTCCGGGCTTAATTCAAGGTGCTGGTTTTGACCTATAAAGCCTTACATGGCTCAGGATCACAATACTTCAAGGGCTGCTTCTTTCCATATGAACCTAGCCTGATCCTGAGGTCCTCCTTCGTGGGCCTCCTCCTCAAGTGGTCTGGAGGGTGGCTGCGCGCCTGTGGAATGCTCTCCCCAGGGAAGTTCACCTGGCGCCTTCCTTATACACCTTTGTTGTTGATTAGTCATCTTAGTTGTGTCCAACTCTCTGTGACCCCATGAATCAGAGCATGCCTTGGAAATTCACTTTCCTCTCAAAGCTTCTCCTGTTTTATGTCCATGGAGCTTTCATGGAATAATACGGGAGTGGGTTGCCAGTTTCTTTTAAGATATTTATTAAAGTTGCAAAATGTTACAAAAATAAGAAGAAGAAAAAAGAAAATACAAAATACAGAAAAATGAAAACAGTTAAAAACAAATCAATATTTCCATATCTTGTCTTTCGTTTGCTTGTTTCCCTGACCTCCTTGCTCCTCCCTTTTTTGTATTCCAGTTCAATTAGTTAATTCAGCAAATCCTTTCCCTCTTTGTTTTTATCTTAATCCTTTATCTTAATATACAACAACAACAAATTTATTAAATTTGTGAGGTCCATGCCTTTACACAAAATACCATAAAACATTATTAAAAGATAAACAATAAGATTATAAAAGTAGGCTAAAATTCATGCCATGCTGTCCCAGCAAGGAAACTACCCAATAAACCCCACCATTCAGGGAAGAAGATACAACAACAGGTTAGGAGAGCAATGGGAGGGACCTCACCGTTTCATCCAGGAACCATACCCTAGTTTTCATAGCCTTCACCACAAAGACCGCTACCACGTGAGAAATCCGTGGATCAGCGTCCACCAGTAAAAACTTTACTTGGTCCTCAGAGTTGACTATTGATTTGGGAATAGTTTGTAACATCGCATCCCTGAAGGTCGAATAGATGGGACAATACAACATGTAATGTATGAGATCCTCTTTGGTTCTCATATAACAAGGACATATACGCTGCTCTACTGGGATTTTTGCATATCTGCCTGACAGATAGGCCGTAGGAATGGTTTGAAAACGGGCCATAGTAAAGGCTCTCCGAAGAGTGGGATTGGTGATATTCGCCAAGTAATTGGCACAGATTTTGACTGCTTTCAGTCGGGGAAACCAGTGGGAGGACCCTGGGATCTGTATTTTTGTGGTATCTAACAGAGCGTCTCTCTCCAGGATCCATTTCCGGACTTTGTCCGGGCTCCACCGTTTGAGGATATTAAACTCCGGTAGGGTGTATCTAACCAGGATCTCAGATAAGTTTTGGCGCCAAGTGGTGTTCTTTTGAAAAGATACAAAGGCTTGTTTGGCCAATAAGGTGTTTGAAGTGTTTGCAAGGTTGATGTAAAATCGTAGGAATCTTAAGTGGGCCCTGGCAGACACAGAGGGTAAACCAACCTCCACCCTCAAGAAAGCTGCTGGGGTTCCTTGAGGAAGGCCTAGAATCCTCTTGAGATAATAGTTTTGCAAAATTTCAAGCCGTTCCAACAGCCTCTGGTTCCACCCCCAGAGTTCTATCCCATATAACATCTGGGGAATAGCTTTCCCAACAAAAGCTCTTAATGCTGGGATCACCAATTGTCCTCCCCTGGTATGGAAGAAACTAAGCAAAACACCAGTTGTTCTTCGTGTTAAGATGGTTACAGCCTTAAAGTGGGCTAGCCAGCTAGATGTAGCCTGGAATGTAACACCCAGATATTTAAAAAAAGGGCACTGTTCAATCACATGTTCATCTAAAGACCATCTAAAGGTGTGGCGAGCTCTAGTGAACACCACAATTTTTGTTTTGTCATGGTTTATCTTTAGTGAATTATGGGAACAGTAGGCTGCGATCCCCTCCAGCAGGCTGCGTAAGCCTCTTCGGGTGAGTGCCATTAAAGCCATATCATCGGCATATAGGAAAATATTCAGGCGTTTACCTTCAAGGGCTGGAGCCGATGACTTGTACTTTGCCATGTACTGAACAATGTCGTTTATATAAAAGTTAAAAAGAAATGGGGCTAACAGGCATCCCTGTCTGACCCCTTTCACCAATGGCAATGGGTCCGTAAGAGTTCCCGATGACCCAGTTCTGATTTTGACTGTAATGTCTGTATGTAACTCTCTGAGAATTTTTAAAAGTCGTCTGTCAATGTCCGTTTCATATAATTTTTTCCATAGTCTATCTCTACAGATTGAGTCGAAGGCAGATGTCAAGTCAACGAAGGCCACAAAGAGTCTGCTCTTATACGCTTTTGCATATTTAGCTACCAGGGTCTGTAGTACCATGCAGTGACCTATCGTATTGTGGCCCTTTCTAAATCCTGCCTGTTCCTGGTTGAACAGGTTAGAATGGTCCGCCCAATCTACCAGCTTGTTTAATAAGTACCGGGTATAAAGTTTGTATGCAATGTCCAGAAGGCTTATAGGGCGGTAGTTTGCTGGATCTTGAATATCTCCCTTCTTGTAGATAGGGTCTACCACACTTAGTTTCCAGTTTACTGGGATTTTACATGTGTTATTTATTGCCGTAAAAAGTTTGGCCAAAAAGATGGCCCACCATTGGGCATTTGATTTAAAAACCTCAGGGGGGATCATGTCCTCACCAGGAGCTTTGCCATTTTTTAAAGTTTTAATTAGCTGTAGGCACACTGATTCCGTAACAGGATCCCAACTAGCTAGATGCTCATTCTTCAATGAGAGGAACGGACTCAAATTAGCAGTATTTGAGAGTGTGTATAGCTTGAGAAAGTGTTGATACCACACATCGGATGGAATACTGCTGTTTACAATTTTTCCTTTGGATGAGACTCCCTGTGCTACTATTGCCCAGAATTTTCTATCGTCTCGCGATTTAATCGCCTTATCAAGTGCCTCCCATTGTTCCTTCCTGTAAAGGGATTTCTTGAGTTTTAAGGTGTTTTTATAGTGAGAGCGCCATCTGTGGAAATTTACCATAGATGACAAAGTCCTCTCCTGTTTTACCTTATATTGTTATTTCCTAAGCAGGGATCTTAGCTTCCAGCAGTCTTTGTCAAACCAGACCCCCGATTTGTTATGTTGTTTGGGAGGCCTGGTGTTTATAAGAAATGGGAAAAGGGACTCTGAGACCCGCTGATATAGTGAAAAAGGATCAAAGTTAGGTAAAGGACACTGGTCTCTCAGAACCAATAAATCTGGAGAGTGCAGGTGTTGATTGATTTTAAGCTCCAGCTCGCTGTTCCATTTACGCCTGCGTGGGGCCGGTGCTTGAGGAGGGGCTGCACAATGTAGATGTTGTAATCCCCCTGATTTGAGGGGAGTTAGTGAGATTGCTCTAGGAAGATGGTCGCTCTCAGTTCTGTTAAAAGTGCTGAGACCCTGTGCCCTCTCCAAAATTGTAGGAGAGACCAGGATATGGTCAATCACACTTGCACCACAAGGGCCGATAAAAGAGAAGAAACCTCCTGACCTATCCATGTAAGTACCATGCAGGTTGTACAAATTATGCTTAAAAGCAATCTCCAGTAATGTAATACCTGCCTTATTCAAGACCTTTTCATCAGAACTCCAAGGGATAAACCAGTCTGCCTCTGGTAAAAACTGGGTTTTGGAGCCATATGAATTGATGTCGCTGCCTATCCTGGCAATAAAGTCACCTGCCAGCAGGATGTTCCAGTCAGGAAATTCTATTTTGGCCTTCTCCAAGCGTGACTCCAAATCTTCCCAGATTTGTACTGTCTGAGAGGAAGTACACACGGGGGGAATATAAATGTTGAAACATAGAAGATCTCCTCCTGTCTTATTGGAGATAAGTAAAATCTGAAAATTGTTGTTCTTCATCCACTGCAGTTGTCGCACCCTGTACCCTTGCTCTATAGGAATAAAAGTGACCAAACCGCCACTAGGTCGGCCACGGTTATTTAGTTTTTTCGCAGGGGTAGCAAAAGCCACATAACCCTGTAAGTAAGGGGATGAGAGTCTAGGCACCAGGTCTCTTGTAGACAAATAATCTGGAATTTTGAGAGAAAATCCAGAAAATCAGCATCGCCCTGCTTAGACAGCCAGCCCGCCACATTCCACGATAAGATGTGGAAATATGGTGGTGAGGGGAACAAAGGTAGACTCCTCCGTTTGTTCTTTAGGATGATGGAATGAATGTTTTTGTAGAGGTGGAGTGAGCTGTTGAGATCATTTGTGCTAGGTACTAACCTAGTGAGTTTTGTTTCCCTGGCGTGGTGTCCCCTCGCGGTATCTGTCTTTCAATCCTCCATCTGAATGCCATCTAAGGATCCTGAGGCATCCACAAAGATTGAACCGTTCCTACTATCTTAATATATTATAGCTTTAGATTATCACCTGTTAACAATCCATTTTTACATATTCCTTTATGTCAGGGAACTGCCATCGGAGGAAAGGGAGGTGGAAGGGCTCACAGAGGCTGGGAGGGAGTCAGCAGCGAAAGCAGGGACCAGCAGGGGGAGAGAGGGGTCTCTGGAGGAGGGTCTCATGAATGCGGAGAGAGACGCAGCAGCAAAAGCAGGAACTAGCAGGGAAGAGGGAGGGATCAGGGACACGTCCAGCGAGAACAGCGGGGAGGTGTCAGAAGCTCCCATAGGGAGACCCATGCTTCGCCGGAAGCTGCCACGTCGTGAGTCCAGAAGACGCGTTTCCGTTAAGGAGCTTCTATGCTGGAAGCGCTTCCGCAGACAGCCACTGTCGGAATCTACGAGTGACTAGGGCAGACATGTTTGAGGAGCTCTGTCACACACAGGTTTGTGGAGTTGCACAAACTCTGAGGGACCACGATTTTACGCACAAGCAGCTAATCATCCCATCACACTTTATAACATTGCTGCTAAAAACCACTTTGCTGTGGATTAGTCATCTTAGTTGTGTCCAACTCTCTTAGAGCATGCCTTGGAAACTCGCTTTCCTCTCAAAGCTTCTCCTTTTTTACGTCCATGGAGCTTTCATGGCATAATACTGGAGTGGGTTGCCAGTTTCTTCTCCAGGTGGATCACATTTAGTCTAAACTCTCGGCTGACCTGTCTGTCTTAGGTGGCCTTGCACGGCATAGGTCATAGCTGAGTTATTCAAGCCCCTTCGCCACGACAAGGCAGTGATCCATGAAGGGGTATACACCTTTAGGTGCCATGCAAACATGTTCCTTTTTAACCAGGCTTTTGCTTGATATGTTTGACATCCTATAGTCTTTTTCAAACGTGGCTCTTTTTTGGGGGGTGTTAATTGGGTTGTTTTTATACTGATTATATATGATGCGATCTTTTCTGTGAACCATGCTGAGTCCTCCGGGTGTAGGGCAGTATTTAAACTCAATAAATAATAATACCATATTAATACTTTCATTATTGGTACCCCACGGATCTGACTGGGTTCCCCAGCCACTCTAGCTGGCTTCTAACAAATATAAAAGCATAACAAAACATCTAAAACTTCCCTCTACATAGCTGCCTCCAGTTGTCTTCTAAAAGTTATATACTTGTTTGTTTACTTGACATCTGACGGGATAGCTTTCCACAGGGTGGGCACCACTACCAAGAAGGCCCTATGCCTCGTTCCCTGTAACTTCCCTTCTCACAGGGAGGGAACTGCCACAAGGCCCTTGGAACCTGGATCTCTGTGTCCTGACTGATTGATTGGTGTGAAGACTCTCCTTTAGCATTTCATCAGTTTGCCTTTTTATTCCATCAGGAGATGTTGAAGGGATGCTGGCAGAAGGGGAACAATCAGAAGTGTCACCCAAAGAATCCAAAGAGCAAAGGAAGCTGAGGGTTCAAGATGGAGGCAGAAGGCGAGAAGGGAGACGAAAGCAGAAGCCGGAGGGTGACTCTTGTACGTCTCAGGGTGGTGAAAATCAAATTCCCAGAGAGGAGAAAAAGCATGAATGCGCCGTGTGTGGAAAGAGATTTGGTTGTCGCTCAACTCTTACTTTACATCAAAGAACTCATACAGGGGAGAAACCGTATACATGTTTAGAGTGTGGAAAGAGCTTCAGTGTCAGTGGTAACCTTACCTCGCATCAAAGAACTCATACAGGGGAGAAACCGTATACTTGTTCAGAGTGTGGAAAGAACTTCAGTAATAATAGGCAACTTAAGTCACATCAAAGAACTCATACGGGGGAGAAACCGTATACATGTTTAGAGTGTGGAAAGAGCTTCAGTGAACGTGGCAATCTTACTAGGCATCAAAGAACTCATACAGAGGAGAAACCGTATACTTGTTCAGAGTGTGGAAAGAACTTCCGTCAGAGTAGCGCACTTAAGTTGCATCAAAGAACTCATACAGGGGAGAAACCGTATACATGTTTAGAGTGTGGAAAGAGCTTTATTTGGAGTAGCAGCCTTATGTTGCATCAACAAACTCATACAGGGGAGAAACCATATACATGTTCCGAGTGTGGAAAGAACTTCAGTCACATTAGCAACCTTAAGTTGCATCGAAGAACTCATACAGGGGAGAAACCGTATAAATGCTTGGAGTGTGGAAAGAGCTTCATTAAGAGTAGTGCCTTTATCTTGCATGGAAGAACTCATACAGGAGAGAAACCGTATACATGTTCCGAGTGTGGAAAGAGCTTCAGTCACTGTGGCCAGCTTACTAGGCATCAAAGATCTCATACAGGAGAGAAACCGTATACATGCTCCAAGTGTGGAAAGAGTTTCAGTGACAATGGTACCCTTACCTCGCATCAAAGAGCTCATACAGGGGAAAAACCGTATACATGTTCAGAGTGTGGAAGGAGCTTCAGTCAGAGTGGCCACCTTAAGTCGCATCAACGAACTCATACAGGGGAGAAACCGCATACATGTTTGGAGTGTGGAATGAGCTTCGCTCACCGCAATGGGCTTGCTAGACATCAACAAACTCATCAAGGCAGCAAACCTTATAAATGCTCTAAATGTGGCAAGAGCTTCAGTCGCATCGACTCCCTTTCCTCGCATGAAAGGATTCATACAGGGGAGAAACGATATACATGTTTCGAGTGTGGAAAGAGCTTCAGCCACAGTTCCAGCCTTACCTTGCATCAAAGATTGCACACAGGAGAGAAACCGTATAAATGTTTGGAGTGTGGCAAGAGCTTCAGTCGTGGTAGCTTACTTACATTGCATCAACGAACTCATACAGGGGAGAAACCGTATACATGTTCGGAGTGTGGAAGGAGCTTCAGTCGTAGTAGCTCCCTTAAGTTGCATCAAAGAACTCATACAGGGAGGAAATCTTAGAAATGTTTGGTGTATGGAAAGAACTTCAGTGACAGGGGCTCCCTTCCTAAACAGTAAAGAACTTGTACAAGGGAAACATCTTAGAAAGGGTTGGCGTGTGGGAAGATCTTTAATCATAACAAATAACTCCTACAGAGAGTAAACCAGTGATCGTGTTCTGGTCCCCCCCAGGACAGCCATTATTGGATTGGAAGAACCTTCTTGACAGTAAGAGCTGTTTTGACAATGGAACAGTCTCCCTCGGAAGGTGGCGGGCTCTCCTTCCTTGGAGGTTTTTAAGCAGAGGTCGGATGGGCTTCTGCTATGGATGCTTTAGCTGAGATTACTTCATTGCTGGGGGTTGGACTAGATGACCCTTTTGTTGTTTAGTCGTTTATTCATGTCCGACTCTTTGTGACCCCCATGGACCAGAGCACGCCAGGCACTCCTGTCTTCCACCACCTCCTGCAGTTGGGTCAGGCTCATGTTTGTAGCTTCGAGAACACTGTCCAACCATCTTGTCCTCTGTCGTCCCCTTCTCGTTGTGCCCGCCATCTTTCCCAAAATCAGGGTCTTTTTCAGGGAGTCTTCTCTTCTCATGAGGTGGCCAAAGTATTGGAGCCTCAACTTCACTATCTGTCCTTCCAGTGAGCACTCAGGGCTGATTTCCTTCAGAATGGAGAGGTTTGATCTTCTTGCAGTCCATGGGACTCTCAAGAGTCTCCTCCAGCACCATAATTCAAAAGCATCAATTCTTCGGCGATCAGCCTAGATGACCCTTGGGGTCCCTTATATCTACAGTTCTATGATTCTATATACATCATCTGCTAGACAGCTGTTGTCACAAGCTTGGCAAATCCAGGCATATACTTGATCATCAGATAATGCCAATATTATTCACTTGGACTGTGCTGTTTGAATCCATGTACAATTCTAGGTGCCTATTCTATAGTTTTGTTTTCATATCCTAATTTTCATCTGCTGTTACTTGTAGTGTTCCCAAAGCAAGGAAGGATTCAGAAGATCAGTAAAGGAAGGAAGGAACGGTAGTATTCACCATCTCTTCCTGAACTCTCTTCCTGGCCCTAAGATCTATCTAAAGATCAACAAACTACATCAAAGTAACCTATTAACTTTCTGGCCTAGGATGGCTGGTGCAGCAACCGGCAACTGGTCTGTGTCCTAGAATGCTTATACGTGCTTGTCAGTCATAGAGAAATGGCAGTAGAGAAAAATGGCGTGGATGTAGAGGCTTGTGGGATTTGATCAGAAATTTTTGGCAATGAATCAAACCCAGTCAGCGCAATGCTTTCATCGCGGACACAATGGCTTGATGCATATTTTATCATTCCTCATAATAATCCTGTCTGATCCCTACAGTTATAGCTGCTATCTCTGTTTCATGTGCATCATAAAATGAAACAGAAAAAGCTTTACGAAAATAAAATCTTTATGAATTTTTTTTTAAAAAACCCTCATGAGTCCCACCTACACTGGAAAAAAATTGTGGGATCTGCTCACATCCCTCATAGTTAGCTTACTGCAATGCACCGTACAAAGAGATATCGTAGAAGGTTGGGCCACAGGCTGTAGCTGGTGCAGAACGCAATAGCCAGGTGGCTTGTGTGAGCAAGGTTAAAAAATGTAAAGGATACCTGGACAGTTAAGTCCAGTCAAAGGCAGCTATGGGGTTGCAGCGTTCATGTTGCTTTCAGGCCGAGGGAGCTGGCGTTTGTCCACAGACAGCTTTCTGGGTCATGTGGCCAGCAGGAATAAACCGCTTCTGGCGCAATGGAACACTGTGATGGAAACCAGAACTCACAAAAACACCGTTTGCCTTCCTGCCACAGTGGTACCTATTTACCTACTTGCGCCGGTGTGCTTTCGAACTGCTAGGTTGGCAGGAGCTGGGGCAGAGCAGCAGGAGCTCACTCTGTTGCACAGATTCGAACCGCCAACCTTGCCATCAGCAAGCCCCAGAGGCTCAGTGGTTTAGACCACAGTGCCATCCATGTCAGGCTTGTGGGAGGAAACTACTGCCAGCATAGAACAGCCTGCTAGTGGGATTGGCACTTGCTACCAATCTGCTACTGGGCTGAGTTCAAGGAGTTTGTACTCACATGCAAGTCCCTGTTCTGCTCAGTCCCAGATATACAGCAGAGATTCTCCTGCAAGTTCCAAAGATCTCCAAAGCACACACCCAGAATGGGGCTTTTAGTGTCACTGTTTGTGTTCTGTGGAATGGCACCCCTTTCGGGGGGGGAGGGAATTGGGACATTTTTCAGCTGGATAAATAAATTTTAATAATGGGGGTCCACTTGTTACGGTTTTAGTCTTATTTTTATTTGTTGCCTTTGTGTATATAACTGCTTTTTAAAACATTTTTTATATAAATTGCCTTGAGACGGTGGTTTAGCAGGCAATCAATTATTTTGTAAAAATATTTTAAATACTTTTCACATTTATACATTTCACTAATTTTACAATCATTTTTACATTTCAAGGTTTGACTTCCTTCCTCCTCTTTCTGCGGTTCCTTAAATTTATTTTTAACTTAATTTGCTCATTTATTCATCTTCTTTAAATATATACTGGCATGAAACTGCAGGTTATGACAATAATACTACCAATGTTTTTATCTGTTTACAATTTATCTGTAAATATTCAATAAACCATTTCCATTCTTTTATTTTAAAAAAATGTTATCTTGATTCCTTATTCTTCTGGTAAGTTTCACCATAGAAGGCAATCATATTTAAGGCAATCAATAAATTATTGTTACAAATAGTATGATAATAATTTTTCTACTGGCATCTGACCAGGGTTAATACTTCTGTGGAATTTTGTTAAATGGGAAAACGGTAGATAAACAGAAGCAGAGCTATAGAAAGAGATATACAGAAGATATACACAAATATATAAATCTTGCTGGACCAAAAGAATAAGAATTGTGATGCTGACACGCAGTCGTTAAACCCGTTGAGTATTCCCAATTAAGTTACTTGAATTTCTGAAAATATATTATCATCAAGCAGAGTAAAAGGGAACCATACCGAGAGAGGACACGATCCTGCAAATCTCCTTCATTATTCGGCTGTGCAGGGCTCTCTGGTCAGGACCCAGCAGAGCCCATTCCTCTTCAGTGAAACTGAGTCCTGAGAGAGAGGGGGAGAGGGGGAGAAATGCTTCCTTGCAAATATCAAAATCGACCAGCCTACAAGCAAAATCCCAAAGCCTTGTTTAAGGGGAGGTGAATGGGCATTACCCTCAGGATTAATATACATTGGTACCTTGGTTCTCAAACTTAATCCATTCCGGAGGTCTGTTCCCAAACCAAAGCATTCCAAAACCAAGGCACGCTTTCCCATAGAAAGTATTGCAAAAGGCATTAATCCGTCCCAGACTTCTGAAAACAACCCCTAAAACAGCAATTGAACATGAATTTTACCATCTAACGAGACCATTGATCCATAAAATGAAAGCAATAAACAATGTACTGCAATCACATGATCTGTCAATCAGTAGCTGAACTGGGTTCCACACAGTCACAAAAAAAGAGCCACAAAAACGCAAAATAAATAGCAAACACAGGCAGACCTCAGCGTAACACTCAAAAGAGAAGCGTAACACTCAAAATTGAATCAAGGCACTCAAAACGGAGCACATCCGGCTTCCCCAAAAGTTTGCAAACTGGAACACTTACTTCCGGGTTTGCGGTGTTTGGGTTCCAAGTTGTTGGAGTACCAAGGCGTTTGAGAACCAAGGTACCACTGTAGAGGCTGGAGAAGCTTCTTTTCCCACCTGGGAGCCTCTTTCCATTCAAGACAATATTCGGGGCGGATCCAGAGGCAAAATTTTCTACATCCCTCCAAGAAACAACAGGCAAGATCAAGGGCCAGAGAGAGGCTTGGAGGGCCGCAGTTAGTGCCCCCTACCATGAGGCCTGAGGTTCCCCACTCCTGATTCAAATCTTCAAGAGTGGCGTTGACAGCCTTCCTAGTGGGTAGCAAGATAGCGGTACTGGCAGGGTCCCCGGTGCTGATTCCCTCTACCTGATTTGGTGACCCAAGGAGAGATGGCTGAGCACGAATCGTCAGCACGGTTTCATCACCTGCGAGAGACAAAGAGGTCAGGAATGTTGGAAGGTCAACAGCAGGGATCATGCAGTTTATCAGCTAAGGGTTAAATCTGGTGGTGTTTAAAGAGAGCTGGCCTAGAGGGGTGGGCGGAGCTGCTGCTTAGCAACCAAGCAGAGCGGCATGACCTTCACTGAGGAAACGTGTTCTCGGATTGGTTGGGTGGTTCTGAGGGAGCTTTCCTCTGCTATGTTTGGATGAACGTCTCCCTGCTTTTGCTCGCTTTTTTCAGGAAAGTGATATCGGCTCTTTTCGCAGTAGCACATGCTTGTCACGTAGACAAGAAGTTTGGGGTCAGTTTAGCACAGGGGTCAGCAATCTTTTTCAGCCATGGGCCGGTCCACCGTCTCTCAGATCATGTGGTGGGCCGGACTATTTTTTTGGGGGGGGGGTAATGAATGAATTATTATGCCCCATTCTGCTCATGTAAAAACACCGGGCAGGCCCCACAAATAACCCAGAGAGGCATTTAAAATAAAAGGACACATTCTTTTTTTAAAATTAATATTCTTGATTGATTAAAAAATTTACATGTCTGTACAAACATTATGTACTATCTCTTAACAGGTAAAAAAAGAAAGAAAATTACTGTATTTTTCGCCCTATAGGACGCACTGGCCCATAGGACGAACCTAGTTTTTTGGGGGGGAAATCAAGGGAAAAATTTTTATTCCCCCCCCCCCCCAGGTTTGCGCAACCATCCCCAAGCTAGAAGAGGGAGACGGAGCGCTCCGTCTCCCTCTTCTGCATTCAGGGACAGCTTGCCCCGCTGTCCCCCGAGTTTGTGGGGCTCGCGGGGGGAGAAGCAAGCTTGCTTCTCCCCCCCCCCCGCCAGCCTCCAGATCAGGTCGGGGAATAGCGGGGTGGCGGCGTTCCGCCACCCCCCTATCCGCGGAGCTTGTGGGGCTGGTGGGGGGGGGGAGAAGCTTGCACTCCGCCACCCCGCTATTCCCCAAGCTTGTGGGGCTGCAGGCTGCTGCCCACAAGCCTTGCGAGCCTGCGGGACATCCCGCCGGGCTTGCAAGAATTGCGGATAGCTTCCTGAAGCCTGGAGAGCGAGAGGGGTCTGTGCGCACCGACCCCCCTCGCTCTCCAGGCTTCAGCGAAAGCCTGCATTCGCCCCATAGGACACACACACATTTCCCCTTCATTTTTGGAGGGGAAAAAGTGCGTCCTATAGGGCGAAAAATACGGTATATAAAATATAAAATTTATAAAAAGAAAAAAATAAAGAAGTAGCAAAGATAAGAAACAAAGAAATAATAACAATAAAAAAGACAAAGTCCTGGAGCGTCTGCGGGCCGGACTGAGAAGGTTGCCTACCCCTGGTTTAGCAGATGGATGGCCTTATTTCATATGTCCCCTTGGATCCTGCAACCTGAGGGACTGGCACTCAGACAAGTGCCACATCATGTTCATCCTGAACTTGCAAGGAGCCATTCTTCTGGTAGAAGGTGCCCCATCTATGCTTACTCTGTAAGGCGGTTTCGCCGTCACCTTCCTGATAAACAGATACCTCATTGTGGGAGTTTACTATAGATCCCCAAACCAAACGGAGGACATAGATGATGCCTTCCTGGAACAGATGGCCAAGCATGCAAAAGGGAGGGAGATAGTAGTAATGGGGGACTTCAATTACCCGGATATTTGTTGGATGTCAAACTCAGCCAAGAGCATAAGGTCAAACAGATTCCTCACTGGCCTTGTAGACAACTTCATTGTCCAGAAAGTGGGAGAAGCAACAAGAGGAACAGCCATTTTAGATCTGGTCCTAACCAATGTTGATGACCTGGTTAGTGGGGTAGAAGTGGAAGGATCATTAGGTGCGAGTGATCATGCTCTTCTGAAGTTTACTATAGAGCGGAAAGGAGCAGCCAAGTATACTAGGACTCAATTTCTTGACTTTAAGAAAGCCGACTTCATAAAACTTAGGGAGGTGATGGGTGAGATCCCATGGACAGTAATACTAAAAGGAATGGGAATTCATGATGGCTGGGAGTTTGTTAAGAGGGAGATAGTAAAAGCACAACGTCAGGCAATACCAATGAGACGGAAACATGGAAGGTGCCTAAAGAAGCCAGGGTGGCTATCTAAAGAACTTTTAACTGAGTTAAGATTAAAAAAGGATGTGTACAAAAAATGGAAAAGGGGGGAAACCACCAAAGAGGAATTCAAACAAATAGCCAGCATGTGTAGACACAAAGTCAGAAAAGCTAAAGCACAGAATGAACTCAGGCTTGCTAGAGAGGTTAAAAGCAACAAAAAAGGCTTTTATGGGTATGTTCGTAGCAAAAGGAAGAACAAAGAAACAGTGGGGTCACTCAGAGGAGAAGATGGTGAAATGCAAACAGGGGACACAGAAAGGGCTGAACTCCTCAATGCCTTCTTTGCCTCAGTCTTCTCCGATAAAGAAAACAATGCCCGACCTGAAGAATTTGGAGCAAATGATTCAGCAAAGGAAACACAGCCCAGAATAACTAAGGAGATAGTACAAGAATACTTGGCTAGTCTAGATGTATTCAAGTCTCCAGGGCCAGATGAACTGCATCCAAGAGTATTAAAAGAACTGGCAGATGTGATCTCAGAACCACTGGCAGTCATCTTTGAGAATTCCTGGAGAACAGGCGAAGTCCCGGCAGACTGGAGGAGGGCAAATGTTGACCCTATTTTCAAAAAGGGGAAAAGAGAGGACCCAAATAATTACCGCCCAGTCAGTCTGACATCAATACCAGGGAAGATTCTGGAGCGGATCATTAAGCAAACAGTCTGTGAGCACCTAGAAAGGAATGCTGTGATCACCAATAGTCAGCATGGATTTCTGAAAAATAAGTCATGTCAGACTAACCTGATCTCGTTTTTTGACAGAATTACAAGCCTGGTAGATGAAGGGAACGTAGTGGATGTAGCCTACCTTGATTTCAGCAAGGCATTTGACAAGGTGCCCCATGATATTCTTGTAAAGAAGCTGGTAAAATGCGGTCTTGACTATGCTACCACTCAGTGGATTTGTAACTGGCTGACTGACCAAACCCAAAGGGTGCTCATCAATGGTTCCTCTTCATCCTGGAGAAGAGTGACTAGTGGGGTGCCACAGGGTTCTGTCTTGGGCCCGGTCTTATTCAACATCTTTATCAATGACTTGGATGATGGACTCAAGGGCATCCTGATCAATTTTGCAGATATCACCAAACTGGGAGGGGTGGCTAACACCCCAGAGGACAGGATCACACTGACTTAACACAGACACTGGCATCAGAGCCTGCAATAAACCCAGATGCCAACTTTGCTGCCACATACACCCGGACAACACCATTACTGGCCCCAACAACATCACACATACCATCTCGGGACTATTTAATTGCTCATCGTTTAACATTGTGTATGCCATCAAATGCCAACAGTGTCCTTCAGCTCTCTATATTGGACAAACAGGCCAAACCTTACGCCAAACAATAAACGGACATAAATCAGACATCAAGAATCAGAAAACAGAGAAACCAGTAGGAGAACACTTCAATCTCCCAGGACATTCTATACAAGATCTCAAAGTAGCTGTTTTACTACAAAGGAATTTCAGAATTTATTTTTTTTAATTATTTTTATTGCTTTTTTCCAGATACAGATATTAAGTCAGATATATAAAAGAGATAACAGAAAAGAAAAGAAGAAGAAAAAGAAATCCATCTTTCCAAAACATTTTTTCATAACCAACCGGACTTCCCCACATCTCCCTCACCCTGCATTCTTTACAATAAAAGTATCAGCAAATTATTACCTTGTTTCGTGCGTTTTTTGTACATTCAAATAATTATATTTTAGGTTTAAAATACTTTTTATCAATTTACTTTTACCCTAAAATAAATATAATGTTGCTTTAAACTTTAGTCTTTTCATAAATATAACTTAATTTCCCATATCGCCAAATCTTATTGCTGAAGCTTGATTTTCCAAATCATGCAAATTCTTAACATTCATATAACTTATAAAATTTTTGTAAATAATCCTTAAATTTTTTCCAGTCCTCCTCCATTGTTTCTTCTCCCAAATCTCGGATTCTGCCAGTCATTTCAGCCAGTTCCATATAGTCCATCAATTGCGTCTGCCACTCTTCCAGTGTGGGTAAATCTTGTGTCTTCCAGTATTTTGCGATGAGAATTCTTGCTGCTGTAGTTGCATACATAAAAAAGGTTCTGTCCTTCTTTAACACTTTCTGGCCGACAATGCCCAGGAGGAAGGCCTCTGGTTTCTTGGGGAAGGTATACTTAAATACCTTTTTTAACTCATTGTAGATCATTTCCCAGAAGGCCTTCACTTTTGGGCAGGTCCACCAGAGGTGAAAGAATGTCCCTTCAGCCTCCTTACATTTCCAACATTTATTATCAGACAGGTGATATATCTTTGCGAGCTTGACTGGGGTCATGTACCACCTATATATCATTTTCATAATATTTTCTTTCAAGGCATTACATGCCGTGAATTTCATACCAGTGGTCCATAACCTTTCCCAGTCCTCAAACATGATGTTATACCCGAAATCCTGCGCCCATTTTATCATGGCTGATTTGACTGTCTCATCCTGAGTATTCCATTTAAGCAGCAAGTTATACATTCTCGAAAGAACCTTAGTCTTTGGTTCAAGCAGTTCTGTTTCTAAGTTCGATTTTTCCACCTGGAATCCTATTTTTTTGTCCATTTTAAAAACCTCTTGGATTTGAGCATAGTGTAACCAATCTCGCACCTTATTCTTTAATTTGTCCTGGCTCTGCAGCCTCCAATTTTCTCCAATTTTTTCTATTATCTCCCAATATTTTGGCCAACCGGCTTCCATATTGGGGGTTTTTCGGGCCTTAGCCTCTATTGGTGATAGCCATCTCGGGGTCTTGTTTTCTAATAAGTCTTTGTATTTAGTCCAGACAATAAATAATGCTTTCCTGACAATATGGTTTTTGAACATTTTGTGAGTCTTTACCTTGTCGTACCACAAATATGCATGCCATCCTAAAGAATTGTTAAACCCTTCCAGGTCTAGGACATCAGTGTTTTCCAATAGAAACCAATCCTTCATCCAGCAGAAGGCTGCAGCTTCATAATATAACCTTAAGTCTGGCAGGGCAAATCCCCCTCTTTCTTTTGAATCAGTTAAGATTTTAAATTTTATCCTGGGCTTTTTGCCCTGCCAAACAAACTTAGAAATATCCTTCTGCCATTTTCCAAAACATTCCACTCTGTCCACAATCTGTAGGGTTTGAAACAAAAACAACATCTTAATAATAATAATAATAATAATAATAATAATAATAATAATAATTTATTATTTGTACCCCGCCCATCTGGCTGGGTTTCCCCAGCCACTGTGGGCGGCTTCCACAGAAACCAAAAAACACTAAAATATCATACATTAAAAGCTTCCCTGAATAGGGCCGCCTTAAGATGTCTTCTGA
This sequence comes from Podarcis bocagei, assembly GCF_964188305.1. Taxonomy (NCBI): domain Eukaryota; kingdom Metazoa; phylum Chordata; class Lepidosauria; order Squamata; family Lacertidae; genus Podarcis; species Podarcis bocagei. Next base: position 9,390,531 of record NC_138126.1, read on the forward strand.
ATGTCAGGTAGTTGTCCATCACCTTGACATCCAATGGGAGGGCATTCCACAGGGCGGGCGCCACCACTGAAAAGGCCCTCTGCCTGGTTCCCTGTAGCTTCGCTTCTCGCAATGAGGGAACCGCCAGAAGGCCCTCGGCGCTGGACCTCAGTGTCCGGGCAGAACGATGGGAGTGGAGACGCTCCTTCAGGTATACTGGGCCGAAGCCGTTTAGGGCTTTAAAGGTCAACACCAGCACTTTGAATTGGGAGCCAATGTAGGTCTTTCAAGACCGGTGTTATGTGGTCTCGGCGGCCGCCCCCAGTCACCAGTCTAGCTGCCGCATTCTGGATTAGCTGTAGTTTCCGAGTCACCTTCAAAGGTAGCCCCACGTAGAGCGCATTGCAGTAGTCCAAGCGGGAGATAACTAGAGCATGCACCACTCTGGCCAGACAGTCCGCGGGCAGGTAGGGTCTCAGCCTGCGTACCAGGTGGAGTTGGTAGACAGCTGCCCTGGATACAGAATTGACCTGCGCCTCCATGGACAGCTGTGAGTCCAAAATGACTCCCAGGCTATGCACCTGGTCCTTCAGGGGCACAGTTACCCTATTCAGGACCAGGGAGTCCTCCACACCAGCCCGCCCCCTGTCCCCCAAAAACAGTACTTCTGTCTTGTCAGGATTCAACTTCAATCCATTAGCCGCCATCCATCCTCCAACCGCCTCCAGGCACTCACACAGGACCTTCACCGCCTTCACTGGTTCTGATTTGAAAGAAAGGTAGAGCTGGGTATCATCTGCATATTGATGGACACCCAGTCCAAACCCTCTGATGATCTCTCCCAGCGGCTTCATATAGATGTTAAAAAGCATGGGGGAGAGGACGGAACCCTGAGGCACCCCACAAGTGAGGGCCCAAGGGTCTGAACACTCATCCCCCCCACCACTTTCTGAACACGGCCCAGGAGGAAGGAGCGAAACCACTGTATAACAGTGCCCCCAGCTCCCAACCCCTCTAGACAGTCCAGAAGGATGTTATGGTCGATTGTATCAAAGGCCGCTGAGAGATCCAGCAGAACTAGGAAACAACTCTCACCTTTGTCCCTAGCTCGCCGGATATCATCAACCAGGGCGACCAAGGCAGTTTCAGTCCCATGATGAGGCCTGAACCCTGATTGGAAGGGATCCAAATGGTCCGCATCCTCCAGGCGTGCCTGGAGTTGTTCAGCAACCACACGCTCAATCACCTTGCCCAAGAATGGAAGATTTGAGACTGGGCGATAGTTGGCCATACTGGCCGGGTCTAAAGATGGTTTTTTAAGAAGCGGTTTAATGACCGCCTCTTTCAGTGGATCTGGGAATGTTCCCTCACAGAGGGAAGCATTCACCACCCCGCAGAGCCCATCGCCCAGCCCTTCCCGGCTTGCTTTTATTAGCCAGGATGGGCAAGGATCAAGGAGACAGGTGGTTGGTTTCACGCGTCCAAGCAGCCTGTCCACATCCTCGGGGGTAACGGATTGAAATTGATTCCATGCAACTTGACCAGACAGGGCTCTAGCACTCTCCTGCCCCAGCCCTGCTCCCACGGTGGTGTCTAGCTCCTTCCGAATATGAGTGATTTTATCTGCAAAAAACTTTGCAAAATCGTTGCAGGAGATCTTGGGGTCTTTACAAGGCCCCGGTGGTAAAGGTGGTTCCGTTAAATTGCGGACCACCTGAAAGAGTCTCCTGCTACTATTTTCTGCAGATGCAATAGAGGCGGTGAAGAAAGTCTTCTTCGCCGTCGCTATCGCCACTTGGTAGGCTCGACGTTGAGCTCTAACCTGTGTCCGGTCAGATTCGGAGTGAGTTTTCTGCCACCGACGCTCTAGCCGTCTCAGCTATTGTTTCATCGCCCTCAGCTCCGAAGAAAACCACGGGGCTGTCCGGGCTCCATGCAATCGGAGAGGGCGCTTCGGAGCCAGACAGTCGATAGCCCTGGTTAACTCCGCATTCCAGCGGGCCACCAGGGAATCAGCTGAAAGGCCATCAACATGGGATAAAGCATCCCCTACCACTCTCTGGAAACCATTTGGATCCATTAAGTGGCGGGGGCAGACCATCCAAATTGGTCCCACCTCTCTGCAGAGGGGAAGGGTCGCGGAGAAGTCCAGTTGCACCAGGAAGTGATCTGACCATGGCACTTCTTTGGTTTCACTTTTACTTAGTGTCAGATCACCCACGTCACTAGAGGTGAATACCAGGTCTAAGACATGTCCATGACTATGAGTTGGGCCCAACTTATTCAGGGACAGCCCCATGGAGGCCATGCTTTCCACGAAGTCCCGAGCGGCCCCTTGTAAGGTCGTGTCGGCGTGGATGTTAAAATCCCCTAGGACAACCAAACTAGGTGTCTCCAGGAGAACATCCGCCACGACCTGAAGCAGCTCGGACAGGGAATCCTTGGTGCAGCGGGGAGGTCGGTACACCAAAAGGAATCCTGTACTGCCCCTATTGCCCAACTTCCAGAACATGCACTCAGAAAACTGGGTCTTCCCAGTAGGACGCCTGATGCAAACTAATGACTTCCTAAAAATCACTGCAACCCCCCCTCCCCGCCCACATGACCTGGGTTGCTGTGCGTAAGAGAAACCTGGTGGGCAAGCGGCAGCAAGGACAGGCCCATCTGCCTCATTCAACCAGGTCTCTGTCACACAAGCCAGGTCAAATCCTCCATCCACAATCAGGTCGTGGATGGCAGTGGTTTTATTCATCATTGACCTGGCATTACACAGCAACACCTTCAGGTTATGTGGGTTTCCCCTGTTGATTCCAGTATCCATCTGGTCAAGGCCAGACCCGGAGGCAGGGATAGTCTTCAAACAACGACTAAACCTGCCTCCTCGGTAATGACATGGTCTGGTCTTAGCGTAACTCCGCCTCCTGCCCATGATCACCGAGATCGGATGTCCCAGTGCTTCCCCCCCTGTGGAACTTGTCCCAGCCATCGTGTTGGCTGGGGCCTCACTCCCAGGCAGCCCTTTGGCAATACATTCATTTTTATAGCTGCAATTCGACCCAACAAGGAAAGTTTCAATCTTGACCAAGTTTCTAAGTCCTTTTTAACTTCTGACCAACATTTTTCATAATTATCTTTAAATAAATTCAAATTTTTGGAAGACAAATTAACCCCTAGGTATTTCACTTTTTTAACCACATTTAATTCTGTTTCCTTCTGAAACCCGTCTGTTTCTAAAGGTGTCAAGTTTTTCCCCAGAACTTTAGTTTTTTGCTTATTCAACTTAAATCCCGCCACCTGACCAAACTCCTGAATCAGTTCTAAAACTCTTTTTGTACTAGATTCTGGCTCCTGTAATGTTAAAACCAAGTCATCTGCAAAAGCTTTCAGTTTATATTGTTTCACTCCGACCTGTATTCCTTGCACCAACCGGTCCTCCCTAATCATATTCAAAAGCACCTCCAGGGCTGAGATAAATAAAAGAGGGGAAAGGGGGCACCCCTGTCGTGTTCCTTTTTCAATTTTAAACTCTTCTGTCACCACATTGTTCACTATCAATTTAGCTTTTTGCTCTGAATAGATTGCTTCTATTCCATTTTCAAACCCCCGTCCCACTCCCATCCCTTCCAAATTTTTCTTCATAAACTTCCAAGAAATGTTATCAAAGGCCTTCTCCGCATCAATGAAAATTAACACTGCTTTAGTGTTAATATTAGTTTGCAAAAGTTCCAAAATATCAATAATGTTCCTAGTGTTATCAAACAAATGTCTACCTGGGAGAAAGCCTGCCTGGTCCTTATGAATTACTTCATTTAGCACTTTTTAAAATCTACTTGCCAAAATATCTGCAAAAATTTTGTAATCCACATTTAGGAGTGAGATGGGACGGTAGTTCTTAAGTTGAGTCTTTTCAGTTTCCAGTTTAGGTATCAATGTGATGAAAGCTTCTTTCCACGTTTCCGGTGCCTTCTTCCCCTCCATAATCTGATTACAAACCTCCATTAGTGGTTGTGTCAAATAGTCTTTTAATGTCTTATAGTACTTGGAGGTAAATCCATCTGGGCCTGGAGATTTGCCTAGTTGCATGTTCTGAATGGCACCTTCGATTTCCTGTTGTGTTATTCTGTAATTCAAGATTGTTCTCTTCTCCTGAGATAGTTTTGGTAATCCATTAACTTTTAAAAATTGGTCTATCTCAGTCTCTTCCTGAGGCCCTTGGGTAAAAAGTTTTTTGAAATATCTCTGGAAACACTTTCTAATTTCTTCTGGTTTCTGAATATTTCTCCCTTCAACTTCCAGATTGGTAACAAAGTTCAAATTTTGTCTCTTTTTCAACTGCCATGCTAGCAGTTTTCCACATTTGTTCGCCGATTCAAATGATCTTTGTTTCATTTGTTTAATTTTCCATTCAACTTCTTGGTTTATCAATTTCGCATATTGTGCTTGATGGAATTTAATTTCTCTTAGAACCTCTTTTGATTTTGGTTTTAGTCTCAGTTTCTTTTCTCCGTCTCTTATCTTCTCTAGTATCTTGTCCTTTATTCCATTCCAGAGTTTTTTCTTAATCGTATTCTGTTGTATCAGAAACCCTCTCATTACTGCTTTACTTGCGTCCCAGATTGTTCTTTTTTCCACCGAGGTGTTCAAATTAATTTCAAAATAGTCTTTTAAAGTTTTTTGGGCCTTCTTCACAATCTCCTGATCTCTTGGTAGGGTGTCATTCATTTTCCATCTGAAGGAACCGATTGGAGTAAGTCTCAATTCCACTTTCAAGGCGTTATGGTCGGAGCAAGTTTTAGGGCAGATTTCCACTTTTCTAGTCTTAGGTGCCAGCCCTCTAGTTGTCCATATTTGGTCGATTCTTGTCCATGACAGGTGGGCCTCAGAAAAGAATGTTCCTTCTTTACCTAAGGGGTTCTTTGTCCTCCAAATGTCAATCAAGTCCATACTGTCAGTTAGGTCAAAGAAAGTTTTGGGTAGTCTGCCATCTTTAGTTAAATTTTGATTTTGTGACTTATCCATGTAAGTAGAGACCACCCCATTCATATCTCCCATCATAATGATGTTGGTATAGTCCAGATAGTCCAGCATTATCTCATGCAGCTTCTTATAAAATTCCGATTTTCCCTCATTTGGTGCATAAATTCCTAATATCAAAAATTTTTCTCCTTGTGTTTGTATTTCAATTGCCAAAATTCTTCCTTGCTCATCTTTAAATAAAAATTTCGGTGACAGGTTCTCCTTTGCATAAATCACCACGCCTCTTTTCTTAACTTTGTCTGATGAAATAAATTCTTGGCCTAATCTTTTGTTAATTAGCACTTTCCTGTGGAGCCTGGTCACATGCGTTTCCTGCAGACAAATAATGTCCAATTGTTCTTTTTTCAATATGTGAAAGATTCTTCTTCTTTTTTCCGGAGAATTTCCGCCATTAATATTCTAACTAAAGAGCTGCAGAGATATCCTGGATCAATCTGTTAATCCTATAGTGATGTGTCTTCCTTTTCGTCTAAACCCCAAGGTGCTGGTGTTGGTACAGATGCAGGCAAAGGTGGTGGCCAAGATGCTGCTGCTCCCTTTTGAAGGTCCTCTTCGTAGTCTTTCAAAAACTTTTGTTGATCCTTCTGCTGTTTTAATTTTAACTTTCTTTCCTTTAAAGTTAAAGGATAGTCCTTGGGGAAACTCCCACCTATAAGGAATTGAGTTGCCTCTTAACAGTCTTGCAAGTTCTGTATAAGTAGCTCTAAGGTCCAAAAGTTGTTTCGGTATGTCTCTGTAAATTTCTGCTCTTTTGCCTTGAATTTCCAGTGTTTTCCCAAAATGTAGGCCTAGTATTTTGTCTCTTTCTTGTCTGGATCTCAAGATAATCAAACAATCTCTAGATCTGTTCTTCCCAACCACTCTTCCCAGTCTGAAAGCAGTAACAATTTTAAAGTCCTTCTTCTATACCCCAGAACTTTGATAGTTCTGATGTTAGATAACCAATCAGGTCTCCTTGTTCAAGTTCTGGGATGGCTCTTAATCTAAGGTTATTTTCCCGATTCTTCAATTCCACCATAGACAGGTAGGCTTGCTGGTCGTTAATTTGCTTGCACAGTGGCCTTACCTCCCCTTTTATTGCCTCGGCCTTCTGATTTGCTTGTTCTGCCTTTTGATTAGCTTCCTCCGCCAATTTACGATTTTCTGCAGTTGTTGCTTGAAGATTCCCAATTGCTTGTGTATGTTGAGTGACTTGCTCAGTCAATTTATTGATAGTGGCTGTAACTTGATCAAATTTTTTCGACTGTTCATCAGCTTTTTTATTTAAAGCTGCCAGTTGTTCCAAAATTTGTTGAGAGACTGGGTCAAGTCCTCCTGAAGCCATATCCTCTGGGGCTGGCTGCTCAACTTGTCCTTCTTGCAGTCCTAAGACAATTGGGACAGATGATCTACGTGGCTGAGATGTCAAAGTTGTTTGTAACAGTTGTACAGATTGTTGTACAGCTTGTTTTGCTTTCGTTTTGGCCGCCCTTGTTTTCCCTGTGCCACTCATTCCACAGCTGTCTATGCGTCAAGGTCAAACTGTAAGCAGTCCCATGGGAAAAACAATCCAAAGCATAAACAACTAGGCAGAAGATAACCAAAATAATATGCAGTTCCCAGAGACTTATTAATCCCAAATCCTCTAGGGGGAGCACCCCTGTAATTCAGAAAAAGAAAAGAGCTTTTTCCGCCATTAAAATCCAGCAGTCCAAAATAAATTACAAAGGCACCTTCAATGCCCCTTTAAGCGTGCAGAGCTTTTCCCAAGTTAAAACAAAGTTTCAGAGACGGTGCAAGTAACAGTCCTTATTTGTATCCACCAGTAACGCTCAAAAGTAGCACTTTCAGCATTGAATACAGTTTCCGCAATTTGACAGTTCTCTTATTTCCTGACAGTCCGCAGGTTTGGTTTCTTAAACCTTTGTAATCCACCAAGAGGAGGGAAATTTCCAGTCAATATCCAATCAATTAATACAAAACTGATCCTTTTAGCTTCTCAATAACAAACTCAAACATTGCACAATAAGCCAAACTTCTTTTGTAATCCCTTTCAAAGCGCTTCCCGCTTGTCAGAGTCTTTGCTTTGATCTTTAAGCATAGCCGGAAGACGGACTTCCTGTTTGCATCTCCCGTTTTCAGCCGAATTAATAAATTTAGTCCCAAAAATTTGTAATCCTTACTCACGAGTATGAAGTTTAGAATCTGATGTTCCAGGAAGAAAGGACAGCGCTCATCAGCAGCAGCCGCGCGGCTTCGCTTCCTCAGAAAGAGCGATGAACTCACAGCACCGCTCCCCCTTCCACGTTCCGGAGCCCCTTACGGGGTTCCTTCTTCGTTTCCGGGGTCGCTTCTGGTGCCCGCCGAGTCCCACGGCCACAGGCTCACTCTGCCTGTGGTTTTTCTTGATGGGTCTCCGCTCTGCCGCAGCGGACGACCCTTTTCCGCGGAGCCCCTCTTCACAGCGCGAAGAGGACCGCCATTGCCGTTTCGCGCCGCCTCCGGAAGCCCAAAGGAATTTCAGAAATAGACTGGAAAGAGAAGCTGCTGAATTGCAACTCATTACCAAACTTAAAACCATGGAGAGACCTGGTCTGAACAGAGACATTGGATTCTTATCTCATTATACATGACTAAGCCATTTTTCACCTTCTCACCCCTTGCCTTTTCCTGTAATACCTATTGCAGTCGTTAAGAGTCGTCAACAGGCTCATCTCAGCTATCTGCCAATCACCCATTCCCACCACCCTCCTGAGTAATACTCCTCCCCACCTTCTCACTATATAGAAGGATCTGGCAACTTCTGTTTCAGTGTATCTGAAGAAGTGTGCATGCACACGAAAGCTCATACCAAGAACTAACTTAATTGGTCTTTAAGGTGCTACTGGAAGGAATTTTTTTATTTAAACAAGATGAATTTTAACAGGGAGAAATGTAAAGTATTGCACTAGGGCAAAAAAAATGAGAGGCACAAATACAAGATGGGTGACACCTGACTTGAGAGCAGTACATGTGAAAAGGATCTAGGAGTCTTGGTTGACCACAAACTTGACATGAGCCAACAGTGTGACGCGGCAGCTAAAAAAGCCAATGCAATTCTGGGCTGCATCAATAGGAGTATAGCATCTAGATCAAGGGAAGTAATAGTGCCACTGTATTCTGCTCTGGTCAGACCTCACCTGGAGTACTGTGTCCAGTTCTGGGCACCACAATTCAAGAAGGACACTGACAAACTGGAACGTGTCAAGAGGAGGGCAACCAAAATGGTCAAAGGCCTGGAAACAATGCCTGATGAGGAACGGCTAAGGGAGCTGGGCATGTTTAGCCTGGAGAAGAGGAGGTTAAGGGGTGATATGATAGCCATGTTCAAATATATAAAAGGATGTCACATAGAGGAGGGAGAAAGGTTGTTTTCTGCTGCTCCAGAGAAGCGGACACGGAGCAATGGATCCAAACTACAAGAAAGAAGATTCCACCTAAACATTAGGAAGAACTTCCTGACAGCAAGAGCTGTTCGACAGTGGAATTTGCTGCCAAAGAGTGTGGTGGAGTCTCCTGCTTTGGAGGTCTTTAAGCAGAGGCTTGACAGCCATATGTCAGGAGTGCTCTGATGGTGTTTCCTGCTTGGCAGGGGGTTGCACTCGATGGCCCTTGTGGTCTCTTCCAACTCTATGATTCTATGATATGCCACCACAAGGAACATTTCCTTGGCCTCAGAGAAATCTCCTCCTGCCCTCTGCAGTTCGTTCCTCTACCTGAAAAAGCAATGAGGACTAGGATCAAAAATAAAATTATAAGAGGGAAAACAATTTTGGGGGAGAGTTGAGACATTCTAGAAGACTTTGGGCAATTAGTGAAACATTTTAGGGTATCTCCCCCTCACTTTACCAGATCCTGGGAAATATCTCAGGTGAGGATGTATTTTAATTGATTGTCTGATTTTATGTTAATGTGTTATACATTTGATGTTAGCCGCTCTGAGCCCGGCTTCGGCTGGGGAGGGCGGGATATAAATAAAACATTATTATTATTATTATTTATTATTATTATTATTATTATTATTATTATTATTATTATTATTATTATTTCAGTGAAACTGTCTCTCACCTGCTGCTCCTGAAGCTTTTTAATGTTTAATAGGTTATTGTATTTTAATATTCTGTTGGAAGCCGCCCAGAGTGGCTGCGGTATAAATTATTATTATTATTATTATTATTATTATTATTATTATTATTACTCAGGAGGAAGCTCCTTTCAGCCAGGCTCCTCTTTGTTTTTCTAGCTCTGTCTGCTTCCTCACCCGCCCTCTCCAAATGGGTGAAAGCAGCAAGGAGAGGGAGCCAAGCTGCCATTAGGGAAACTGGGATAAGGAGAGAGGGAGTACTGACAAGGGAGAGCAGTGAGGTCCACTGATGCCATCTAGCCTTCCCCCCAACCACAAATTATACTATTATTATTATTATTATTATTATTATTATTATTATTATTAATTTATATACCGCTTGATTTTTATAAAAAAATATCTCAAAGCGGTTTAATGCATATTTAACATCAATAAAACAATCTAGAATCAAACATTTCTGAAGAATGTCAAATATAAAGTATACAGTCAAAGCAACATATTTAACAGGAAACTAAAATATTATCTTAAAATATTTCAAAAGAAAACATTACAAAGGAGGTCGACTACAGAATACATATTTAACACAAAGTTAACAAAACAACAACAACTTGAACATTTCAAAAGAAAACATTGCTAAGTGAAGCCAACTATAAAATGCACATTGAAAACAGCATAGTTTACAAGCCGGTTGACTGACTGAACCCAAAGAGTACTCCTTAATGGTTCCTCAAATCCTCTATTACAGCAGTCCATTGCTGCCTCTTGTGGCAGTGAGTTCCATAGCTTAATTCCTCACTGTGCGAAGGGTTTCTTTTATATATCCTGACTCTTCCACCATTCAGCTTCCTGTGACGCCCCCAAATTCTAGCGCTAGGAGAAATAAAAAGCTTTTCTCTACCTACTTTTATAATTTTATAATCGTGTCACTTCTTACTTGCTTTTTCTCTAAACTAAAAAGTTCCCAATTCCGCAACCTTTCTGCACAGCCGAGTTCCTCCATCCCCTCGATAATTTGGGCTGCCCTTTTCTGAAGGTGGGGTTGGGACCACTGGGTGCAAAGTACAACTTCTGGAAAATCTCATTTATCCATTTTTGGGGGGGAGGGAAGTTTCCAGCCCCGAAGAGCAGAGCAGACACTTCAACGTGGATGTGAAAACAGAGAGGAAGGTGACCAGGGGTCAGAGAGCGGGGCTTGTCCCTCCCCAGGACTTGGAAAACATGGTACATTGGCGGCAGCAGAGCTCCACGACTCTCGTGAGATGCACAACCAAAATAAATGGTACATAAAGTGCTTTTAAAATGAAGAAACACACCTTTTTATGGTCCACAATTCTTTTGTTTTGCTGTGGAGAACAACCAGGCCTGGATGTCTCCTGCAAAGGCCTCACTAAGCAGGGCCTACTAATCATCATGGAACATCTTCTCCCCAGGGACTGATTTCTTGTTTCATTTTGTTTTTTCAAAGGAAGAACAGAAAAAGATAACAAATGCAGAATTGTGCTTTTATTGTTTATAAGGTGTGAAATATACTCGGAGTTGAGAGTGGATTTCATGCTCTTTATTCAGCTCATAGTGGTGAGGAGGAATGAATGTTCCCCCACAATATCTACTTTATATACATTATTTACACAATGGGCCCCACATTATTGGCTAATGGATACTGTTAAACAATACTGAAGTATAAGATCTGGAAGGACGTGGTAATAGATTTGGTTAGCATGCTTAATTTTGGTATGAGAAAACAAAGGTGCACGAGGGATTCCTGAACCACATTATAAGGAAATCAATTCACCAAGTATGGGACAAATATAAGAATTTATTAGAGAACATGACACCTTTGTGGCTTTCCCCATTAGAAACCACATCTGTAAAAAGAGGTAAACACGAAACTGGGCAACATACAAAGATCTGTTAACAGAAGTAGAAAACAAAGGTGAAAGAATATGAGGATATAAAAGCTCTGTTAACATGTTGGTTACAATATTGCCAAATAAATGACATATTCAGAGGTGACAAAGAGAAGGACTTTGGGAAGGAATTCTCAAAGTTCAAAAATGAATTATTAGAAAATAATGAGAAATTGTTATCAAGAATGTACAAACCACTGTTGGAATGGGAGACGAAAGATGAAGAGGTTAAAGCCGTAATGATACACTTGGGCAAAACACATAGGTTATAATATACCACTTGAATAATAGGAAAAGCTGTGGAAAGAGATTTTAAAATTCACGGCATGTAGTTCATGAAAAGAAAATGATATGAAGATGTACTGATGGTATTTGACTCCAGTAAAGCTTGCTGAAATGTATAAAGATATCTCTAATTTATGCTGGAAATGTAAGGATAAGGAAGGAACTATTTTTTCATATGTGGTGGATGTGTAAAAAGGTAAAGGGCTTCTGGGAAATGATACACAATGAACTTTTTAAAATTCTTAAAATTACGTTTGTTAAAAAAAGAGAGGCTTTTTTACTAGGAGTAATAGGAGGAGAATTGCCAAGGAAGCAAGAGACTGTTTATTTATGCGACTACAGCAGCCAGAATGCTACTAGCCCAGATGTGGAAAGAAGGGAAGGTCCCAACGAAAGAAGAATGGATGACTAGATGACTGGCTAAGAAATATAATTATATGCAAGGAGAATAAAGGGGGGGTAATGGAAACCAGGGGGGGGGCAAGGGGAAAAGCCATTTATTGCAAATTTGGATTGGATATCTGTGTACCAAAAGGAAAAATGTTATTTTGAAAAATGAAAATAAAAAAAATATATTTTTAAAAATAGTTTAGAAAACGTTTTGGGGCTCCCGCGCAGCTGATCCAGCGGGGCTTTCCGGAGGCGAGACCAGCGCCTCTCCTCCCTCTCTGCCCGGAGAAGCCCAGAGGCTCCTGCCGCTCGGCTCCGAAACGGTTAAGAGCAGCGGCGACAGAGCTGAGATTCCTAGAGCGGAAGAAGAAAAGGCTGTCGGGAGAATAGCAGCTTCCGCTTCCTGTCCCGCTAGGAGGGGGGAGATGCCGAATATGGCGGCGGCTGTCCTTCCTCGCGGAGGCGCTGCAGGTGGGTCATATTGTTATATATTATTACGGGGGGGGGGAGTGGGGGTGCTGCTGGAGGGAGTTGTGGGGAGGGATTAAAAAAAACCCCTGTTAGGCAAACCGTTTCAATGTAAGTTTTTTTCTGCGTCTCTTTTTTCTAGTCGTCAGTTTATCCAGATTTTCACATTTTTAAAGATCTCTTGAAAATTGTTCAGCATTTTGGTGCAGATCTCGCCTAATGCCCACGCTCTTGCAAAGGGTATTTCCCCAAATATTTACATTTCCCATAATTAATGCATTTTCTATTTAATTCCGCTAAAATAATGCATTTATAGGGCTTTCCCCCTTTGTATGGGGGTAGGACATCTTTTCCCAATGGAAGGGAGGATCTTTCTCCTGCTCTCCTCCCTGCAGGCCAACTTGGGCAGGTGGGGGACCTTCCTTGGGCTCCCCATAGGGCTTGGGGTCAAGGCAAAGCCTTAAGCATTGGGAAACCTACTTCAGGGGCTGCCCCTGGAACCTGTAATAATTTTTATCCGGCCTGATTTTATTATAATTTATTAAAATTGTATACCTCCCTGTACCCACAGGCCTTAGGGCAGTTCACAGGATAAAATCGCAATATAAAAACTCAAAAGTACATAATCAAAACATAAAATCAACCCAATAACGCCCCCCCCAAACCACACACATTTTAAAACATTTGTGTTTGAATTAAATACAGCAGTTCTGGGCAGAAGAGGTTAAAAAAGAGGAGAAACAAGCAACTTCAAGTCCACATTAAAATTACAAGCGTGGCTGAGGCCTTACTTAGACAGGCTAATAGTACTACTACTACTACTAATACCCCTGAGCACCCTCTCCCACCAGTGTCCTGCCTCGGTAATGGACTGGATGAAAGCCAACAAATTGAAGCTCAATCCAGATAAGAGTGAGGCTCAGTTAGTGGGTGCTTCCCTAGAGCAGATGGCTGGAAGGTCGTCTGCTCTTGATGGGGTTACACTTCCTCTGGAGGAGCAGGTTCATAGCTTGGGGGTAATCCTGGATCCGTTGCTCAAGGCTCAGATGGCCTGGAGTGCCTTTCATCACCTTTGGCTGGTAGCCCAGCTACACCCCTATCTGGACAAGGATAGCCTATCTACCATTGTCTATGCTCCGGGAACTTCAAGGTTAGATATAGATATGTGTTATACGTAGGGCTGCCTCTGAAGATAGTTTGGAAACTTCAGCTAGTGCAGAATTCAGCGGCCAGGTTGCTCACTGGAGTAAGGCGGGTGAGCATATTACCCCCATCCTAGTCCGACTGCACTGGCTAGCAATTAGTTTCTGGGCTCAATTCAAGGTGCTGGTTTTGACCTATAAAGCCTTACATGGCTCAGGATCACAATACTTCAAGGGCTGCTTCTTTCCATATGAACCTAGCCAGATCCTGAGGCCCTCCTTCGTGGGCCTCCTCCTCAAGTGGTCTGGAGGGTGGCAACACGAAAACAGGGCCTTCTCTGCAGTGGCTCCCTGTCTGTGGAATGCTCTCCCCAGGGAAGTTCACCTGGCGCCTTCCTTATACTCCCCATGAATCAGAGCATGCCTTGGAAACTCACTTTCCTCTCAAAGCTTCTTCTTTTTTATGTCCATGGAGCTTTCATGGCATAATACTGGAGTGGGTTGCCAGTTTCTTCTCCAGGTGGATCACATTTAGTCTAAACTCTCGGCTGACCTGTCTGTCTTAGGTGGCCCTGCATGGCATGGGTCATAGCCGAGTTATTCAAGCCCCTTCGCTATGACAAGGCAGTGATGCATGAAGGGGTATACACCTTTAGGTGCCATGCAAACATGTTCCTTTTCAACCAGGTTTTTGCTTGATATGCTTGACATCCTATAGTCTTTTTCAAACGTGGCTCTTTTTGGGGGGGTGTTATTGGGTTGGGTTTTATTCTGATTATATATGATGTGATCTTTTCTGTGAACCATGCTGAGTCCTCCGGGTGTAGGGCAGTATATAAACCCAATAAATAATAATACCATATTAATGCAATACTAATACTTTCATTATTTGTACCCCACGGATCTGACTGGGTTGCCCCAGCCACTCTAGCTGGCTTCTAACAAATATAAAAGCATAATAAAACATTTTAAACTTCCCTCTACATGGCTGCCTCCACTTGTCTTCTAAAAGTTATATAGTTGTTTGTTTCCTAGACATCTGACGGGATAGCTTTCCACAGGGTGGGCACCACTACCAAGAAGCCCCTCTACCTCGTTCCCTGTAACTTCCCTTGTCACAGTGAAGGAACTGCCACAAGGCCCTGGGACCTGGATCTTGGTGTCCTGACTGAATGATTGAGGTGAAGACATTCCTTTAGCATTTCATCAGTTTGCCTTTTTATTCCATCAGGAGTTGTTGAAGGGATGCTGGCAGAAGGGGAACAATCAGAAATGTCACCAAAAGGATCCAAAGAACAAAGGAATCTGAGGGTTCAAGATGGAGGCAGCAGGCGAGAGGGGAGACAAAAGCAGAAGCCGGCGGGTGACTTTGGTATGTTTCAGGGTGTTGAAAATCAAATTCACAGAGAGGAGAAAAAGCATGAATGCAGCGTGTGTGGAAAGAGTTTTGGTCGTCGCTCAACTCTTACTAGACATCAAAGAGTACACACAGGGGAGAAACCGTATACATGTTTAGAGTGTGGAAAGAGCTTCATTCACAGTACTGCCCTTGTCTTGCATCGAAGAACTCATACAGGAGAGAAACCATATATATGTTCCGAGTGTGGAAAGAGCTTCAGTGAACGTGGCCATCTTACTAGGCATCAAGGAACTCATACAGGGGAGAAACCATATATATGTTCCGAGTGTGGAAAGAGCTTCAGTGAACGTGGCAAGCTTACTAGGCATCAAAGAACTCATACAGGGGAGAAACCGTATAAATGCTTGGAGTGTGGAAAGAGCTACAGTCACTGTGGTGCCCTTACCGTGCATCAAAGAACTCATACAGGGGAAAAACCCTATACATGTTCTGAGTGTGGAAAGAGCTTCAGTCGATGTGGCCAGCTTACCTTGCATCAAAGATCTCATACAGGGGAGAAATCGTATACGTGTTCAGAGTGTGGAAAGAGCTTCAGTAAATGTGGCCAGCTTACCTTGCATCAAAGATCTCATACAGGGGAGAAACCGTATACATGTTTAGAGTGTGGAAGGAGCTTCCGTCGTTGTGACCAGCTTACCTCGCATCAAAGAACTCATACAGGCGAGAAACCGTATACATGTTTAGAGTGTGGAAAGAGCTTCAGTCAGATTAGCAACCTTAAGTTGCATCGAAGAACTCATACAGGGGAGAAACCGTATAAATGCTTGGAGTGTGGAAAGAGCTACAGTCACTGTGGTGCCCTTACCTTGCATCAAAGATTTCATACAGGGGAAAAACCGTATACATGTTCAGAGTGTGGAAGGAGCTTCAGTCAGAGTAGTGCACTTAAGTCGCATCAAAGAACTCATACAGGGGAGAAACCGCATACGTGTTCAGAGTGTGGAAAGAGTTTCAGTAACATTGGTGCCCTTACCTCGCATCAAAGATCTCATACAGGGGAGAAACCGTATACATGTTTGGAGTGTGGAAGGAGCTTCAGTAAGAGTAGCACCCTTAAGTCGCATCAAAGAACTCATACAGGGGAGAAACCGCATACGTGTTTGGAGTGTGGAATGAGCTTCGCTCGCAGCAATGCGCTTACTAGACATCAACAAACTCATCGAGGCAGCAAACCTTGTAAATGCTGGCAATGTGGCAAGAGCTTCAGTCGCATTGACTACCTTTCCTCACATGAAAGAATTCATAGAGGGGAGAAACAATATGCATGTTTGGAGTGTGGAAAGAGCTTCAGTCGCATTGACTACCTTTCCTCCCATCAGAGATTGCACACAGGAGAGAAACCTTATAAATGTTTGGAGTGTGGGAAGAGCTTCAGTCGTGGTAGCCAACTCAGGTTGCATCAAAGAATTCATATAGGAGAGAAACCGTATACATGTTCAGAGTGTGGAAGGAGCTTCAGGTGCAGTACCTCCCTTATGTTGCATCAACGAACTCATACAGGAGAGAAACCATATACATGTTTGGAGTGTGGAAGGAGCTTCAGTCGCAGTAGCTCCCTTAAGTCGCATCAAAGAACTCATACAGGAGAGAAACCGTATACATGTTCAGAGTGTGGAAAGAGCTTCAGTCACCATAGCGCCTTTAAGCCGCATCAAAGAACTCATACAGGAGAGAAACCGTATACATGTTCGGAGTGTGGAAGGAGCTTCAGTCACCATAGCGCCTTTAAGTTGCACCAAAGAACTCATACAGGAGAGAAACCGTATACATGTTCGGAGTGTGGAAAAAGCTTCAGTCGTAGTAGCTCCCTTAAGTCGCATCAAAGAACTCATACAGGGAGGAAATCTTAGAAATGTTTGGTGTATGGAAAGAACTTCAGTGACAGGGGCTCCCTTCCTAAACAATAAAGAACTCGTACAAGGGAAACATCTTAGAAAGGGTTGGCTGTGGGAAGATCTTTAATCATATCAAATAACTCCTACAGAGAGTAAACCAATGATCGTGTTCTGGTCCCCCCAGGACAGCCATTATTGGATTGGAAGAACTTTCTGACAGTAAGAGCTGTTTTGACAATGGAACAGTCTCCCTCGGGAGGTGGCGGGCTCTCCTTCCTTGGAGGTTTTTAAGCAGAGGTGGGATGGCCTTCTGCTATGGATGCTTTAGCCGAGATTACTTCATTGCTGGGGGTTGGACTAGATGACCCTTGGGGTCCCTTATAACTACAGTTCTGTGATTTTATTTATAGCAGAACCATCATCTGCTAGACAGCTGTTGTCACAAGCTTGGCAAATCCGGAGACATACTTGATCATCAGATAATGCTAATATTATTCACTTGGACTGTGCTGTTTGAATCCATGTACAATTCTAGGTGCCTATTTTATAGTTTTGCTTTTCATATCCTAATTTTCATCTGCTGTTATATGTAGCGTTTCCAAAGCAAGGAAGGATTGGACTCTGATTAATAAAATACACACGAGGCTTGACCAGCAAGACTTTGGGAGGGGTGCGTATAATAATTCTCTCCCCCCCCTTGGCCCAGGTTGTTTTATTCACAAAAGAACTTTTTACACAGTGTTCGTAAGAACCTATCAGATTTCCTCTGAGCATTTCAAAAAACCCCACGTGGGATAAAGTCAGATCAGTAAAGGAAGGAAGGAAGGGTAGTATTCACCATCTCTTTGTGAACTCTCTTCCTGAACTCTCTTCCTGGCCATAAAATCTATCTAAAGATTAACAAACTACATCAAAGTAACCTATTAACTTTATGACCTAGGGTGACTGGTGCAGCAACCGGCAACTGGTCTGTGTCCTAGAATGCTTATACGTGCTTGTCAGACATAGAGAAATGGCAGTAGAGAAAAATGGTGTAGATGCAGAGGCTTGTGGGATTTGATCAGAAATTATTGTCAATGAATCAAACCCAGTCAACGCAGTGCTTTCATCGCGGACACAATGGCTTGATGCATATTTTATAATTCCTCATAGTAATCCCGTCTGATCACTACAGTTATAGCTGCTATCTCTGTTTCTTATACATCATAAAATGCAACAAAAAAAATCTACGAAAATAAAATCTTTATGAATTTTTTTTAAAAACCCTCATGAGTTCCACCTACACTGGAAAAAAATAATGGGATCTGTTCACATCCCTCATGGTTAGCTTACTGCAATGCACCGTACAAAGAGATATCGTAGAAGGTTGGGCCACAGGCTGTAGCTGGTGCAGAACGCAATAGCCAGGTGGCTTGTGTGAGCAAGGTTAAAAAATGTAAAGGATACCTGGACAGTTAAGTCCAGTCAAAGGCAGCTATGGGGTTGCAGCGCTCATCTTGCTTTCAGGCTGAGGGAGCTGGCGTTTGTCCACAGACTGCTTTCTGGGTCATGTGGCCAGCAGGAATAAACCGCTTCTGGCGCAATAGAACACCGTGACAGAAACCAGAACTCACGAAAACACCGTTTGCCTTCCTGCCACAGTGGTACCTATTTACCCACTTGCGCCGGTGTGCTTTCGAACTGCTAGGTTGCCAGGAGCTGGGGCAGAGCAGCAGGAGCTCACTCCGTCGCACAGATTCGAACCGCCAACCTTGCCATCAGCAAGCCCAAGAGGCTCAGTGGTTTAGACCACAGTGCCATCCACGTCAGGCTTGTGGGAGGAAACTACTGCCAGCATAGAACAGCCTGCTAGTGGGATTGGCACTTGCTACCAATCCGCTCCTGGGCTGAGTTCAAGGAGTTTGTACTCACATGCAATTCCCTGTTCTGCTCAGTCCCAGATATACAGCAGAGATTCTCCTGCAAGTTCCAAAGATCTCCAAAGCACGCACCCAGAATGGGGCTTTTAGTGTCACTGTTTGTGTTCTGTGGAATGGCATCCCTTGGGGGGCAGGAATTGGGACCTTTTCCAGCTGGATAAATAGATTTTAATAATGGGGGTCCACTTGTTACGGTTTTAGTCTTATTTTTATTTGTTGCCTTTGTGTATATAACTGCTTTTTAAAACATTTTTTTATATAAATTGCCTTGAGATGGTGGTTTAGAAGGCAATCAATTATTTTGTAAAAATATTTTTAAAATACTTTTCACATTTATGCATTTCACTAATTTTAGAATCATTTTGACATTTCAAGGTTTGACTTCCTCCTCTTTCTGCGGTTCCTTAAATTTATTTTTAATATCTTCTGCATATCCAAATTAACTTAATTTGCTCATTTATTCATCTTCTTTAAATATATACTGGTATGAAACTGCAGGTTATTACAATAACCCTACCAATGTTTTTATCTGTTTACAATTTATCTGTAAATATTCAATAAACCATTTCCATTCTTTTATTTTAAAAAAATGTTATTTTGATTCCTTATTCTTCTGGTAAGTTTCACCATAGAAGGCAATCATATTTAAGGAAATCAATGAATCATTGTTACAAATAATGTGATAATAATTTTTACTTTTTCTACTGGCATCTGACCAGGGTTAATCCTCCTGTGGAATTTTGTTAAATGGGAAAATGGTAGATAAACAGAAGCAGAGCTATAGAAAGAGATATCCAGAAGATATACACAAATAGATAAATCTCACTGGACCAAAAGAATAAGAATTGTGATGCTGACACACAGTCGTTAAACCCGTTGAGTATCGCTGATTAATTTACTTGCATTTCTGAAAATATATTATCATCAAGCAGAGTAAAAGGGAACCTTACCGAGAGAGGACACGATCCTGCAAATCTCCTTCATAATTTGGCTGTTCAGGGCTCTCTGGTCAGGAAACAGCAGAGCCCATTCCTCTTCAGTGAAACTGAGTCCTGAGAGGGAGAGGGGGAGAAATGTTTCCTTGCAAATATCAAAATAGACTGGCCTACAAGCAAAATCCCAAAGCCTTGTTAAGGGGAGGTGAATGGGCATTACCCTCAGGATTAATATCCATTGGTACCTTGGTTCTCAAACTTAATCCATTCCGGAGGTCTGTTCCCAAACCAAAGCATTCCAAAACCAAGGCACGCTTTCCCATAGAAAGTATTGCAAAATGCATTAATCCGTCCCAGACTTCTGAAAACATCCCCTAAAACAGCAATTAAACATCAGTTGATCCATAAAATGAAAGCAATAAACAATGTACTGCAACCACACAATCATTCAATCAGTAGCTGAACTGGGTTCCACACAGTCACAAAAACAAAACAAAAGGAGCCGCAAAAACAATAATGCAAAATAAATAGCAAACACAGACAGGCCTCAGCGTAACACTCAAAAGAGAAGCGTAACACTCAAAATTGAATCAAGGCACTCAAAACAGAGCACATCCGGCTTCCCAAAAAGTTTGCAAACTGGAACACTTATTTCCGGGTTTGCGGTGTTTGGGTTCCAAGTTGTTGGAGTACCAAGGCGTTTGAGAACCAAGGTACCATTGTAGAGGCTGGAGAATTTTTTTCCCCACCTGGGAGCCTGTGTCGGGGCTGCTGATTCTTCTAGATCTGTCAACAGCCTTCGACATGGTCGATCATGAACTTCTGGACCACCGCCTTGCCAACGTGGGGATCCAGGGCACAGTCCTTCAATGGCTGCACTCGTTTCTCTCTGCTCGGGGACAGAGGGTGGCGCTTGGGGGGGAATTGTCATCGCACCACTCCTTGGTGTGTGGAGTGCCTCAGGGTGCGATCCTCTCCCCGATGCTTTTCAACATCTTTATGCGCCCCCTTGCCCAGCTTGTCCGGAGCTTTGGGCTGGGTTGCCATCAGTATGCTGATGACACCCAACTCTATCTGTTGATGGGTGGCCATCCTGACTCGGCCCCAGACACACTGACCAGATGTTTGGAAGCTGTGGCTGGATGGTTACGTGGGAGTCGGTTGAAGCTAAATCCTTCGAAGACAGAGGTCCTGTGGCTGGGACGGGACGATATGGGATTGGGGGGGCAACTCCCATCTCTTGCGGGGGCGCAATTAGTGCCAGCACTGTCCGTTAAGAGTTTGGGTGTAATCTTCGACACCTCCCTTTCCATGGCTATAACAAAGGTGGCATTTTTCCATCTCCGCCAAGCTAAGCAGTTGGCTCCTTACCTCTCTCGCCCTGACCTAGCCACTGTGATCCATGCGACGGTCACCTCCAGACTGGATTATTGTAACTCGCTCTACGTGGGTCTGCCCTTGAGACTGACTCAGAAACTCCAGCGGGTGCAGAATGCCACGGCGAGACTCCTTATGGGGTCTTCGCTGCGAGATCACATTCTTCCGGTACTATACCAGCTGCACTGGCTCCCGGTGGAGTACAGGATCAAGTTTAAGGTGCTGGTTTTAACCTTTAAAGCCCTATACGGCCTAGGACCCTCGTACCTACAGGACCGCCTCTCCTGGTATGCCCCACAGAGAAACTTACGGTCTTCAAATAAAAACATCTTGAAGGTCCCAGACCACAGAGAAGTTAGGCTGGCCTCAACTAGAGCCAGGGCTTTTTCGGCTGTGGCTCCGACCTGGTGGAACACTCTGTCACAAGAGACCAGGGCCCTGTGGGACTTGACATCTTTCCGCAGGGCCTGCAAGACAGAGCTGTTCCACCAGGCCTTTGGCCAGGGCACAGCCTGACTCCCTCCCTCGGCAATCTTCACGGAGCTCTGGCCCAATGGTGGCCAGTGGCTTGAATTTAATTAATTTTATAATGAATGATTTTAGAATGGTGTTTGTGCTGTACTTTTGTACTGTTTTATTGTTGTTAGCCGCCCTGAGCCCGGCTTCGGCTGGGGATGGCGGGATATAAATAAAATTTATTATTATTATTATTATTACCATGAGGCCTTAGGTTCCCCACTCCTGATTGAAACCTTCAAGAGTGGCGTTGACAGCCTTCCTAGTGGGTAGCAAGATAGCGGTACTGGCAGGGTCCCCGGTGCTGATTCCCTCTACCTGATTTGGTGACCCAAGGAGAGATGGCTGAGTACGAATCGTCAGCACGGTTTCATCACCTGCGAGAGACAAAGAGGTCAGGAATGTTGGAAGGTCAACAGCAGGGATCATGCAGTTTATCAGCTAAGGGTTAAATCTGGTGGTGTTTAAAGAGAGCTGGCCAAGAGGGGTGGGCGGAGCTGCTGCTTAGCAACCAAGCAGAGCGGCATGACCTTCACTGAGGAAACGTGTTCTCGGATTGGCTGGGTGGTTCTGAGGGAGCTTTCCTCTGCTATGTTTGGATGAACGTCTCCCTGCTTTTGCTCGCTGTCAGGGGTTCAGGGACAGAGGCACAGGGGAGGCAGGAGATGGAGAGTGATGGTGATGAATCGCAGGACAGCGAGGAAGAGGATGACAATGACTCAAGGCATTCCATGAGTCTTTCCAGCGAATCAGAGGATTCCCAGAAGGGGGCGCCGGTGGTCAAGGCAAGGGGAGCCCCAGGGGGGACGTGTCAGGAGCAGGGGGCCAGTGGGGGATCCCAAAGTGGCAGCTGGGCGTCTGGACCAGCCTCCCCGCCAGAGTGCAGCTCCGGCAGCAGAGAGGGAAGGGGGGTCGGAGCAAGCCACACTCCCGGAAGGGGAGGGGAGTAGTGAAGGGAGAGGTGTAACTGTCAAAAGGAAGGTTAGAGGTTGGGCGCGCGCGCCAAGTTCAAATGTGGAGGCGCGCGGAAGAACAGGGAACCCGGAGGAGGAGCCAAGTCCCAAAGCCCACAGGAGGGAGGGAGAGCAGTCTGGGGATTCCACGGCAGGGGAATCCAGGAGGGGTGAAAGCCCAGCGGGCAGGAAGACCCTGCGGAAAAGGAAAGAAAGGAAGAGGTGGAGCAGCGTAAGCTTATTAAACTGGTGCAGGGGAGGGACCGATTCAGAGGGGACTACAACGGTCTAAGGCAAAGAGACGTGGGGGCTGCACGCCTCGGTTGTGGAACCAATAATGAACTACAATAAACATCCTTGTATATAAGAAGAACTTGGCGTTGGTCTTTTGTGAGCTGACACCTGAGGCGGCCCTGACACTCGCTTTTTTCAGGAAAGTGATATCAGCTCTTTTCACAGTAGTACATGCTTGTCACGTAGACAAGAAGTTTGGGATCAGTTTAGCACAGGGGTCAGCAACCTTTTTCAGCCATGGGCCGGTCCACCGTCCCTCAGATCATGTGCTGGGCCGGACTATATTTTTTTTGGGGGGGGGTAATGAATGAATTATTATGCCCCACAAATAGCCCAGAGATGCATTTTAAATAAAAGCACACATTCTACTCATGTAGAAACACCAGGCAGGCCCCACAAATAACTCAGAGATGCATTTAAAATAAAAGGACACATTCTTCTTCTTTTTAAATTAATATTCTTGATTGATTAAAAAATTTACATGTCTGTACAAACATTATGTACTATCTCTTAGCAGGTAAAAAAAAGAACGAAAATTATATAAAATATAAAATTTATAAGGAAAGGGAAAAAAATAAAGAAGTAGGAAAGATAAGAAACAAAGAAATATTAATAATAAAAAAGGACAAAGTCCTGGAGCGTCTGAGGGCCGGACTGAGAAGGTTGCCTACCCCTGGTTTAGCAGATGGATGGCCTTATTTCATATGTCCCCTTGGGTCCTGCAACCTGAGGGACTGGCACTCCTACAAGTGCCACATCATGCTCATCCTGAACTTGCAAGGAGCCATTCTTCTGGTCGAAGGGGCCCCATCTATGCTTACTCCGAAAGGCGGTTTCTCCGTCACCTTCCTGATTGATATGCCACCACAAGGAACGTTTCCTTGGCCTCAGAGAAATCGCCTCCTGCCTCTGCAGTTTGTTCCTTTACCTGAAACAGCAATGAGGACTAGGATCAAAAATAAAATTATAAGAGGGAAAACACTTTTTGGGGAGAGTTGAGACACACTAGAAGACTTTGGGCAATTAGTGAAACGTTTTAGGGTATCTCCCCCTCATTTTACCAGCTCCTGGGAAATATCTCAGGTGAGGATGTATTTTAATTGATTGTCTGATTTTATGTTAATGTGTTATACATTTGATGTTAGCCGCTCTGAGCCTGGCTTCGGCTGGGGAGGGCGGGATATAAATAAAACATTTATTTTTATTATTATTATTATTATTATTATTATTATTATTATTATTATTATTATTATTTCAGTGAAACTGTCTCTCACCTGCTGCTCCTGAAGCTTTTTAATGTTTAATAGGTTATTGTATTTTAATATTCTGTTGGAAGCCGCCCAGAGTGGCTGGGGTATAAATTATTATTATTATTATTATTATTATTATTATTATTATTACTCGGGAGGAAGCTCCTTTCAGCCAGGCTCCTCTTTGTTTTTCTAGCTCTGTCTGCTTCCTCACCCGCCCTCTCCAAATGGGTGAAAGCAGCAAGGAGAGGGAGCCAAGCTGCCATGAGGGAAACTGGGATAAGGAGAGAGGGAGTACTGACAAGGGAGAGCAGTGAGGTCCACTGATGCCATCTAGCCTTCCCCCAACCACAAATTATACTATTATTATTATTATTATTATTATTATTATTATTATTATTATTAATTTATATACCGCTTGATTTTTATAAAAAAATATCTCAAAGCGGTTTACTGCATATTTAACATCAATAAAACAATCTAGAATCAAACATTTCTGAAGAATGTCAAATATAAAGTATACAGTCAAAGCAACATATTTAACAGGAAACTAAAATATTATCTTAAAATATTTCAAAAGAAAACATTACAAAGGAGGTCGACTACAGAATACATATTTAACACAAAGTTAACAAAACAAAAAGAACATTTCAAAAGAAAACATTGCTAAGTGAAGCCAACTATAAAATGCACATTGAAAACAGCATAGTTTACAAGCCGCTTGACTGACTGAACCCAGAGAGTACTCCTTAATGGTTCCTCAAATCCTCTATTACAGCAGTCCATTGCTGCCTCTTGTGGCAGTGAGTTCCATAGCTTAATTCCTCACTCTGAGAATGGTTTCTTTTATATATCCTGACTCTTCCACCATTCAGCTTCCTTTGACGCCCCCAAATTCTAGCGCTAGGAGAAATAAAAAGCTTTTCTCTACCTACTTTTATAATTTTATAATCGTCTCACTTCTTACTTGCTTTTTCTCTAAACTAAAAAGTTCCCAATTCCGCGACCTTTCTGCACAGCGGAGTTCCTCCATCCCCTCGATAATTTGGGCTGCCCTTTTCTGAAGGTGGAGTTGGGACCACTGGGTGCAAAGTACAACTTCGGGAAAAATCTCATTTATCCCTTTTTGGGGGGGAGGGAAGTTTCCAGCCCCGAAGAGCAGAGCAGACACTTCAACGTGGATGTGAAGTCTCTGAAAACAGAGAGGAAGGTGACCAGGGGTCAGAGAGCGGGGCTTGTCCCTCCCCAGGACTTGGAAAACATGGTTAATTGGCGGCAGCAGAGCTCCACGACTCTTGTGAGATGCACAAGCAAAATAAATGGTACATAAAGTGCTTTTAAAATGAAGAAGCACACCTTTTTATGGTCCACAATTCTTTTGTTTTGCTGTGGAGAACAACCAGACCTGGACGTCTCCTGCAAAGGCCTGACTAAGCAGGGCCTACTAATCATCATGGAAGATCTTCTCCCCAGGGACTGATTTTTTGTTTCGTTTTGTTTTTTCAAAGGAAGAACAGAAAAAGATAACAAATGCAGAATTGTTCTTTTATTGTTTATAAGGTGTGAAATATACTCGGAGTCGAGAGTGGATTTCATGCTCTTTATTCAGCTCATAGTGGTGAGGAGGAATGAATGTTCCCCCACAATATCTACTTTATATACATTATTTACACAATGGGCCCCACGTGATTGGCTAATGGATACTGTTAAACAATACTGAAGTATCAGATCTGGAAGGACGTGGTAATAGATTTGGTTAGCATGCTTAATTTTGGTATGAGAAAACAAAGGTGCATGAGGGATTCCTGAACCACATTATAAGGAAATCAATTCACCAAGTATGGGACAAATATAAGAATTTATTAGAGAACAAGACACCTTTGTGGCTTTCCCCATTAGAAACCGTATCTGTAAAAAGAGGTAAACACGAAACTGGGCAACATACAAAGATCTGTTAACAGAAGTAGAAAACAAAGGTGAAAGAATATGAGGATATAAAAGCTCTGTTAACAGGTTGGTTACAATATTGCCAAATAAATGACATATTCAGAGGTGACAAAGAGAAGGACTTTGGGAAGGAATTCTCAAAGTTCAAAAATGAATTATTAGAAAATAATGAGAAATTGTTATCAAGAATGTACAAACCACTGTTGGAATGGGAGACGAAAGATGAAGAGGTTAAAGCTGTAATGATACACTGGGCAAAAGACAGGTTAGAATATACCACTTGAATCATAGGAAAACTTGTGGAAAGAGATTTTAAAATTCACAGCATGTAGTTCATTAAAAGAAAATGATATGAAGATGTACTGATGGTATTTGACTCCAGTAAAGCTTGCTGAAATGTATAAAGATATTTCTAATTTATGCTGGAAATGTAAGGATAAGGAAGGAACTATTTTTTCATATGTGGTGGATGTGTAAAAAGGTAAAGGGCTTCTGGGAAATGATACACAATGAACTTTTAAAAATTCTTAAAATTACGTTTGTTTAAAAAAAAGAGGCTTTTTTACTAGGAGTAGTAGGAGGAAAATTGCCAAGGAAGCAAGAGACTGTTTATTTATGCGACTACAGCAGCCAGAATGCTCCTAGCCCAGATGTGGAAAGAAGGGAAGGTCCCAACGAAAGAAGAAGGGATGACTAGATGACTGGCTAAGGAATATAATTATATGCAAGGAGAATAAAGGGGGGGGAATGGAAACCAGGGAGGGGGCAAGGGGAAAAGCCATTTATTGCAAATTTGGATTGGATATCTGTGTACCAAAAGGGAAAATGTTATTTTGAAAAATGAAAATAAAAAATATATATATTTAAAAATAGTTTAGAAAACGTTTTGGGGCTCCCGCGCAGCTGATCCAGCGGGGCTTTCCGGAGGCGAGACCAGCGCCTCTCCTCGCTCTCTGCCCGGAGAAGCCCAGAGGCTCCTGCCGCTCGGCTCCGAAACGGTTAAGAGCAGCGGCGACAGAGAGCTGAGATTCCTAGAGCGGAGGGAAGAAAAGGCTGTCGGGAGAATAGCAGCTTCCGCTTCCTGTCCCGCTAGGGGGGGAGAGATGCAGAACATGGCGGTGGCTGTCCTTCCTCGCGGAGGCACTGCAGGTGGGTCATATTGTTATATATTATTACGGGGGGGGGTGGAGTGGGGGTGCTGCTGGAGGGAGTTGTGGGGAGTGATTTTTTTTTTTTAAAAAAACCCTGTTAGGCAAACCGTTTCAATGTAAGTTTTTTTCTTTGTCTCTTTTTTCTAGTCAGTTTATCCAGATTTTCACATTTTTAAAGATCTCTTGAAAATTGGTTAGCATTTTGGTGCAGATCTCGCCTAATGCTCACGCTTTTGCAAAGGGTATTTCCCCAAATATTTACATTTGCCATAATTAATGCATTCTGTATATAATTCCGCTAAAGTAATGCATTTATAGGGCTTTCCCCCTTTGTATGGGGGTGTGAAATCTTTTTCCAATGGAAGGGAGGATCTTTCTCCTGCTCTCCTCCCTGCAGGCCAACTTGGGCAGGTGGGGGACCTTCCTTGGGCTCCCCATAGGGCTTGGGGTCAAGGCAAACCCTTAAGCATTGGAAAACCTTCTTCAGGGGCTCCCCCTGGAACTTGTAATCATTTTTATCTGGCCTGATTTTACTATAATTTATTAAAATTGTATACCTCCCTATACCCACAGGCCTTAGGGCAGTTCACAGGATAAAATCTCAATATAAAAACTCATAATCAAAACATAAACAAAATCAACCCAATAACGCCCCCCAAAAGAACCACACACATTTTAAAACATTTGTGTTTGAATTAAATACAGCAGTTCTGGGCAGAAGAGGTTAAAAAAGAGGAGAAACAAGCAACTTCAAGTCCACATTAAAATTACAAGCGTGGCTGAGGCCTTACTTAGACAGGCTAATACTATTACTATTACTACTCCCAACACCCCTGAGCACCCTCTCCCGCCAGTGTCTTGCCTCAGTAATGGACTGAATGAGAGCCAACAAATTGAAGCTCACTCCAGATAAGGCTGTTAGTGGGTGGTTCCCTAGAGCAGATGGCTGGAAGGTCGCCTGCTCTTGAAGGGGTTACACTTCCTCTGGAGGAGCAGGTTCGTAGCTTGGGGGTAATCCTGGATCCGTTGCTCGAGGCTCAGATGGCCTGGAGTGCCTTTCATCACCTTTGGATGGTAGCCCAGCTACACCCCTATCTGGACAAGGATAGCCTATCTACAATTGTCTATGCTTCGGGAACTTCAAGGTTAGATATAGATATGTGTTATACGTAGGGCTGCCTCTGAAGATAGTTTGGAAACTTCAGCTAGTGCAGAATTCAGCGGCCAGGTTGCTCACTGGAGTAAGACGGTTTGAGCATATTACCCCCATCCTGGTCCGACTGCACTGGCTAGCAATTAGTTTCCGGGCTCAATTTAAGGTGCTTGTTTTGACTTATAAAGCCTTACATGGCTCAGGATCACAATACTTCAAGGGCTGCTTCTTTCCATATGAACCTAGCCAGATCCTGAGGTCCTCCTTCGTGGGCCTCCTCCTCAAGTGGTCTGGAGGGTGGCAACACGAGAACAGGGCCTTCTCTGCAGTGGCTCCCTGTCTGTGGAATGCTCTCCCCAGGGAAGTTCACCTGGCGCCTTCCTTATACTCCCCATGAATCAGAGCATGCCTTGGAAACTCACTTTCCTCTCAAAGCTTCTCCTTTTTTATGTCCATGGAGCTTTCATGGCATAATACTGGAGTGGGTTGCCAGTTTCTTCTCCAGGTGGATCACATTTAGTCTAAACTCTCGGCTGACCTGTCTGTCTTAGGTGGCCCTGCATGGCATGGGTCATAGCCGAGTTATTCAAGCCCCTTCGCTATGACAAGGCAGTGATGCATGAAGGGGTATACACCTTTAGGTGCCATGCAAACATGTTCCTTTTCAACCAGGTTTTTGCTTGATATGCTTGACATCCTATAGTCTTTTTCAAACGTGGCTCTTTTTGGGGGGGTGTTATTGGGTTGGGTTTTATTCTGATTATATATGATGTGATCTTTTCTGTGAACCATGCTGAGTCCTCCGGGTGTAGGGCAGTATATAAACCCAATAAATAATAATAATACCATATTAATGCAATACTAATACTTTCATTATTTGTACCCCACGGATCTGACTGGGTTGCCCCAGCCACTCTAGCTGGCTTCTAACAAATATAAAAGCATAATAAAACATTTTAAACTTCCCTCTACATGGCTGCCTCCAGTTGTCTTCTAAAAGTTATATAGTTGTTTGTTTCCTAGACATCTGACGGGATAGCTTTCCACAGGGTGGGCACCACTACCAGGAAGCCCCTCTACCTCGTTCCCTGTAAGTTCCCTTCTCACAGTGAGGGAACTGCCACAAGGCCCTGGGACCTGGATCTTGGTGTCCTGACTGAATGATTGGGGTGAAGACGCTCCTTTAGCATTTCATCAGTTTGCCTTTTTATTCCATCAGGAGTTGTTGAAGGGATGCTGGCAGAAGGGGAACAATCAGAAATGTCACCAAAAGGATCCAAAGAACAAAGGAATCTGAGGGTTCAAGATGGAGGTAGCAGGCGAGAGGGGAGACAAAAGCAGAAGCCGGCGGGTGACTTTGGTATGTTTCAGGGTGTTGAAAATCAAATTCACAGAGAGGAGAAAAAGCATGAATGCAGCGTGTGTGGAAAGAGTTTTGGTCGTCGCTCAACTCTTACTAGACATCAAAGAGTACACACAGGGGAGAAACCGTATACATGTTTAGAGTGTGGAAAGAGCTTCATTCACAGTACTGCCCTTGTCTTGCATCGAAGAACTCATACAGGAGAGAAACCATATATATGTTCCGAGTGTGGAAAGAGCTTCAGTGAACGTGGCCATCTTACTAGGCATCAAAGAACTCATACAGGGGAGAAACCATATATATGTTCCGAGTGTGGAAAGAGCTTCAGTGAACGTGGCAAGCTTACTAGGCATCAAAGAACTCATACAGGGGAGAAACCGTATAAATGCTTGGAGTGTGGAAAGAGCTACAGTCACTGTGGTGCCCTTACCGTGCATCAAAGAACTCATACAGGGGAAAAACCCTATACATGTTCTGAGTGTGGAAAGAGCTTCAGTCGATGTGGCCAGCTTACCTTGCATCAAAGATCTCATACAGGGGAGAAATCGTATACGTGTTCAGAGTGTGGAAAGAGCTTCAGTAAATGTGGCCAGCTTACCTTGCATCAAAGATCTCATACAGGGGAGAAACCGTATACATGTTTAGAGTGTGGAAGGAGCTTCCGTCGTTGTGACCAGCTTACCTCGCATCAAAGAACTCATACAGGGGAGAAACCGTATACATGTTTAGAGTGTGGAAAGAGCTTCAGTCAGATTAGCAACCTTAAGTTGCATCGAAGAACTCATACAGGGGAGAAACCGTATAAATGCTTGGAGTGTGGAAAGAGCTACAGTCACTGTGGTGCCCTTACCTTGCATCAAAGATTTCATACAGGGGAAAAACCGTATACATGTTCAGAGTGTGGAAGGAGCTTCAGTCAGAGTAGCGCACTTAAGTCGCATCAAAGAACTCATACAGGGGAGAAACCGCATACGTGTTCAGAGTGTGGAAAGAGTTTCAGTAACATTGGTGCCCTTACCTTGCATCAAAGATCTCATACAGGGGAGAAACCGTATACATGTTTGGAGTGTGGAAGGAGCTTCAGTAAGAGTAGCACCCTTAAGTCGCATCAAAGAACTCATACAGGGGAGAAACCGCATACGTGTTTGGAGTGTGGAATGAGCTTCGCTCGCAGCAATGCGCTTACTAGACATCAACAAACTCATCGAGGCAGCAAACCTTGTAAATGCTGGCAATGTGGCAAGAGCTTCAGTCGCATTGACTACCTTTTCTCACATGAAAGAATTCATAGAGGGGAGAAACAATATGCATGTTTGGAGTGTGGAAAGAGCTTCAGTCGCATTGACTACCTTTCCTCCCATCAGAGATTGCACACAGGAGAGAAACCTTATAAATGTTTGGAGTGTGGGAAGAGCTTCAGTCGTGGTAGCCAACTCAGGTTGCATCAAAGAATTCATACAGGAGAGAAACCGTATACATGTTCAGAGTGTGGAAGGAGCTTCAGGTGCAGTACCTCCCTTATGTTGCATCAACGAACTCATACAGGAGAGAAACCATATACATGTTTGGAGTGTGGAAGGAGCTTCAGTCGCAGTAGCTCCCTTAAGTCGCATCAAAGAACTCATACAGGAGAGAAACCGTATACATGTTCAGAGTGTGGAAAGAGCTTCAGTCACCATAGCGCCTTTAAGCCGCATCAAAGAACTCATACAGGAGAGAAACCGTATACATGTTCGGAGTGTGGAAGGAGCTTCAGTCACCATAGCGCCTTTAAGTTGCACCAAAGAACTCATACAGGAGAGAAACCGTATACATGTTCGGAGTGTGGAAAAAGCTTCAGTCGTAGTAGCTCCCTTAAGTCGCATCAAAGAACTCATACAGGGAGGAAATCTTAGAAATGTTTGGTGTATGGAAAGAACTTCAGTGACAGGGGCTCCCTTCCTAAACAATAAAGAACTCGTACAAGGGAAACATCTTAGAAAGGGTTGGCTGTGGGAAGATCTTTAATCATATCAAATAACTCCTACAGAGAGTAAACCAATGATCGTGTTCTGGTCCCCCCAGGACAGCCATTATTGGATTGGAAGAACTTTCTGACAGTAAGAGCTGTTTTGACAATGGAACAGTCTCCCTCGGGAGGTGGCAGGCTCTCCTTCCTTGGAGGTTTTTAAGCAGAGGTGGGATGGCCTTCTGCTATGGATGCTTTAGCCGAGATTACTTCATTGCTGGGGGTTGGACTAGATGACCCTTGGGGTCCTTTATAACTACAGTTCTGTGATTTTATTTATAGCAGAACCATTATCTGCTAGACAGCTGTTGTCACAAGCTTGGCAAATCCGGAGATATACTTGATCATCAGATAATGCTAATATTATTCACTTGGACTGTGCTGTTTGAATCCATGTACAATTCTTGGTGCCTATTCTATAGTTTTGCTTTTCATATCCTAATTTTCATCTGCTGTTATATGTAGCGTTTCCAAAGCAAGGAAGGATTGGACTCTGATTAATAAAATACACACGAGGCTTGACCAGCAAGACTTTGGGAGGGGTGCATATAATAATTCTCCCCCCCCCTTGGCCCAGGTTGTTTTATTCACAAAAGAACTTTTTACACAGTGTTCGTAAGAACCTATCAGATTTCCTCTGAGCATTTCAAAAAACCCCACGTGGGATAAAGTCAGATCAGTAAAGGAAGGAAGGAAGGGTAGTATTCACCATCTCTTTGTGAACTCTCTTCCTGAACTCTCTTCCTGGCCATAAAATCTATCTAAAGATTAACAAACTACATCAAAGTAACCTATTAACTTTATGACCTAGGGTGACTGGTGCAGCAACTGGTCTGTGTCCTAGAATGCTTATACGTGCTTGTCAGACATAGAGAAATGGGCTGTAGAGAAAAATGGCGTGGATGTAGAGGCTTGTGGGATTTGATCAGAAATTATTGTCAATGAATCAAACCCAGTCAACGCAGTGCTTTCATCGCGGACACAATGGCTTGATGCATATTTTATAATTCCTCATAGTAATCCCGTCTGATCACTACAGTTATAGCTGCTATCTCTGTTTCTTATACATCATAAAATGCAACAAAAAAAATCTACGAAAATAAAATCTTTATGATTTTTTTTTAAAAACCCTCATGAGTCCCACCTACACTGGAAAAAAATAATGGGATCTGTTCACATCCCTCATGGTTAGCTTACTGCAATGCACCATACAAAGAGATATCGTAGAAGGTTGGGCCACAGGCTGTAGCTGGTGCAGAACGCAATAGCCAGGGGGCTTGTGTGAGCAAGGTAAAAAAGGTAAAGGATCCCTGAACAGTTAAGTCCAGTCAAAGGCAGCTATGGGGTTGCAGCGCTCATCTTGCTTTCAGGCTGAGGGAGCTGGCGTTTGTCCACAGACTGCTTTCTGGGTCATGTGGCCAGCAGGAATAAACCGCTTCTGGCGCAATAGAACACCGTGACAGAAACCAGAACTCACGAAAACACCGTTTGCCTTCCTGCCACAGTGGTACCTATTTACCTAATTGCACTGGCGTGCTTTCGAACTGCTAGGTTGCCAGGAGCTGGGGCAGAGCAGCAGGAGCTCACTCCGTTGCACAGATTTGAACCGCCAACCTTGCCATCAGCAAGCCTAAGAGGCTCAGCGGTTAGGACCACAGTACCATCCACCTCAGGCTTGTGGGAGGAAACTACTGCCAGCATAGAACAGCCTGCTAGTGGGATTTGCAGTTGCTACCAATCCGCTCCTGGGCTGAGTTCAAGGAGTTTGTACTCACATGCAATTCCCTGTTCTGCTCAGTCCCAGATATACAGCAGAGATTCTCCTGCAAGTTCCAAAGATCTCCAAAGCACACACCCAGAATGGGGCTTTTAGTGTCACTGTTTGTGTTCTGTGGAATGGCATCCCTTGGGGGGGCAGGAATTGGGACCTTTTCCAGCTGGATAAATAGATTTTAATATTGGGTGTCCACTTGTTACAGTTTTAGTCTTATTTTTATTTGTTGCCTTTGTGTATATAACTGCTTTTTAAAACATTTTTTATATAAATTGCCTTGAGACGGTGGTTTAGAAGGCAATCAATTATTTTGTAAAAATATTTTAAAAATCCTTTTGACATTTATGCATTTCACTAATTTTACAATCATTTTGACATTTCAAGGTTTGACTTCCTTCCTCCTCTTTCTGCGGTTCCTTAAATTTATTTTTAATATCTTCTGCATATCCAAATTAACCTAATTTGCTCATTTATTAATCTTCTTTAAATATATACTGGTATGAAACTGCAGGTTATTACTATAATCCTACCAATGTTTTTATCTGTTTACAATTTATCTGTAAATATTCAATAAATTTCCATTCTTTTATTTTTAAAAAATGTTATCTTGATTTCTTATTCTTTTGGTAAGTTTCACCATAGAAGGCAATCATATTTAAGGAAATCAATAAATCATTGTTACAAATAATGTGATAATAATTTTTACTTTTTCTACTGGCATCTGACCAGGGTTAATCCTCCTGTGGATTTTTGTTAAATGGGAAAACGGTAGATAAACAGAAGCAGAGCTATAGAAAGAGATACACAGAAGATATACACAAATAGATAAATCTGGCTGGACCAAAAGAATAAGAATTGTGATGCTGACACACAGTCGTTAAACCCGTTGAGTATTGCCAGTTAATTTACTTGCATTTCTGAAAATATATTATCATCAAGCAGAGTAAAAGGGAACCTTACCGAGACACGATCCTGCAAATCTCATTCATAATTTGGCTGTTCAGGGCTCTCTGGTCAGGACCCAGCAGAGCCCATTCC
Organism: Podarcis bocagei; assembly: GCF_964188305.1. NCBI lineage: Eukaryota > Metazoa > Chordata > Lepidosauria > Squamata > Lacertidae > Podarcis > Podarcis bocagei. The sequence goes on from NC_138126.1 coordinate 9,424,774, forward strand.
TCTTCAGTGAAACTGAGGCCTGAGGGGGGGTGGAATGCTTCCTTGCAAATATCAAAATAGACCGGCCTACAAGCAAAATCCCAAAGCCTTGTTAAGGGGAGGGGAATGGGCATTACCCTCAGGATTAATATACATTGGTACCTTGGTTCTCAAACTTAATCCATTCCGGAGGTCTGTTCCCAAACCAAAGCATTCCAAAACCAAGGCACGCTTTCCCATAGAAAGTAATGCAAAATGGATTAATCCGTCCCAGACTTCTGAAAACAACCCCTAAAACAGCAATTAAACATCAATTGATCCATAAAATGAAAGCAATAAACAATGTACTGCAGTCACACAATCAATCAATCAGTAGCTGAACAGGGTTCCACACAGTCACAAAAACAAAACAAAAAGAGCCGCAAAAACAAAAATGCAAAATAAATAGGAAAAACAGACAGACCTCAGCGTATCACTCAAAACGCAAGTGTGGCAACACTCAAAACGAAGCATGTTCAGCTTCCGGAAAAAGTTTGCAAACCGGAACACTTACTTCCGGGTTTGCGGTGTTTGGGTTCCAAGTTGTTGGAGTACCAAGGCGTTTGAGAACCAAGGTACCACTGTAAACAAATTTTACAAGGACAGGAAGACACACCATGGGCAGAATAATTGCCACACACAGGAAGAAGAAGGATACAGTCTGAGTGCTTCACTTGTAATTTTACAAATCATTTGCCTTATGAGGAACGGCTAAGGGAGCTGGGCATGTTTAGCCTGGAGAAGAGGAGGTTAAGGGGTGATATGATAGCCATGTTCAAATATATAAAAGGATGTCACATAGAGGAGGGAGAAAGCTTGTTTTCTGCTGCTCCAGAGAAGCGGACACGGAGCAATGGATCCAAACTACAAGAAAGAAGATTCCACCTAAACATTAGGAAGAACTTCCTGACAGTAAGAGCTGTTCAACAGTGGAATTTGCTGCCAAGGAGTGTGGTAGAGTCTCCTGCTTTGGAGGTCTTTAAGCAGAGGCTTGACAACCATATGTCAGGAGTGCTCTGATGGTGTTTCCTGCTTGGCAGGGGGTTGGACTCGATGGCCCTTGTGGTCTATTCCAACTCTATGATTCTATGATTTAATGTGTCAACGCAAATACAAGTTATTAATATTGCAGTTGTATAAGGGATTGTTATTTTGACCGGAACGTAACTGAAATTAATAAGATTTTGGAACGCAGAAATAAAGAAAACCACCAAACCATTTGAATAATTGGTATTAGTTATTGTATTATAATTTGGCATTGTTATAATGAGGCTATTATTGGACTCCAACATGAATTTGACGAAATGCCGGGAAGACAGGAGTTCCTGGCGTGCTCTGGTCCATGGGGTCACGAAGAGTCGGACTCGCCTAAACAACAATTATTGGACTGTAATCGAAAACTAAGAAAAATTATTATATATAAAAAACACGTAATATAACATTGCACATTTTTTTTTTAAAAAAAACCTTCACAGGGCTACTTTCTTCTAAAGCCTTCTAAAGGTTATTCCACCGATCTAAAAATTGCAGAGCTGGGAAAGGAAGCCACATTTTCCTCCTCCTCCTGAGTTTTCCCCTGCCGCTGATTTCCATCGCACGGGAGGCAAATGCCAGGGTCCCTCCCCGCCCCAGATCGAACCCCCATCCCTGTGGATTCAAGAGGCAGCGAGTTCCAAAGTCTAGCTGCTGCCACGCCAATAAAAGACCGGTTTTTTACAGGTACCACGTGGCACCACTAACGGTGGCAGTTCCATCGATCAAAGTAGTAGAGGGGCATCTATAGTCCGGCAGAAACAGGGGGGAAGAGAGAGTTTGGGGGGCTTGCAAGGAGGTCGCAAGATGGGCCCCACTTTGCGTTTGAACTGCAGGGAGAAACCCCCAAGCCTCAAAAGTGTGTGGGGTGTTTGTTTGTTTTTGGTCCCTTTCTCCTCTCCCCCAGCCCCAAATAAATCAAGCCCCCCTCCTCTCCGCCTCCTACTCTTCCTAGCTAGCCCGATCCCACCCACCAAATGTCGCTTTGTTTCTCCGAAGAGCTCTGATCATTTCTCTCTGTGCCAGAGAAGGAGGGGGAAATGCAACTTCACAGAATCACAGGCTGGCAGAGTGGCCAGCGGTCATCTAGCCCAACCCGCTGCAAATGCAGGATTCGAACCCAGGACCCAGAGAGTCTGATTGCACGGCCAGCTCCCTTTCCATTTCCCCCGTGTTAATGTCTCTCATGCATGTTTCTGCCTAATACTAATACTAATATTAATAGAGGGGATGTGTGTGTGTGTGTGTGTGTGTGTGTGTGTGTGTGTGTGTTTTTGCTGCTCGATTTTCCAAGGGTTAAGATGAACGGAGCTCCCGTTGCTAGAGAGGAAAGCCATCGGGGGAGGAGTTTCTCTCCGTCTCCCAGTCCTTTTCCTGCCCGGCTCCTCACGTGGAGGGAAGCGGCTGCTCTGCACCCCCCCCCGGTGCCCCCTCCCGGCGCTGCATCCGAGGCCAGATCCGGTGAGACACCCCACCCCCGACCCCTTTGTGCATTGGGCTGGAGGGGATCCACAGGGTCGCAGGCAGGAGGATGGGGTTGCAATTTGGGGTTGGGGGTATCAGCCGATTGCTAGGGTGCAACTGGAAGGAAGCGAGACCCTCGCCCCCTTTCGCCCCGGGATCTACTGAGCAGATCCGTTTCTCAACTAGAGATCCCAGGGAGCGCCGCTGGCTTTCCTTGCCTTCCCTTCCTCCTCTCTGCAAAGCCAAGAGAAGAGGGTCCTTTGCTTTTTTCTGCAAGGGGGGGGGCACTTGCAGACTTTGCAAGACGCACACGGAGGGGGCCTTCGGTCATGGAAATGCAGAGATGGGAGAGACCCCGTGGTGCATAATAATAATAATAATAATAATAATAATAATAATAATAATAATAATAATAATAATAATAATAATGTCAGAGCTGCTTCAAGATCCTAGCTCACAGAGGATCACGCTAGCCAGCGGTCATTAAGTAAAAGTCTTTATTGAGTTACAGTTTCCATTCTCAAGCTGCTACGTGCAACTCTACGTCTAATGGCTAGATCGGCGAAGCTCCGTCTGAGTCTCCGCCCCTTGTGCACCAACTTAATATCCTAGCCCTGCTCCACCTTTTCCGCCTGACTGCTCTCCTCTGGGTCCCTCTGCCCCCCGGGGTCTCCTCCCTCCGGGATTCCTCTGACGCCGACCCCCCGGAACTCCCTGTCTCCTTGCGCCGGGCTTTAGGACCTGGCTCCCTCTCCTGGCTGCCTACTGCGTCACTTTCCTGTGCATTTGAACTTGGCGCGCGCGCCCAACCTTCCACTTTCCGTCTGACCGTTTCTTCGCTCCCCGATGGAGGTGTGGCCACTCCTGACGAGCTGCCAGCGCTTGATCTCTGGCGCTCTTCCTCTTCCCTGCTCTCTGGCTGTGACGCTGGTCCCGATTTCCAACTGCTCCCCTCGGAGTCCCCTCTGGCTCTATCTTCCTGGGGTGTCCCCCTAGGCTCCCCCCTTGCCCTGACCACTGGTGCTCCTTTCTGTGAATCTTCTGATTCACTGGAAAGGCTCGGAGATCTCGGGTCGTCGTCATCACTCATCTTTTCTTCTGCCTCCTCCCCCTCGCTCTCTGTTTCCTCCCTTGCCCTTGCCCCTGCTCCTGAACCCCTGACAAATAATAATAATAATAATAATAATTTCATTTATATCCCACCCTCCCCAGCCAAAGCCGGGCTCAGAGCATAGCTGGCAACTTTTTCCTTTTTTAAAGGGACATTCCCTTATTCCGAATAGGATTCCTCGCAAGAAAAGGGAAAAGTTGACAGCTATGGCTCAGAGCGGCTAACAGCAGTAAAAGTAACACAGTTTACATAAAATCACAATCAACTCATTCTAAAATCAATTCAGAGTCAAATTAATGGCAACCATTGGGCTAGAGGATTGCCGAAGGAGGGGGTCAGACTGTGCTTTGGCCAAAGGCCTGGTGGAACAGCTCTGCCTTGCAGGTCCTGCGGAAAGATGTCAAGTCCCGCAGGGCCCTAGTCTCTTGTGACAGAGTGTTCCACCAGATCGGAGCCACAGCCGAAGAAGCCCTGGCTCTGGTTGAGGCCAGCCTAACCTCCCTGTGGCCCGGGACCTCCAAGATGTTTTTATTTGAAGACCATAAGGTCCTCCGTGGGACATACCAGGAGAGGCAGTCCCGTAGGTACGAAGGTCCTAGGCCCATATAGGGTCATCTAGCCTAACCCCCTGCAATGCAGGAAGCTCAGCTCGCTCACACACAACAGACAACCGTCCAACCTCTGCTTAAACTCTCCACAAATGTGGAGGGGAGTCCGTAAGGCAGTTGGATGGTGTCTTGTGTGTCTCATAGAATCATAGAGTTGGAAGAGACCACAAGGGCCATCGAGTCCAACCCCCTGCCAAGCAGGAAACACCATCAGAGCACTCCTGACATATGGTTGTCAAGCCTCTGCTTAAAGACCTCCAAAGTAGGAGACTCCACCACACTCCTTGGCAGCAAATTCCACTGTCAAACAGCTCTTACTGTCAGGAAGTTCTTCCTAATGTTTAGGTGCAATCTTCTTTCTTGTAGTTTGGATCCATTGCTCCGTGTCCGCTTCTCTGGAGCAGCAGAAAACAACCTTTCTCCCTCCTCTATGTGACATCCTTTTATATATTTGAACATGGCTATCATATCACCCCTTAACCTCCTCTTCTCCAGGCTAAACATGCCCAGCTCCCTTAGCCGGTCCTCATAAGGCATCGTTTCCAGGCCTTTGACCATTTTGGTTGCCCTCCTCTGGACACGTTCCAGTTTGTCAGTGTCCTTCTTGAATTGTGGTGCCCAGAACTGGACACAGTACTCCAGGTGAGGTCTGACCAGAGCAGAATACAGTGGCACTATTACTTCCCTTGATCTAGATGCTATACTCCTATTGATGCAGCCCAGAATTGCATTGGCTTTTTTAGCTGCCGCGTCACACTGTTGGCTCATGTCAAGTTTGTGGTCAACCAAGACTCCTAGATCCTTTTCACATGTACTGCTCTCAAGCCAGGTGTCCCCCATCTTGTATTTGTGCCTCTCATTTTTTTTGCCCAAGTGCAATACTTTACATTTCTCCCTGTTAAAGTTCATCTTGTTTGTTTTGGCCCAGTTCTCTAATCTGTCAAGGTCGTTTTGAAGTGTGATCCTGTCCTCTGGGGTGTTAGCCACCCCTTCCAGTTTGGTGTCATCTGCAGATTTGATCAGGATGCCCTTGAGTCCATCATCCAAGTCGTTGATAAAGATGTTGAATAAGACCGGGCCCAAGACAGAACCCTGTGGCACCCCACTAGTCACTCTTCTCCAGGATGAAGAGGAACCATTGATGAGCACCCTTTGGGTTCGGTCAGTCAGCCAGTTACAAATCCACTGAGTGGTAGCAGAGTCAAGACCGCATTTTACCAGCTTCTTTACAAGAATATCATGGGGCACCTTGTCAAATGCCTCGTTCCAGCAACAGCATTGCATGGGGTTGGGTTAGATATGATACGATAATCTTTATTGTCATTGTCCCATACAGAACAACGAAATTGAAAAAATCTACATCAAACATTCAAAAACCAACAAGCCTGCTATCCCAGCCAAGTTAGCCCCCTAAAAGCTATGATACCCCATAATTAAATCCAATATACTCCCATAGAGACCTTACACTGCGTTTAAAACCAAAATCGCATTTGGATAGTATAAATTTGGGTATAAATTATTATTATTATTATTATTATTACTCGGGAGGAAGCTCCTTTCAGCCAGGCTCCTCTTTGTTTTTCTAGCTCTGTCTGCTTCCTCACCCGCCCTCTCCAAATGGGCAGAAGCAGCAAGGAGAGGGAGCCTATGTGGTGGACGTGTAAAAAAGTAAAGGGCTTCTGGGAAATGATATGCAATGAACTTTTTAAAATTCTTAAAATTACATTTGTTAAAAAAAAAACCAGAGACCTTTTTACTAGGTGTAATAGTAGAAGAATTGCCAAGGAAGCAAGAGACTGTTTATTTATGCGACTACAGGGGCCAGGTGCTACTAGCCCAGATGTGGGAAGAAGGAAAGGTCCCAAGGAAAGAAGAATGGGAAACTCAAGATGATTGACTCTGCCGAAATGGCTAAACTAACCGTGAAGATTAGTTTACCTGGCGTGCTCTGGTCCATGGGGTCACGAAGGGTCGGACACGACTAAACGACTAAACAACAACAACCTTCAAGATCAGGCACCAAGATGAGAAAAAATTCAGTCTAGAAAGGGAAAGCTTTATAGACTATTTTAGAGAATCTGTAAAAACGTCAAAACATTAGCAGGTTTGGTGTAACATTTATGAACTAAGAATAGAATTAGGAGGGGGGAAAGAAGTTGAAATTAATTGTAGAAATGTAATTATATGCAAGGAGAATAAAGTGGGGGGATGGAAACCGGGGGGGGCCTAGGGGGAAAGCCATTTATTGCAAATTTGGATTGGATATTTATGCACCAAAAGGAAAAATGTTATTTTGAAAATTGAAAATAATATATATATATATATATATAATAGTTTAGAAAACGTTTTGGGGCGCCCGTGCAGCTGATCCAGCGGGGCTTTCCAGAGGCGAGAACGGCGCCTCTCCTGCTTTCTGCCCGGAGAAGCACAGAGGCTCCTGCCGCTCGGCTCCGAAACGGTTAAGAGCAGCGGCGACAGAGCTGAGATTCCTAGAGCGGAAGAAAAAAAGGCTGTCGGGAGAATAGCAGCTTCCGCTTCCTGTCCCGCTGGGGGGTGGGAGATGCCGAATATGGCGGCGGCTGTCCTTCCTCGCGGAGGCGCTGCAGGTGGGTCATATTGTTATATATTATAACGGGGGGGGGAGTGGGGGTGCTGCTGGAGGGAGTTGTGGGGAGGGATTTTTTTTTTTTAAAAAAAACCCTGTTAGGCAAACCGTTTCAATGTAAGTTTTTTTCTGTGTCTCCTTTTTCTAGTCGTCAGTTTATCCAGATTTTCACATTTTTAAAGATCTCTTGAAAATTGTTCAGCATTTTGGTGCAGATCTCGCCTAATGCTCACGCTTTTGCAAAGGGTATTTCCCCAAATATTTACATTTCCCATAATTAATGCATTTTCTATTTAATTCCGCTAAAATAATGCATTTATATGGCTTTCCCCCTTTGTATGGGGGTAGGAAATCTTTTCCCAATGGAAGGGAGGATCTTTCTCCTCCTCTCCTCCCTGCAGGCCAACTTGGGCAGGTGGGGGACCTTCCTTGGGCTCCCCATAGGGCTTGGGGTCAAGGCAAACCCTTAAGCATTGGGAAACCTACTTTAGGGGCTGCCCCTGGAACCTGTAATAATTTTTATCCGGCCTGATTTTATTATAATTTATTAAAATTGTATACCTCCCTGTACCCACAGGCCTTAGGGCAGTTCACAGGATAAAATCGCAATATAAAAACTCAAAGTACACAATCAAAACATAAACAAAATCAACCCAATAACCCCCCGCAAACCACACACATTTTAAAACATTTGTGTTTCAATTAAATACAGCAGTTCTGGGCAGAAGACGTTAAAAAAGAGGAGAAACAAGCAACTTCAAGTCCACATTAAAATTCCAAGTGTGGCTGAGGCCTTAGTTAGACAGGCTACTACTACTACTACTACTAACACCCCTGAGCACCCTCTCCCACCAGTGTCTTGCCTCGGTAATGGACTGGATGAGAGCCAACAAATTGAAGCTCAATCCAGATAAGAGTGAGGCTCAGTTAGTGGGTGCTTCCCTAGAGCAGATGGCTGGAAGGTCGCCTGCTCTTGATGGGGTTACACTTCCTCTGGAGGAGCAGGTTCGTAGCTTGGGGGTTCTCCTGGATCCTTTGCTGTTGCTCGAGGCGCAGATGGCCTGGAGTGCCTTTCATCAGCTTTGGCTGGTAGCCCAGTTACACCCCTATCTGGACAGGAATAGCTTATCTACCGTTATCCATGCTCTGGGAACTTCAACGTTAGATATAGATATGCCTTGGAAACTCACTTTCCTCTCAAAGCTTCTCATTTTTTATGTCCATGGAGCTTTCATGGCATAATACTGGAGTGGGTTGTCAGTTTCTTCACCAGGTGGATCACATTTAGTCTAAACTCTCGGCTGACCTGTCTGTCTTGGGTGACCCTGCATGGCATAGGTCATAGCTTCTCTGACTTATTCAAGCTCCTTCACCACGACAAGGCAGTGATCCATGAAGGGATATACACCTTTAAGTGCCATGCAAACATGTTCCTTTTTAACCAGGCTTTTGCTTGATATGTTTGACATCCTATAGTCTTTTTCAAAGGTGGCTCTTTTTTTTGGGGGGGGGGGTTGGGTTGTTATGTTTATTCTGATTACATATGATGTGATCTTTTCTGCGAACCACGCTGAGTCCTCCGGGTTTAAGGCGGTATATAAACTCAATAAACAATAATACCATATTAATACTTTCATTATTGGTACCCCACGGATCTGACTGGCTTCCCCAGCCACTCTAGCTGGCTTCTAACAAATATAAAAGCATAATAAAACATTTAAAACTTCCCTCTACATGGCTGCCTCCAGTTGTCTTCTAAAAGTTATATAGTTGTTTGTTTCCTTGACATCTGACGGGATAGCTTTCCACAGGGTGGGCACCACTACCAAGAAGGCCCTCCGTCTCGTTCCCTGTAACTTCCCTTCTCACAGCGAGGGAGCTGCCACAAGGCCCTTGGAACCTGGATCTCTGTGTCCTGACTGAATGATTGGTGTGAAGACGCTCCTTTAGCATTTCATCAGTTTGCCTTTTTATTCCATCAGGAGATGTTGAAGGGATGCTGGCAGAAGGGGAACAATCAGAAGTGTCACCCAAAGAATCCAAAGAGCAAAGGAAGCTGAGGGTTCAAGATGGAAGCCGAAGGCGAGAAGGGAGACGAAAGCAGAAGCCGGAGGGTGACTCTTGTACGTCTCAGGGTGGTGAAAATCAAATTCCTAGAGAGGAGAAAAAGCATGAATGCACCGTGTGTGGAAAGAGATTTGGTCGTCGCTCAACTCTTACTTTACATCAAAGAACTCATACAGGGGAGAAACCGTATACATGTTTAGAGTGTGGAAAGAGCTTCAGTGAACGTGGTAACCTTACCTCGCATCAAAGAACTCATACAGGGGAGAAACTGTATACATGTTTAGAGTGTGGAAAGAGCTTCAGTGTCAGTGGTAACCTTACCTCGCATCAAAGAACTCATACAGGGGAGAAACCGTATACATGTTTAGAGTGTGGAAAGAGCTTCAGTCGATGTGGCCAGCTTAGTACGCATCAAAGATCTCATACAGGGGAGAAACCGTATACATGTTCAGAGTGTGGAAGGAGCTTCAGTGAGAATGGTGCCCTTACCTCGCATCAAAGAACTCATACAGGGGAGAAACCGTATAAATGCTTGGAGTGTGGAAAGAGCTTCAGTCACTGTAGTGCCTTTATCTTGCATCGAAGAACTCATACAGGAGAGAAACCGTATACATGTTCGGAGTGTGGAAAGAGCTTCAGTCACATTGGTGCCCTTACCTCACATCAAAGATCTCATACAGGGGAAAAACCGTATACCTGTTCAGAGTGTGGAAGGAGCTTCAGTCGGAGTAGCACCCTTAAGTCGCATCAAAGAACTCATACAGGGGAGAAACCGCATACGTGTTTGGAGTGTGGAATGAGCTTCGCTCACCGCAATGGGCTTGCTAGACATCAACAAACTCATCAAGGCAGCAAACCTTATAAATGCTGGGAATGTGGCAAGAGCTTCAGTCGCATTGACAACCTTTCCTCGCATGAAAGGATTCATACAGGGGAGAAACGATATACATGTTTCGAGTGTGGAAAGAGCTTCAGCTACAGTTCCAGCCTTACCTTGCATCAAAGAACTCATACAGGGGAGAAACCGTGTACATGTTTAGAGTGTGGAAAAAGCTTCAGTCAGAGTAGCTCCCTTAAGTCGCATCAACGAACTCATACAGGGAGGAAATCTTAGAAATGTTTGGCGTATGGAAAGAACTTCAGTGGCAGGGGCTCCCTTCCTAAACAATAAAGAACTCGTACAAGGGAAACATCTTAGAAAGGGTTGTCGTGTGGGAAGATCTTTAATCATAACAAATAACTCCTACAGAGAGTAAACCAATGATCGTGTTCTGGTCCCCCCAGGACAGCCATTATTGTATTGGAAGAACTTTCTGACAGTAAGAGCTGTTTTGACATTGGAACAGTCTCCCTCGGTGGGAGGTGGGCTCTCCTTCCTTGGAGGTTTTTAAGCAGAGGTTGGATGGGCTTCTGCTATGGATGCTTTAGCCGAGATTACTTCATTGCTGGGGATTGGAGTGGATGACCCTTTTGTTGTTTAGTCGTTTATTCGTGTCCGACTCTTCATGACCCCATGGACCAGGCACTCCCGTCTTCCACCACCTCCCGCAGTTTGGTCAGGCTCATGTTTGTAGCTTCGAGAACACTATCCAACCATCTCGTCCTCTGTCGTTCCCTTGTCCTTGTGCCCTCCATCTTTCCCAGCATCAGTGTCTTCTCCAGGGAGTCTTCTCTTCTCATGAGGTGGCCAAAGTATTGGAGCCTCAACTTCACTATCTGTCCTTCCAGTGAGCGCTCAGGGCTGATTTTCTTAAGAATGGATACATTTGATCTTCTTGCAGTCCATGGGACTCTCAAGAGTCTCCTCCAGCACCATAATTCAAAAGCATCAATTCTTCGGCGATCAGCCTAGATGACCCTTGGGGTCCCTTATAACTACAGTTCTATGATTCTATATACATCATCTGCTAGACAGCTGTTGTCACAAGCTTGGCAAATCCAGGCATATACTTGATCATCAGATAATGCCAATATTATTCACTTGGACTGTGCTGTTTGAATCCATGTACAATTCTAGGTGCCTATTCTATAGTTTTGCTTTTCATATCCTAATTTTCATCTGCTGTTACTTGTAGCGTTCCCAAAGCAAGGAAGGATTCAGAAGATCAGTAAAGGAAGGAAGGAAGGGTAGTATTCACCATCTCTTTGTGAACTCTCTTCCTGGCCCTAAGATCTATGTAAAGATTAACAAACTACATCAAAGTAACCTATGAACTTTTAAGACCTAGGGTGCCTAGTTCAGCAACTGGTCTGTGTCCTAGAATGCTTATACGTGCTTGTCAGACAGAGAGAAAAGGCAGTAGAGAAAAATGGTGTAGATGCAGAGGCTTGTGGGATTTGATCAGAAATTTTTGTCAATGAATCATAGAATCATAGAGTTGGAAGAGACCACAAGGGCCATCGAGTCCAACCCCCTGCCAAGCAGGGAACACCATCAGAGCACTCCTGACATATGGTTGTCAAGCCTCTGCTTAAAGACCTCCAAAGAAGGAGACTCCACCACACTCCTTGGCAGCAAATTCCACTGTCAAACAGCTCTTACTCTCAGGAAGTTCTTCCTAATGTTTAGGTGGAATCTTCTTTCTTGTAGTTTGGATCCATTGCTCCGTGTCCGCTTCTCTGGAGCAGCAGAAAACAACCTTTCTCCCTCCTCTATATGACATCCTTTTATATATTTGAACATGGCTATCATATCACCCCTTAACCTCCTCTTCTCCAGGCTAAACATGCCCAGCTCCCTTAGTGGGTCCTCATAAGGCATCGTTTCCAGGCCTTTGACCATTTTGGTTGCCCTACTCTGGACACGTTCCAGTTTGTCAGTGTCCTTCTTGAACTGTGGTGCCCAGAACTGGACACAGTACTCCAGGTGAGGTCTGACCAGAGCAGAATACAGTGGCACTATTACTTCCCTTGATCTAGATGCTATACTCCTATTGATGCAGCCCAGAATTGCATTGGCTTTTTTAGCTGCCGCGTCACACTGTTGGCTCATGTCAAGTTTGTGGTCAACCAAGACTCCTAGATCCTTTTCACATGTACTGCTCTCAAGCCAGGTGTCACCCATCTTGTATTTGTGCCTCTCATTTTTTTTGCCCAAGTGCAATACTTCATATTTCTCCCTCTTAAAATTCATCTTGTTTGTTTTGGCCCAGTTCTCTAATCTGTCAAGGTTGTTTTGAAGTGTGATCCTGTCCTCTGGGGTCTTATCAACATCGTTGATAAAGATGTTGAATAAGACCGGGCCCAAGACAGAACCCTGTGGCACTCCACTAGTCACTCTTCTCCAGGATGAAGAGGAACCATTGATGAGCACCCTTTGGGTTCAGTCAGTCAGCCAGTTACAAATCCACTGAGTGGTAGCATAGTCAAGACCGCATTTTACCAGCTTCTTTACAAGAATATCATGGGGCACCTTGTCAAATGCCTTGCTGAAATCAAGGTAGGCTACATCCACTGCGTTCCCTTCATCTACCAGGCTTGTAATTCTGTCAAAAAACGAGATCAGGTTAGTCTGACATGACTTATTTTTCAGAAATCCATGCTGACTATTGGTGATCACAGCATTCCTTTCTAGGTGCTCACAGACTGTTTGCTTAATGATCCGCTCCAGAATCTTCCCTGGTATTGATGTCAGACTGACTGGGCGGTAATTATTTGGGTCCTCTCTTTTCCCCTTTTTGAAAATAGGGACAACATTTGCCCTCCTCCAGTCTGCTGGGACATCGCCTGTTCTCCAGGAATTCTCAAAGATGACTGCCAGTTGTTCTGAGATCACATCTGCCAGTTCTTTTAATACTCTTGGATGCAGTTCATCTGGCCCTAGAGACTTGAATGCATCTAAACTAGCCAAGTATTCTTGTACTATCTCCTTAGTTATTCTGGGCTGTGTTTCCTTTGCTGAATCATTTGCTCCAAATTCTTCAGGTCGGGCTTTGTTTTATTTATCGGAGAAGACTGAGGCAAAGAAGGCATTGAGGAGTTCAGCCCTTCCTGTGTCCCCTGTTTGCATTTCACCATCTTCTCCTCTGAGTGACCCCACTGTTTCTTTGTCCTTTCTTTTGCTACGAACATACCCATAAAAGCCTTTTTTGTTGCTTTTAACCTCTCTAGCAAGCCTGAGTTCATTCTGTGCTTTAGCTTTTCTGACTTTGTGTCTACACGTGCTGGCTATTTGTTTGAATTCCTCTTTGGTGGTTTCCCCCCTATTCCATTTTTTGTACACATCCTTTTTAAATCTTAACTCAGTTTAAAAGTTCTTTAGACAGCCACCCTGGCTTCTTTAGGCACCTTCCATGTTTCCGTCTCATTGGTATTGCCTGACGTTGTGCTTTTACTATCTCCCTCTTAACAAACTCCCAGCCATCATGAACGCCCTTTCCTTTTAGTATTACTGTCCATGGGATCTCACCCAGCACTTCCCTAAGTTTTATGAAGTCGGCTTTCTTAAAGTCAAGAAATTGAGTCCTAGTATGCTTGGCTGCTCCTTTCCACTGTATAGTAAACTTCAGAAGAGCATGATCACTCGCGCCTAATGATCCTTCCACTTCTACCCCACTAACCAGGTCATCAACATTGGTTAGGACCAGATCTAAAATGGCTGTTCCTCTTGTTGCTTCTCCCACTTTCTGGACAATGAAGTTGTCTGCAAGGCCAGTGAGGAATCTGTTTGACCTTATGCTCTTGGCTGAGTTTGACATCCAACAAATATCCGGGTAATTGAAGTCCCTTTTTGCATGCTTGGCCAGTCAGCGCAATGCTTTCATCGCGGACACAATGGCTTGATGCATATTTTATCATTCATGCATATTTTATCATAATAATCCCGTCTGATCACTACAGTTATAGCTGCTATCTCTGTTTCATGTGCATCATAAAATGAAACAGAAAAAGCTTTACGAAAATAAAATCTTTATGAAATTTTTTTAAAAACCCTCATGAGTCCCACCTACACTGGAAAAAAATTGTGGGATCTGCTCACATCCCTCATGGTTAGCTTACTGCAATGCACCGTACAAAGAGATACAGTTGAAGGTTGGGCCACAGGCTGTAGCTGGTGCAGAACGCAATAGCCAGGTGGCTTGTGTGAGAAAGGTAAAAAAGGTAAAGGATCCCTGGACAGTTAAGTGCAGTCAAAGGCGACTATGGGGTTACGGCGCTCATCTTGCTTTCAGGCCGAGGCAGCTGGCATTTGTCCACAGACAGCTTTCGGGGTCATGTGGCCAGCAGGACTAAACCGCTTCTGGCGCAATGGAACACCGTGACGGAAACCAGAACTCACGGAAACACCGTTTGCCTTCCTGCCACAGTGGTACCTATTTACCTACTTGCGCCGGTGTGCTTTCGAACTGCTAGGTTGGCAGGAGCTGGGGCAGAGCAGCAGGAGCTCACTCTGTTGCACAGATTCGAACCGCCAACCTTGCCATCAGCAAGCCCCAGAGGCTCAGTGGTTTAGACCACAGTGCCATCCATGTCAGGCTTGTGGGAGGAAACTACTGCCAGCATAGAACAGCCTGCTAGTGGGATTTGCATTTGCTACCAATCTGCTACTGGGCTGAGTTCAAGGAGTTTGTACTCACATGCAAGTCCCTGTTCTGCTCAGTCCCAGATATACAGCAGAGATTCTCCTGCAAGTTCCAAAGATCTCCAAAGCACAGACCCAGAATGGGGCTTTTAGTGTCTGTGTCTGTGTTCTGTGGAATGGCAACCCTTTCGGGGGGGGGGGGGAGGGAATTGGGACCTTTTCCAGCTGGATAAATAAATTTTAATAATGGGTGTCCACTTGTTACGGTTTTAGTCTTATTTTTATTTGTTGCCTTTGTGTATATAACTGCTTCTTAAAACATTTTTTGTATAAATTGCCTTGAGACGGTGGTTTAGAAGGCAATCAATTATTTTGTAAAAATATTTTTAAAATACTTTTCACGTAAAATACATTTCACTAATTTTACAATCATTTTGACATTTCAAGGTTTGACTTCCTTCCCCCTCTTTCTGCGGTTCCTTAAATTTATTTTTAATACCTTCTGCATATCCAAATTAACTTAATTTGTTCATTTATTCCTCTTCTTTAAATATATACTGGTATGAAACTGCAGGTTATTAGAATAATCCTTCCAATGTTTTTATCTGTTTACAATTTATCTGTAAATATTCAATAAACCATTTCCATTCTTTTATTTTAAAAAAATGTTATCTTGATTTCTTATTCTTCTGGTAAGTTTCGCCATAGAAGGCAATCATATTTAAGGCAATCCTCCTGTGGATTTTTGTTCAATGGGAAAACGGTAGATAAACAGAAGCAGAGCTATAGAAAGAGATATCCAGAAGATATACACAAATATATAAATCTTGCTGGACCAAAAGAATAAGAATTGTGATGCTGACACACAGTCGTTAAACCTGTTGAGTGTTGCCAATTAATTTACTTGCATTTCTGAAAATATATTATCATCAAGCAGAGTAAAAGGGAACCTTACCGAGAGAGGACACGATCCTGCAAATCTCCTTCATTATTCGGCTGTGCAGGGCTCTCTGGTCAGGACCCAGCAGAGCCCATTCCTCTTCAGTGAAACATAGTCCTGAGAGGGAGAGGGGGAGAAATGCTTCCTTGCAAATGTCAAAATAGACCGGCCTACAAGCAAAATCCCAAAGCCTTGTTAAGGGGAGGTGAATGGGCATTACCCTCAGGATTAATATACATTGGTACCTTGGTTCTCAAACTTAATCCATTCCGGAGGTCTGTTCCCAAACCAAAGCATTCCAAAACAAGGTGCGCTTTCCCATAGAAAGTATTGCAAAAGGCATTAATCCGTCCCAGACTTCTGAAAACAACCCCTAAAACAGCAATTAAACATCAGTTGATCCATAAAATGAAAGCAATAAACAATGTACAGTGGTGCCTCGCAAGACGAAATTAATTTGTTCCGCAAGTTTTTTCTTCTTGCGAGTTTTTCGTCTTGCGATGCACGGTTTCCCATAGGAATGCATTGAAAATCAATTAATGCGTTCCTAGGGAAACCGACTTCAGACCAGGTCCGGGGGCAGTCTGTCCCCGGACCTCTTCTGAAGGCGGGGGGGGGACAAGGGCTTTTCTTCCCACCCCCAGCATTTTAAAAAACCCCGGGACAGACTGCCACCCCCGCAGTTATTTAGTAGAAGGACTTCCGGTTCAGCGCGTCTCCAGCTCAGGCGGGGATTTCTTCCTTGCGGAGGATCCTGAGCTTCCCGGAGAAAATAGGGGTTCCACAGGGCGCCGTGGTCCCCTGAAAAGTGTCTGGAGGGTGTCCAGACACACAGGTTCCCGCAGAGCTACAACGCGGACCTCCCGGCCGTCAGGTAACTCCGTTTACGGAGCGAAGAGTACGGCGGGGGGAGAAGCGGGCGGAGGGAAACCATGGCTGTCTCCGGGTAAGGCGAAGCCCCGTGCCTGTAGGAGAAGTGCTTGAATTCTCAAAAAGAAGAAACCCGAGCCTGAAAGGAAAGAAAGAACTTGGATACTACCAAAGGAAAGGCTGGGTAAATAAGGAAGCCGAAATGAGCACAACTCTTACCTAGAATCATTACGAACGCAAGGAATAGACAAAGCGGAGAGAAATGTGAGTGACGCTAGCGGACAAAGTTCTTCTCTCCCTTCTAACTTTCTTTCTTTGCACGGAGGGATACTAAATAACCAATAGAAAAAGGAATTTAGAGGGAGAGCAAAGAGGCAATACTTTGCTACTTTTGGCTACTTCTCAGCCCTCCTGGGGACGGGGAAAGGAGCTGGAACTGAATCTCACTTGGGAAGTTTTGCACAACAGAGGTCTCCATTTCGTGAAAGTTTGGTCTCCATTTCGTGAGTTTGGTCTCCATTATAAGTTCTACGAATTACCAGCGAAAGGAGAAAGGGGATATCTTCTTTGTTAAGTTTGAATCTCCACCCTTGAGAACTTCAGTCAAGTTTAATAATTTTATAAAAGCCATTGTCTGTTGGGGATAAAACTAAAAAACTAAAAAAAGGAATTGTGGAGAAAATAAAAGAGAAGCTGTTCCTTTGCTGTTTCCTTTCTTTTTGCCGCTCCTCCATTAACTGGCTGTTAGACCCCTGGTGGACGGGTGAGAAATTATAATAGACGCCTTCTCCTCTCTTCTTTTTGTTTTGTTTTTTTGGCAGCTGGGAATTTTTGGGATTTAGCCCAATTGAGGGCAAGAAGATTAAGAAGTGGACCCAAAATAATTAATGGAATAGATAATTTCATAAGGAATAGCCCATTTGGGGGCAGGAAGAACCGAGCCGCTTGCTTATTAGAGCTAAAATAATGAAGTCTCTGGAAGGACTATAAATTATATATATATATTTTCCTTTTCCTTTTCTTTTTTCTTTTCTTTTTTTCTCTCCCTTGACCTCCCTAGGTCCCTCGTTTGGATTGGTGGATTATTATATTTGGTGAAGTAGACTAATTGGTGATAACAAGAGGAGAAAAGGAGAATACCTAATCCTTATTTAATTCTATCTAAGACTACTCAACACATGCTACTATAAACTTATTAGTATATCTTTAAGGAATTGGAAGGTATTGATAGGCTTGTTACTGCCAGATATTGCTTTAAGTTTTGAAAAATATTGTAAAATTGTAAAATTGATTGCTGCGCCTCGACTGGGGAAGGTTAATTTTAAACATCGGAATAGGTTGTTGGCGTAACAAGATATATTTGTACAAAATGTCTCATGTACCAAAGAAAGGCGGGAACGGGGGGACACCAGTGGAAAGGAAGGGGTCCAAGCAAGAAACAGATTTTAGAGCTGAAATACTAAAGATGTTCGCAGAGATTAGACAAAGTGAAAAAAATCTGGAAACAAAAATTGAACAGGTAGATGCTAAGATTGGAAAAATGGATAAGAAAATAGATGAAACCGTTAGTGAACTGAAAGGACAAATTAAAGAGGTATCCAAAAGAACTCAAGTGTTAGAAGAAGGAATGAAAAGGACAAAATTGGAAATGAAGGAGTTAAAGCGTGAGGATGATAAAATTAGAGTAGGACTTCTAGAAACTAACAAAACACAAGAGGAAATGTGGGATGCGATCTCCATGAATGAACTTCGACAGCGGGAAGTTAATTTAAGATTCAGGGGGGTACCAGAGCATCAAGGTGAGAATATCAGGCAAAAACTGATAATAGAACTAGCACAATGGTTGGAGTTTCAAGTAGAGGAGATGGCGAGTACAATACAGAATGCCTTTAGATTAAAAGTGAAGACGACGAAGGCAAGGAAATTTCCAGGGGATTGTCTTATAGCTTTCAAAGATAGAGACATAAGGAGCATGGTGCTTCAAAAAAATAGAGAGAAAAGATTATGTATTGATGGTAGCTACATAGTCATCTTTAAAGATATACCAATTAGACTGTTGAAACGGAGAGACCCCTATAAGCCACTGGCACAAATCCTTAAAAAAAACAATATAGAATTCAAATGGGAGTTCCCGGAAGGAATTTCATTCACTTATAAAAATAAGAGACATAGATTAACTAGCCCAGAAGAAATAGGTAAATTTCAAAGGAAGTATAAAGAGTTGTTAACGGAAGAGGAAGAAGAGGTCAGGGGGGCAGTGGGAGGGGTGGAGGTAAAAGGACTGAAAGATATGGAGGAGAGGAGGAAGGTGGGGGGAGGATTAGAGGAGGAGGGGGAAGAGGAGGAGGGGGAGGGAGGAGAGGAGGAAGAGGAAGAATTAAAAGAAAATTAACCAAAGAAAAAGATACTCCTAGAAATTAAAAAAAAAAAAAAAGAGCAATATGGCATTAAAATTATGGAATTGGAATATAAATGGGCTGAATGATAAAAAAAAAAGGAATAAGGTGGAACAATTCCTAAGGAAAAAAAATTTAGATATTATATGCCTACAAGAAACACACGTGGCAAAAAGACATAGGAGAGTTTTAATAAATAGAAGACTTGGAAACGAATTCATATCTTCAGACAAAGGAAAGAAAAGAGGAGTAATCCTATATATAAAAAACAAAATAGAAGCCCACCAAATCTTTAAGGACGAAGAAGGAAGAATTATTGCTGTTCAAATTAATTGGCAAGGTGAAAAAATAATAATTGTTGGAATCTATGCACCTAACGGGAATAAAGCTGACTTTTTTAAGAACCTGGAGGAAAAATTGATGGAATATGTGGATCAAAAAATAATTATGATGGGAGACATGAATGGGGTGGTCTCAATTGAAATGGATAGACTGAGGGAGAGTGGATCAAAAGAAGGTAAATTACCTAAATCATTTTTCGAAATGATCCAAAACTGTAATTTGATAGATATATGGAGATTAAGACACCCACAGGAGAAACAATTTACATATCATTCAGAACCAAACCAATCTATGTCGAGAATTGATCAAATTTGGATTTCGAACGAGCTAACCTTAAGAATCCTCCAGGTAGAAATAGAACCAAGAGTAATTTCAGACCATAGCCCGATTAAACTGGAGATTAAAGGCTTCGAAGAAAGAACGTTTAGATGGAGGATGAATGATAGCCTTTTTGATGATCATAAATTTGTACAACAGGCACAGAAGAAAATGAAGGAATACTTTATGGATAACTGTAACAAAGGTACAAAAATGAGCATAGTTTGGGATGCAAGCAAGGCAGTGATGCGTGGACTTTATATACAACAAAATTCAATTAAAAGGAAGAATAGAGAGAAAGGAAAGGAAATCTTAAAACAAATTATGGAATATGAGCAAAAATTAATTGAAAATCCGAACAATATGAAAGTTAGACAAAGTATCAAGGCCTTGCAAACTCAGTTTGCTATGATAATAAACAAGGAGGTGGAATGGAACATTAAAAGATTAAGACAAAAGGATTTTGAATTTGCAAATAAATCAGGAAAATGGTTGGCTTGGCAGACTAAGAAAAGGAAAGAACAAAATATAATAAATAAAATTAGAGTGAAGGATGAGGAGATAACTAGCCCTAAAGGTATTAGGAAAGGATTTTTGGACTTTTACAGTCAATTGTATAGGAAGAAAGAAAAGAATAATATTAGGAAAATAGAGAGATATCTAAAAGAGAAAAAGGTGCAAAAGATTCCAATAGAAACAAGAGATAGGCTGAACGCCCCGATAGATGAAGAGGAAATTAAGGTGGTTATATCAGAGCTGAAAAATGGGAAGGCCCCAGGACCGGACGGCTTTACAGCAAGGTACTACAAAGAATTGAAATTAACTTTGATAACACCGTTGAAAGAAACAATGAATAATATTTTAAAGGAGAGGGAGATCCCAGAGACTTGGAAGGAAGCGTATATAACTTTCATTCCAAAAGAAGGTGTGGATTTAACACAAGTAAAGAATTATAGACCAATTTCTTTGCTAAATACCGATTATAAAATTTTTTCAGGAATAATAGCAAAGAGACTGAAAAAGGTTTTGCAAGGAATTATTCATGAAGATCAAACAGGTTTTCTCCCACGAAGACAGATGAGAGATAATGTGAGAAATATAATAAATATCTTGGAGTACCTGACAGCTAGTAATGAGAGAAGAGCAATGCTAATGTTTGTTGATGCCGAAAAGGCGTTCGACAATATATCATGGGACTTTATGTTAAAAAATATGGAATACATGGAGATGGGGAACGAGCTCTTTAATGGAATAAGGGCAATATATACGGAACAAAGGGCAAAACTGTTAGTAAACAATGTGATAACAGAAGAAATTAAAATATCAAAAGGCACTAGACAGGGATGCCCACTCTCGCCATTGCTGTTCATCATGGTTCTGGAGATTCTCCTGAATTCAATTAGAGAAAATAAAAAGATAAGGGGGGTGAGGTTAGGCCGTAATGAATACAAAGTCAGAGCCTTTGCGGACGATTTGGTTATAATGGTGGAGGACCCGATAGATAATGCAACTGAGGTGATAGAGGAAATTGAAAAATTTGGTGAGGTGGCTGGGTTTATGTTAAATAGGGGAAAGACAAAGATCTTAACAAAAAATATGGATCCAACAATGCGGGAGAGGTTACAACAACAAACAGGTATCGAAATTGTTAAAAAGGTTAAATACTTGGGTATTTGGATAACAACCAAAAATATCGACCTATTTCAAAACAATTATGTACCGGTATGGCATGGAATCAAGAAAGACTTGGAGAGTTGGGGAAGGTTAAAACTATCCTTCTGGGGCAGAATAGCAATGATCAAAATGAACGTGTTGCCAAAAATGATATTCTTATTTCAGATGATCCCAGTATTAAGAGGAGTGAAGATCTTTAAGGAATGGCAAAGATTGATATCAAGATACATCTGGCAGGGCAAAAAACCAAGAATTAAATATAAATTGTTGACGGATGTAAAGGAAAGAGGAGGATTTGCCCTGCCAGACTTGAGGTTGTATTACGAGGCATCATGTCTTTGCTGGGTGAAAGAATGGATAAAACTGAAAGACACAAAACTATTGGACTTAGAAGGATTTGATAATAGATTCGGGTGGCACGTGTATTTATGGGAAGAGAAAAAAAAGGGCCACAAATCATTTGGAAATCATATTTTCCGGAAATCGCTAATTGAAGTATGGGATAGATATAAAAATATATTAGAAAGGGGGGTCCCACATTGGCTCTCTCCAGTAGAGGCCATGGCAATTAAGAAAATCAATATGGAGAGTAATTGGGCAACGTATGGGGATTTGGTCATGAAAGAAGGTGATAAATGGAGAATAAAACCATATGAGCAAGTAAAACAACACGTCAATGTTTGGTGGCAACATCTTCAGATAAGTGATATGTTTAAAAAGGAGATAAAAGATCGAAGATATAATGAAAAAGACTCAAAATTTCAAATAGAAATTATTAATAATGATTACAAGATAATATCTAAAATGTACAAAATTTTACTGGAATGGCAAACGATGGATGAAGAGGTGAAAGAGGTGATGATTCACTGGGCAAGGGATCTGGGGTATAGTATAGAGTTAGAGGAATGGCAAAAAATATGGGTTGAAAATTTGAACTTCACGGCATGTATCACGTTGAAAGAAAACACTATGAAGATGGTATACAGATGGTATATGACACCGGTGAGGCTTGAAAAAATGTACAAAACTTGTAATAAATGTTGGAAGTGCAAAGAGAAGGAGGGCACATTTATGCACATGTGGTGGGAATGCAAAAAGGTAAAGGGGTTTTGGGAAATAATATATAGTGAGTTAAAGAAAATATTGAAGTATAACTTTGTAAAGAGACCAGAGTCTTTTTTGCTGGGAATAACTAGAAATGCAATAAATAAGAGGGACAAAAAACTTTTCCAATATGCAATAACGGCAGCGAGAACCCTGCTGGCTCAAAGATGGAAACAAGAAGAGACACCAACTTTGGAGGAATGGAGAGCAAAGTTAACGGATTATGCGGAACTGGACAAATTAACGGGAAAGATCAGATATCAAAAAGACCATAAGTTTTTGGAGGACTGGGGAAAATTTAGGGAGTATTTGGAAACTCTATGTGAGGATCATACAACGCTAGTGTGTTTTAAAGAAGCTTTGTGAAACAAATCAGAAATATTGCAAGAAAGAAAATGTAGATAGCAAATTTATTTAAAGGTGATATAATAATTAAGAAATGCGTAGGTAGAGGAATAATCACGGAAGATTACTAGGGGAATTGTGGGAGGTCCAATAAGTGAACTATGTGATGTGCAGATTGAATGTTTGGAGATTATAAGGAAAAACCTTTAATAAAAAATATTTGGAAAAAAAAAAAAAACCCCGGGACAGCGGAGGGCTTCTCCGCTGTCCGGGGCGATCTTAAAATGCTGGCGGGCGGCATTTTAAAATCGCCCCGGGACAGCGGAGGACTTCTCCGCTGTCTGGGGCGATTTAAAAGCCCCTGGGAAGGCAGGCAGGGGGGACAAAGACTTTTGCCCCCCGCCAGCCTTCAGAAGAGGTCCTGGACCTCTTCTGAAGGCTGGCGGGGGGCGAAAGTCTTTGTCCCCCCCGCCTGCCTTCAAAAGCTGTCCGGCCAAGGCTTCGCGGACCTCTCCGCGAGCAGCGGCAGTGCTGCTGCTGCTTGCGGAGAGTTGCCGGCATGCCGAAGCCTGCGCGCGCTGAGATCAGCGCGCCCAGGCTTCGCGGACCTCTCCTGCCTTGAAAAGCCGTCCGGGATAGCGGGAAGCGCTTCCCTGCTATCCCGGACTGCTTTTAAAATGCTGGCGGTGGGGAGCAAAGCCTTTCGGCCCCCGCCAGCCTTCCTGGACCTCTTCTGAAGGCCGGGGGGGGGAAAGGCTTTGCTCCCCACCGCTAGCATTTAAAAGAGGTCCCCGGAGATTTCCCTATGGGCTTTCGTCTTGCGAAGCAAGCCCATAGGGAAATTCGTTTTGCGAAGCGCCTCCAAAACGGAAAACCCATTCGTCTAGCGGGTTTTCCGTCTTGCGAGGCGTTCGTCTTGCGGGGTACCACTGTACTGCAACCACAGAATCATTCAATCAGTAGCTGAACTGGGTTCCACACAGTCACAAAAACAAAACAAAAGGAGCCGCAAAAACAATAATGCAAAATAAATAGCAAACACAGACAGGCCTCAGCGTAACACTCAAAAGAGAAGCGTAACACTCAAAATTGAATCAAGGCACTCAAAACGGAGCACATCCGGCTCCCAAAAAGTTTGCAAACTGGAACACTTATTTCCGGGTTTGCGGTGTTTGGGTTCCAAGTTGTTGGAGTACCAAGGCGTTTGAGAACCAAGGTACCATTGTAGAGGCTGGAGAATTTTTTCCCCCCACCTGGGAGCCTGTGTCGGGGCTGCTGATTCTTCTAGATCTGCCTTGCCGATGTGGGGATCCAGGGCACAGTCCTTCAATGGCTGCACTCGTTTCTCTCTGGTCGGGGACAGAGGGTGGCACTTGGGGGGGAACTGTCATCCCGCCACTCCTTGGTGTGTGGAGTGCCTCAGGGTACGATACTCTCCCCGATGCTTTTCAACATCTTTATGCGCCCCCTTGCCCAGCTTGTCCGGAGCTTTGGGCTGGGTTGCCATCAGTATGCTGATGACACCCAACTCTATCTGTTGATGGGTGGCCATCCTGACTCGGCCCCAGACACACTGACCAGATGTTTGGAAGCTGTGGCTGGATGGTTACGTGGGAGTCGGTTGAAGCTAAATCCTTCGAAGACAGAGGTCCTGTGGCTGGGACGGGACGATATGGGATTGGGGGGGCAACTCCCATCTCTTGTGGGGGCGCAATTAGTGCCAGCACTGTCCGTTAAGAGTTTGGGTGTAATCTTCGACACCTCCCTTTCCATGGAGGCACAGATTGCAGCTATAACAAAGGCGGCATTTTTCCATCTCCGCCAAGCTAAGCAGTTGGCTCCTTACCTCTCTCACCCTGACCTAGCCACTGTGATCCACGCGACGGTCACCTCCAGACTGGATTATTGTAACTCGCTCTACGTGGGGCTGCCCTTGAGACTGACCCAGAAACTCCAGCGGGTGCAGAATGCCACGGCGAGACTCCTTATGGGGTCTTCGCTGCGAGATCACATTCTTCCGGTACTATACCAGCTGCACTGGCTCCCGGTGGAGTACAGGATCAGGTTTAAGGTGCTGGTTTTAACCTTTAAAGCCCTATTCGGCCTAGGACCCTCGTACCTACAGGACCGCCTCTCCTGGTATGCCCCACAGAGAAACTTACGGTCTTCAAATAAAAACATCTTGAAGGTCCCAGACCACAGAGAAGTTAGGCTGGCCTCAACTAGAGCCAGGGCTTTTTCGGCTGTGGCCCCGATCTGGTGGAACGCTCTGTCACAAGAGACCAGGGCCCTGCGGGACTTGACGTCTTTCCGCAGGGCCTGCAAGACAGAGCTGTTCCGCCAGGCCTTTGGCCAGGGCACAGCCTGACTCCCTCCCTCGGCAATCTTCGCGGAGCTCTGGCCCAATGGTGGCCAGTGGCTTGAATTTAATTAATTTTATAATGAATGATTTTAGAATGTTGTTTGTGCTGTACTTTTGTACTGTTTTATTGTTGTTAGCCGCCCTGAGCCCGGCTTCGGCTGGGGAGGGCGGGATATAAATAATTTTTTTTAGTATTATTATTATTATTATTACCATGAGGCCTTAGGTTCCCCACTCCTGATTCAAATCTTCAAGAGTGGCGTTGACAGCCTTCCTAGTGGGTAGCAAGATAGCGGTACTGGCAGGGTCCCCGGTGCTGATTCCTTCTACCTGATTTGGTGACCCAAGGAGAGATAGCTGAGTACGAATCGTCAGCACGGTTTCATCACCTGCGAGAGACAAAGAGGTCAGGAATGTTGGAAGGTCAACAGCAGGGATCATGCAGTTTATCAGCTAAGGGTTAAATCTGGTGGTGTTTAAAGAGAGCTGGCCTAGAGGGGTGGGCGGAGCTGCTGCTTAGCAACCAAGCAGAGCAGCATGATCTTCATTGAGGAAACGTGTTCTCGGATTGGCTGGGTGGTTCTGAGGGAGCTTTCCTCTGCTATGTTTGGATGAACGTCTCCCTGCTTTTGCTCGCTTTTTTCAGGAAAGTGATATCGGCTCTTTTCGCAGTAGCACATGCTTGTCACGTAGACAAGAAGTTTGGGATCAGTTTAGCACAGGGGTCAGCAACCTTTTCAGCCATGGGCCGGTCCACCGTCCCTCAGATCATGTGCTGGGCTGGACTATATTTTTTTTTTGGGGGGGGGTAATGAATGAATTATTATGCCCCACAAATAGCCCAGAGATGCATTTTAAATAAAAGCACACATTCTACTCATGTAGAAACACCAGGCAGGCCCCACAAATAACTCAGAGATGCATTTAAAATAAAAGGACACATTCTTCTTCTTTTTAAATTAATATTCTTGATTGATTAAAAAATTTACATGTCTGTACAAACATTATGTACTATCTCTTAACAGGTAAAAAAAGAAAGAAAATTATATAAAATAGACATTTATAAAAGAAAGAAAAATAAAGAAGTAGCAAAGATAAGAAACAAAGAAATATTAATAATAAAAAAGACAAAGTCCTGGAGCGTCTGCGGGCCGGACTGAGAAGGTTGCCTACCCGTGGTTTAGCAGATGGATGGCCTTATTTCATATGTCCCCTTGGATCCTGCAACCTGAGGGACTGGCACTCAGACAAGTGCCACATCATGCTCATCCTGAACTTGCAAGGAGCCATTCTTCTGGTCGAAGGGGCCCATCTATGCTTACTCCGAAAGGCGGTTTCTCCGTCACCTTCCTGATTGATATGCCACCACAAGGAACGTTTCCTTGGCCTCAGAGAAATCGCCTCCTGCCTCTGCAGTTCGTTCCTTTACCTGAAACAGCAATGAGGACTAGGATCAAAAATAAAATTATAAGAGGGAAAACACTTTTTGGGGAGAGTTGAGACACACTAGAAGACTTTGGGCAATTAGTGAAACGTTTTAGGGTATCTCCCCCTCACTTTACCAGCTCCTGGCAAATATCTCAGGTGAGGATGTATTTTAATTGATTGTCTGATTTTATGTTAATGTGTTATACATTTGATGTTAGCCGCTCTGAGCCCGGCTTCGGCTGGGGAGGGCGGGATATAAATAAAAATAATAAGTATTATTATTATTATTATTATTATTATTATTATTATTATTATTATTATTATTATTATATCTCAGTGAAACTGTCTCTCACCTGCTGCTCCTGAAGCTTTTTAATGTTTAATAGGTTATTGTATTTTTATATTCTGTTGGAAGCTGCCCAGAGTGGCTGGGGAAACCCAGCCAGATGGGTGGGGTATAAATAAAATAATAATAATAATAATAATAATAATAATAATAATAATAATAATAATAATAATTCTGCTGGGAACCGCCCAGAGTGGCTGGGGAAATCCCGCCAGATGGGAGGGGTATAAATTATTATTATTATTATTACTCGGGAGGAAGCTCCTTTCAGCCAGGCTCCTCTTCGTTTTTCTAGCTCTGTCTGCTTCCTCACCCGCCCTCTCCAAATGGGTGAAAGCAGCAAGGAGAGGGAGCCAAGCTGCCATTAGGGAAACTGGGATAAGGAGAGAGGGAGTACTGACAAGGGAGAGCAGTGAGGTCCGCTGATGCCATCTAACCTTCCCCCCAACCACAAATTATATTAATAATAATAATAATAATAATTTCTATACCGCTTGATTTTTTAAAAAAATCTCAAAGCGGTTTACTGCATATTTAACGTCAATAAAACAATCTAGAATCAAACATTTATGAAGAATGTCAAATATAAAGTATACAGTCAAAGCAACATATTTAACAGGAAACTAAAATATTATCTTAAAATATTTCAAAATAAAACATTACAAAGGAGGTCGACTACAGAATACATATTTAAGACAAAGTTAACAAAAAAAAACTTGAACGTTTCAAAAGAAAACATTGCTAAGTGAAGCCAACTATAAAATGCACATTGAAAACAGCATAGTTTACAAGCCGGTTGACTGACTGAACCCAAAGAGTACTCCTTAATGGTTCCTCAAATCCTCTATTACAGCAGTCGATTGTTGCCTCTTGTGGCAGTGAGTTCCATAGCTTAATTCCTCACTGTGCGAAGGGTTTCTTTTATATATCCTGACTCTTCCACCATTCAGCTTCCTGTGACGCCCCCGAATTCTAGCGCTAGGAGAAATAAAAAGCTTTTCTCTACCTACTTTCTCCACACAATGCACAATTTTATAATCGTGTCACTTCTTACTTGCTTTTTCTCTAAACTAAAAAGTTCCCAATTCCGCGACCTTTCTGCACAGCCGAGTTCCTCCATCCCCTCGATAATTTGGGCTGCCCTTTTCTGAAGGTGGGGTTGGGACCACTGGGTGCAAAGTGCAACTTCTGGAAAATCTCATTTATCCCTTTTTGGGGGGAGGGAAGTTTCCAGCCCCGAAGAGCAGAGCAGACACTTCAACGTGGATGTGAAATCTCTGAAAACAGAGAGGAAGGTGACCAGGGGTCAGAGAGCGGGGCTTGTCCCTCCCCAGGACTTGGAAAACATGGTACATCGGCGGCAGCAGAGCTCCACGACTCTCGTGAGATGCACAAGCAAAATAAATGGTACATAAAGTGCTTTTAAAATGAAGAAGCACACCTTTTTATGGTCCACAAATCTTTTGTTTTGCTGTGGAGAACAACCAGGCCTGGATGTCTCCTGCAAAGGCCTCACTAAGCAGGGCCTACTAATCATCATGGAAGATCTTCTCCCCAGGGACTGATTTTTTGTTTCGTTTTGTTTTTTCAAAGGAAGAACAGAAAAAGATAACAAATGCAGAATTGTTCTTTTATTGTTTATAAGGTGTGAAATATACTCGGAGTCGAGAGTGGATTTCATGCTCTTTATTCAGCTCATAGTGGTGAGGAGGAACGAATGTTCCCCCACAATATCTACTTTATATACATTATTTACACAATGGGCCCCACATTATTGGCTAATGGATACTGTTAAACAATACTGAAGTATCAGATCTGGAAGGACATGGTAATAGATTTGGTTAGCATGCTTAATTTTGGTATGAGAAAACAAAGGTGCACAAGGGATTCCTGAACTGCATTATAAGTAAATCAATTCACCAAGTATGGGACAAATATAAGAATTTATTAGAGAACAAGACACCTTTGTGGCTTTCCCCATTAGAAACCATATCTGTAAAAAGAGGTAAACACGAAACTGGGCAACATACAAAGATCTGTTAACAGAAGTAGAAAACAAAGGTGAAAGAATATGAGGATATAAAAGCTCTGTTAACAGGTTGGTTACAATATTGCCAAATAAATGACATATTCAGAGGTGACAAAGAGAAGGACTTTGGGAAGGAATTCTCAAAGTTCAAAAATGAATTATTAGAAAATAATGAGAAATTGTTATCAAGAATGTACAAACCACTGCTGGAATGGGAGACGAAAGATGAAGAGGTTAAAGCTGTAATGATACACTTGGCAAAAGACAGGTTAGAATATACTACTTGAATCATAGGAAAAGCTATGGAAAGAGATTTTAAAATTCACGGCATGTAGTTCATTAAAAGAAAATTACGGTATATGAAGATGTACTGATGGTATTTGACTCCAGTAAAGCTTGCTGAAATGTATAAAGATATCTCTAATTTATGCTGGAAATGTAAGGATAAGGAAGGAACTATTTTTTTCATATGTGGTGGATGTGTAAAAAGGTAAAGGGCTTCTGGGAAATGATACACAATGAACTTTTTAAAATTCTTAAAATTACGTTTGTTTAAAAAGAGAGGCTTTTTTACTAGGAGTAATAGGAGGAGAATTGCCAAGGAAGCAAGAGACTGTTTATTTATGCGACTACAGCAGCCAGAATGCTACTAGCCCAGATGTGGAAAGAAGGGAAGGTCCCAACGAAAGAAGAAGGGATGACTAGATGACTGGCTAAGGAATATAATTACATGCAAGGAGAATAAAGGGGGGAATGGAAACCAGGGGGGGGGGGGCAAGGGGAAAAGCCATTTATTGCAAATTTGGATTGGATATCTGTGTACCAAAAGGAAAAATGTTATTTTGAAAAATGAAAATAAAAAATATATATATTTAAAAATAGTTTAGAAAACGTTTTGGGGCGCCCGTGCAGCTGATCCAGCGGGGCTTTCCGGAGGCGAGACCAGCGCCTCTCCTGCTTTCTGCCCGGAGAAGCACAGAGGCTCCTGCCGCTCGGCTCCGAAACGGTTAAGAGCAGCGGCGACAGAGCTGAGATTCCTAGAGGGGAGGGGAAAAAAAGGCTGACGGGAGAATAGCAGCTTCCGCTTCCTGTCCCGCTGGGGGGTGGGAGATGCCGAATATGGCGGCGGCTGTCCTTCCTCGCGGAGGCGCTGCAGGTGGGTCATATTGTTATATATTATAACTGGGGGGGGGGTGGAGTGGGGGTGCTGCTGGAGGGAGTTGTGGGGAGGGATTAAAAAAAAACCCTGTTAGGCAAACCGTTTCAATGTAAGTTTTTTTCTGCGTCTCCTTTTTCTAGTCGTCAGTTTATCCAGATTTTCACATTTTTAAAGATCTCTTGAAAATTGGTCAGCATTTTGGTGCAGATCTCGCCTAATGCTCACGCTTTTGCAAAGGGTATTTCCCCAAATATTTACATTTCCCATAATTAATGCATTCTGTATATAATTCCGCTAAAATAATGCATTTATAGGGTTTTCCCCCTTTGTATGGGGGTAGGACATCTTTTCCCAGTGGAGGGGCAGATCCTTCTCCTGCTCTCCTCCCTGCAGGCCCACTTGGGCAGGTGGGGGACCTTCCTTGGGCTCCCCATAGGGCTTGGGGTCAAGGCAAACCCTTAAGCATTGGGAAACCTTCTGCTGGGGCTCCCCCCTGGAACTTGTAATAATTTTTATCTGGCCTGATTTTACTATAATTTATTAAAATTGTATACCTCCCTATACCCACAGGCCTTATGGCAGTTCACAGGATAAAATCGCAATATAAAAACTCAAAAGTACATAATCAAAACATAAAATCAACCCAATAACGCCCCCCAAAAGAACCACACACATTTAAAAACATTTGTGTTTCAATTAAATACAGCAGTTCTGGGCAGAAGAGGTTAAAAAAGAGGAGAAACAAGCAACTTCAAGTCCACATTAAAATTACAAGCGTGACTGAGGCCTTACTTAGACAGGCTAATACTATTACTACTCCCAACACCCCTGAGCACCCTCTCCCACCAGTGTCTTGCCTCGGTAATGGACTGGATGAGAGCCAACAAATTGAAGCTCAATCCAGATAAGAGTGAGGCTCAGTTAGTGGGTGCTTCCCTAGAGCAGTGTTTCCCAACCGGTGTTCCGCGGCACACTAGTGTGCCGTGAGACGTTGCCTGCTGTGCCGTGGGAGGGAGGCGGGCGAGTCGGGCGGCGAGAGGCGGGGCGGCGGCGGCGAGGAGAGGCCGCCCAGCGCGGGGCTCTCGCCGTCTGCCTGCCTGCGTGCCGCTGACGTCCCGGGGCTGTAACGTGCCCCACATAGGCACACGCGGGGCGGCGAGCTCCCTCCCTCCCACATCCCATCGCCGGCTCTGCACCAGGCGGTAGAGCTCGGCGAAGTCGCCGCGCTGGAAGGCCAGCAGCGCGCGCGCTTTGGCCAGGCTCTCGCCCGCCTGCGCCTCCAGGCACGGCGCCTCGGCGTCGGGCAGCAGCGAGCCCAGGAAGCGGCCCTGCCGGCCGGGGTCGCCCGCCTGCAGCAGCGCCTCGCTCCCCGCTCCCCCCCAAAACCATCCCCAGTACCGTGTCTGGCTGCAGCAGGGAAGCAGACCCAGAACCGCCAGCCTACCCAAGACCGGACGCTGCACAGCTGCTGATGGCGAGGCGGCTGCCGCCGCCTCTTTCTCCGCCTTCCTGCATAAAGTGGGATTTATTTTCATAATGAAAAGAGAGAACGAGGAGGGAGGAGTGCAGATGCAGCCCAAGTCCTGGCGACCCGGATTGCGGCGGCTTGGAGGAGGACCATCGGGGGGCAATAAATAAATAAACTGTAGATAAAACTCTAAAGCGACTCCCGCCCGCCCCAGAATCTCTCCTATTCTGCCCCTCGGGCTTTCCCAGGAAAGTAAAGTTTGCAGGAATTTATTTATTGGATCCCCAGTTGGGTGAGGATTGGGGGTTGGTCAAATCCAGGCGTACACCCCGCCTCCAGCTCAAGTTCCTGTTTTGCACAGGAAATTTCCTTTCCTTCCCTTCCTTTCTTTGCTTGGCTTGCAAAAACATCGTCCTCTTCCTCGTGTCTCCATCGCGGGAGGAAATTTGGAGGCGAGGAAAACCATATTGTGGTCAGCGGCAGTTTCACCCCTCGCTTTCCCTTTGCCTGATGGCCCGTTTTTTCCCCTTTTCCTTTTTGCAAGCGTGCGGAGTGGCTGCGCCCCGGTAGCAGTCCCTGCTAACATGCAAGATGAGAAAGAATGCCTCTATCTACCATTACCTTCTATGCTGTTACTATTTTTTTTTTTTTTACATAAGTAAAAAGTGACCTTTCCCCATCTGGCATGGTGGTGTGCCTTGAGATTTTTTTCATGAAACAAGTGTGCCTTTGCCCAAAAAAGGTTGGGAAACACTGCCCTAGAGCAGATGGCTGGAAGGTCGCCTGCAATTGATGGGGTTACACTTCCTCTGGAGGAGCAGGTTCATAGCTTGGGGGTTCTCCTGGATCCTTTGCTGTTGCTTAAGGCTCAAATGGCCTGGAGTACCTTTCATCACCTTTGGCTGGTGTCCCTATCTGGACAAGGATAGCCTATCTACCATTGTCTATGCTCCAGGAACTTCAACGTTAGATATAGATATGTGTTATACGTAGGGCTGCCTCTGAAGATAGTTTGGAAACTTCAGCTAGTGCAGAATTCAGCGGCCAGGTTGCTCACCAGAGTAAGGTGGGTGAGCATATTACCCCCATCCTGGTCCGACTGCACTGGCTACCAGTTAGTTTCCGGGCTTAATTCAAGGTGCTGGTTTTGACCTATAAAGCCTTACATGGCTCAGGATCACAATACTTCAAGGGCTGCTTCTTTCCATATGAACCTAGCCTGATCCTGAGGTCCTCCTTCGTGGGCCTCCTCCTCAAGTGGTCTGGAGGGTGGCTGCGCGCCTGTGGAATGCTCTCCCCAGGGAAGTTCACCTGGCGCCTTCCTTATACACCTTTGTTGTTGATTAGTCATCTTAGTTGTGTCCAACTCTCTGTGACCCCATGAATCAGAGCATGCCTTGGAAATTCACTTTCCTCTCAAAGCTTCTCCTGTTTTATGTCCATGGAGCTTTCATGGAATAATACGGGAGTGGGTTGCCAGTTTCTTTTAAGATATTTATTAAAGTTGCAAAATGTTACAAAAATAAGAAGAAGAAAAAAGAAAATACAAAATACAGAAAAATGAAAACAGTTAAAAACAAATCAATATTTCCATATCTTGTCTTTCGTTTGCTTGTTTCCCTGACCTCCTTGCTCCTCCCTTTTTTGTATTCCAGTTCAATTAGTTAATTCAGCAAATCCTTTCCCTCTTTGTTTTTATCTTAATCCTTTATCTTAATATACAACAACAACAAATTTATTAAATTTGTGAGGTCCATGCCTTTACACAAAATACCATAAAACATTATTAAAAGATAAACAATAAGATTATAAAAGTAGGCTAAAATTCATGCCATGCTGTCCCAGCAAGGAAACTACCCAATAAACCCCACCATTCAGGGAAGAAGATACAACAACAGGTTAGGAGAGCAATGGGAGGGACCTCACCGTTTCATCCAGGAACCATACCCTAGTTTTCATAGCCTTCACCACAAAGACCGCTACCACGTGAGAAATCCGTGGATCAGCGTCCACCAGTAAAAACTTTACTTGGTCCTCAGAGTTGACTATTGATTTGGGAATAGTTTGTAACATCGCATCCCTGAAGGTCGAATAGATGGGACAATACAACATGTAATGTATGAGATCCTCTTTGGTTCTCATATAACAAGGACATATACGCTGCTCTACTGGGATTTTTGCATATCTGCCTGACAGATAGGCCGTAGGAATGGTTTGAAAACGGGCCATAGTAAAGGCTCTCCGAAGAGTGGGATTGGTGATATTCGCCAAGTAATTGGCACAGATTTTGACTGCTTTCAGTCGGGGAAACCAGTGGGAGGACCCTGGGATCTGTATTTTTGTGGTATCTAACAGAGCGTCTCTCTCCAGGATCCATTTCCGGACTTTGTCCGGGCTCCACCGTTTGAGGATATTAAACTCCGGTAGGGTGTATCTAACCAGGATCTCAGATAAGTTTTGGCGCCAAGTGGTGTTCTTTTGAAAAGATACAAAGGCTTGTTTGGCCAATAAGGTGTTTGAAGTGTTTGCAAGGTTGATGTAAAATCGTAGGAATCTTAAGTGGGCCCTGGCAGACACAGAGGGTAAACCAACCTCCACCCTCAAGAAAGCTGCTGGGGTTCCTTGAGGAAGGCCTAGAATCCTCTTGAGATAATAGTTTTGCAAAATTTCAAGCCGTTCCAACAGCCTCTGGTTCCACCCCCAGAGTTCTATCCCATATAACATCTGGGGAATAGCTTTCCCAACAAAAGCTCTTAATGCTGGGATCACCAATTGTCCTCCCCTGGTATGGAAGAAACTAAGCAAAACACCAGTTGTTCTTCGTGTTAAGATGGTTACAGCCTTAAAGTGGGCTAGCCAGCTAGATGTAGCCTGGAATGTAACACCCAGATATTTAAAAAAAGGGCACTGTTCAATCACATGTTCATCTAAAGACCATCTAAAGGTGTGGCGAGCTCTAGTGAACACCACAATTTTTGTTTTGTCATGGTTTATCTTTAGTGAATTATGGGAACAGTAGGCTGCGATCCCCTCCAGCAGGCTGCGTAAGCCTCTTCGGGTGAGTGCCATTAAAGCCATATCATCGGCATATAGGAAAATATTCAGGCGTTTACCTTCAAGGGCTGGAGCCGATGACTTGTACTTTGCCATGTACTGAACAATGTCGTTTATATAAAAGTTAAAAAGAAATGGGGCTAACAGGCATCCCTGTCTGACCCCTTTCACCAATGGCAATGGGTCCGTAAGAGTTCCCGATGACCCAGTTCTGATTTTGACTGTAATGTCTGTATGTAACTCTCTGAGAATTTTTAAAAGTCGTCTGTCAATGTCCGTTTCATATAATTTTTTCCATAGTCTATCTCTACAGATTGAGTCGAAGGCAGATGTCAAGTCAACGAAGGCCACAAAGAGTCTGCTCTGATACGCTTTTGCATATTTAGCTACCAGGGTCTGTAGTACCATGCAGTGACCTATCGTATTGTGGCCCTTTCTAAATCCTGCCTGTTCCTAGTTGAACAGGTTAGAATGGTCCGCCCAATCTACCAGCTTGTTTAATAAGTACCGGGTATAAAGTTTGTATGCGATGTCCAGAAGGCTTATAGGGCGGTAGTTTGCTGGATCTTGAATGTCTCCCTTCTTGTAGATAGGGACTACCACACTTAGTTTCCAGTTTGCTGGGATTTTACATGTGTTGTTTATTGCCGTAAAAAGTTTGGCCAAAAAGATGGCCCACCATTGGGCATTTGATTTAAAAACCTCAGGGGGGATCATGTCCTCACCAGGAGCTTTGCCATTTTTTAAAGTTTTAATTAGCTGTAGGCACACTGATTCCGTAACAGGATCCCAACTAGCTAGATGCTCATTCTTCAATGGGAGGAACGGACTCAAATTAGCAGTATTTGAGAGTGTGTATAGCTTGAGAAAGTGTTGATACCACACATCGGATGGAATACTGCTGTTTACAATTTTTCCTTTGGATGAGACTCCCTGTGCTACTATTGCCCAGAATTTTCTATCGTCTCGCGATTTAATCGCCTTATCAAGTGCCTCCCATTGTTCCTTCCTGTAAAGGGATTTCTTGAGTTTTAAGGTGTTTTTATAGTGAGAGCGCCATCTGTGGAAATTTACCATAGATGACAAAGTCCTCTCCTGTTTTACCTTATATTGTTGTTTCCTAAGCAGGGATCTTAGCTTCCGGCAGTCTTTGTCAAACCAGACCCCCGATTTGCTATGTTGTTTGGGAGGCCTGGTGTTTATAAGAAATGGGAAAAGGGACTCTGAGACCCACTGATATAGTGAAAAAGGATCAAAGTTAGGTAAAGGACACTGGTCTCTCAGAACCAATAAATCTGGAGAGTGCAGGTGTTGATTGATTTTAAGCTCCAGCTCGCTGTTCCATTTACGCCTGCGTGGGGCCGGTGCTTGAGGAGGGGCTGCACAATGTAGATGTTGTAATCCCCCTGATTTGAGGGGAGTTAGTGAGATTGCTCTAGGAAGATGGTCGCTCTCAGTTCTGTTAAAAGTGCTGAGACCCTGTGCCCTCTCCAAAATTGTAGGAGAGACTAGGATATGGTCAATCACACTTGCACCACAAGGGCCGATAAAAGAGAAGAAACCTCCTGACCTATCCATGTAAGTACCATGCAGGTTGTACAAATTGCTTAAAAGCAATCTCCAGTAATGTAATACCTGCCTTATTCAAGACGTTTTCATCAGAACTCCAAGGGATAAACCAGTCTGCCTCTGGTAAAAACTGGGTTTTGGAGCCATACGAATTGATGTCGCTGCCTATCCTGGCATTAAAGTCACCTGCCAGCAGGATGTTCCAGTCAGGAAATTCTATTTTGGCCTTCTCCAAGCATGACTCCAAATCTTCCCAGATTTGTACTGTCTGAGAGGAAGTACACACAGGGGGAATATAAACGTTGAAACATAGAAGATCTCCTCCTGTGTTATTGGAGATAAGTAAAATCTGAAAATTGTTGTTCTTCATCCACTGCAGTTGTCGCACCCTGTACCCTTGCTCTATAGGAATAAAAGTGACCAAACCGCCACTAGGTCGGCCACGGTTATTTAGTTTTTTCGCAGGGGTAGCAAAAGCCACATAACCCTGTAAGTAAGGGGGATGAGAGTCTAGGCACCAGGTCTCTTGTAGACAAATAATCTGGAATTTTGAGAGAAAATCCAGAAAATCAGCATCGCCCTGCTTAGACAGCCAGCCCGCCACATTCCACAATAAGATGTGGAAATATGGTGGTGAGGGGAACAAAGGTAGACTCCTCCGTTTGTTCTTTAGGATGATGGAATAAATGTTTTTGTAGAGGTGGAGTGAGCTGTTGAGATCATTTGTGCTAGGTACTAACCTAGTGAGTTTTGTTTCCCTGCCGTGGTGTCCCCTCGCTGTATCTGTCTTTCAATCCTCCACCTGAATGCCATCTAAGGATCCTGAGGCATCCACAAAGATTGAACCGTTCCTACTGTCTTAATATATTATAGCTTTAGATTTATCACCTGTTAACAATCCATTTTTACATATTCCTTTATAACATTGCTGCTAAAAACCACTTTGCTGTGGATTAGTCATCTTAGTTGTGTCCAACTCTCTTAGAGCATGCCTTGGAAACTCGCTTTCCTCTCAAAGCTTCTCCTTTTTTACGTCCATGGAGCTTTCATGGCATAATACTGGAGTGGGTTGCCAGTTTCTTCTCCAGGTGGATCACATTTAGTCTAAACTCTCGGCTGACCTGTCTGTCTTGGGTGACCCTGCATGGCATAGGTCATAGCTTCTCTGACTTATTCAAGCTCCTTCACCACGACAAGGCAGTGATCCATGAAGGGGTATACACCTTTAGGTGCCATGCAAACATGTTCCTTTTTAACCAGGCTTTTGCTTGATATGTTTGACATCCTATAGTCTTTTTCAAACGTGGCTCTTTTTTGGGGGGTGTTAATTGGGTTGTTTTTATACTGATTATATATGATGCGATCTTTTCTGTGAACCATGCTGAGTCCTCCGGGTGTAGGGCGGTATTTAAACTCAATAAACAATAATACCATATTAATACTTTCATTATTGGTACCCCACGGATCTGACTGGCTTCCCCAGCCACTCTAGCTGGCTTCTAACAAATATAAAAGCATAACAAAACATTTAAAACTTCCTTCTACATGGCTGCCTCCAGTTGTATTCTAAAAGTTGTATAGTTGTTTGTTTCCTAGACATCTGACGGGATAGCTTTCCACAGGGTGGGCACCACTACCAAGAAGGCCCTATGCCTCGTTCCCTGTAACTTCCCTTCTCACAGGGAGGGAACTGCCACAAGGCCCTTGGAACCTGGATCTCTGTGTCCTGACTGATTGATTGGTGTGAAGACTCTCCTTTAGCATTTCATCAGTTTGCCTTTTTATTCCATCAGGAGATGTTGAAGGGATGCTGGCAGAAGGGGAACAATCAGAAGTGTCACCAAAAGAATCCAAAGAGCAAAGGAAGCTGAGGGTTCAAGATGGAAGCCGAAGGCGAGAAGGGAGACGAAAGCAGAAGCCGGAGGGTGACTCTTGTACGTCTCAGGGTGGTGAAAATCAAATTTCTAGAGAGGAGAAAAAGCATGAATGCACCGTGTGTGGAAAGAGATTGGGTAGTCGCTCAGCTCTTACTTTACATCAAAGAACTCATACAGGGGAGAAACCGTATACATGTTCCGAGTGTGGAAAGAGCTTCAGTGTCAGTGGTAACCTTACCTCGCATCAAAGAACTCATACAGGGGAGAAACCGTATACTTGTTCAGAGTGTGGAAAGAACTTCAGTAATAATAGGCAACTTAAGTCACATCAAAGAACTCATACAGGGGAGAAACCGTATACATGTTTAGAGTGTGGAAAGAGCTTCAGTGAACGTGGCAATCTTACTAGGCATCAAAGAACTCATACAGAGGAGAAACCGTATACTTGTTCAGAGTGTGGAAAGAACTTCCGTCAGAGTAGCGCACTTAAGTTGCATCAAAGAACTCATACAGGGGAGAAACCGTATACATGTTTAGAGTGTGGAAAGAGCTTTATTTGGAGTAGCAGCCTTATGTTGCATCAACAAACTCATACAGGGGAGAAACCATATACATGTTCCGAGTGTGGAAAGAACTTCAGTCAGATTAGCAACCTTAAGTTGCATCGAAGAACTCATACAGGGGAGAAACCGTATAAATGCTTGGAGTGTGGAAAGAGCTTCATTCACAGTAGTGACTTTATCTTGCATCAAAGAACTCATACAGGAGAGAAACCGTATACATGTTCCGAGTGTGGAAAGAGCTTCAGTCACTGTGGCCAGCTTACTAGGCATCAAAGATCTCATACAGGAGAGAAACCGTATACATGTTCAGAGTGTGGAAAGAGTTTCAGTGACAATGGTACCCTTACCTCGCATCAAAGAGCTCATACAGGGGAAAAACCGTATACATGTTCAGAGTGTGGAAGGAGCTTCAGCCAGAGTGGCAGCCTTACCTCACATCAAAGATTGCACACAGGAGAAAAACCGCATACGTGTTTGGAGTGTGGAATGAGCTTCGCTCGCAGCAATGCGCTTACTAGACATCAACAAACTCATCGAGGCAGCAAACCTTTTAAATGCTGGGAATGTGGCAAGAGCTTCAGTCGCATCGACTCCCTTTCCTCGCATGAAAGGATTCATACAGGGGAGAAACGATATACATGTTTCGAGTGTGGAAAGCGCTTCAGCCACAGTTCCAGCCTTACCTTGCATCAAAGATTGCACACAGGAGAGAAACCGTATAAATGTTTGGAGTGTGGCAAGAGCTTCAGTCGTGGTAGCTTACTTACATTGCATCAACGAACTCATACAGGGGAGAAACCGTATACATGTTCGGAGTGTGGAAGGAGCTTCAGTCGTGGTAGCTCCCTTAAGTCGCATCAAAGAACTCATACAGGGAGGAAATCTTAGAAATGTTTGGTGTATGGAAAGAACTTCAGTGACAAGGGCTCCCTTCCTAAACAGTAAAGAACTTGTACAAGGGAAACATCTTAGAAAGGGTTGGCGTGTGGGAAGATCTTTAATCATATCAAATAACTCCTACAGAGAGTAAACCAATGATCGTGTTCTGGTCCCCCCAGGACAGCCATTATTGGAGTGGAAGAACTTTCTGACAGTAAGAGCTGTTTTGACAATGGAACAGTCTCCCTCGGGAGGTGGCGGGCTCTCCTTCCTTGGAGGTTTTTAAGCAGAGGTTGGATGGGCTTCTGCTATGGATGCTTTAGCCGAGATTACTTCATTGCTGGGGGTTGGACTAGATGACCCTTTTGTTGTTTAGTCGTTTATTCATGTCCGACTCTTTGTGACCCCATGGACCAGAGCACGCCAGGCACTCCTGTCTTCCACCACCTCCGGCAGTTGGGTCAGGCTCATGTTTGTAGCTTCAAGAACACTGTCCAACCATCTTGTCCTCTGTCGTCCCCTTCTCCTTGTGCCCGCCATCTTTCCCAGCATCAGGGTCTTTTTCAGGGAGTCTTCTCTTCTCATGAGGTGGCCAAAGTATTGGAGCCTCAACTTCACTATCTGTCCTTCCAGTGAGCATTCAGGGCTGATTTCCTTCAGAATGGAGAGGTTTGATCTTCTTGCAGTCCATGGCACTCTCAAGAGTCTCCCCCAGCACCATAATTCAAAAGCATCAATTCTTCGGTGATCAGCCTAGATGACCCTTGGGGTCCCTTATAACTACAGTTCTATGATTCTATATACATCATCTGCTAGACAGCTGTTGTCACAAGCTTGGCAAATCCAGGCATATACTTGATCATCAGATAATGCCAATATTATTCACTTGGACTGTGCTGTTTGAATCCATAACAATTCTAGGTGCCTATTCTATAGTTTTGCTTTTCGTTTCCTAATTTTCATCTGCTGTTACTTATAGCGTTCCCAAAGCAAAGAAGGATTCAGAAGATCAGTAAAGGAAGGAAGGAAGGGTAGTATTCACCATCTCTTTGTGAACTCTCTTCCTGAACTCTCTTCCTGGCCCTAAGATCTATCTAAAGATTAACAAACTACATCAAAGTAACCAATTAACTTTATGACCTAGGGGGCCTGTTGCAGCAACTGGTTAGCTTACTGCAATGCACCGTACAAACAGATATCGTAGAAGGTTGGGCCACAGGCTGTAGCTGGTGCAGAAAGCAATAGCCAGGTGTGAGCAAGGTAAAAAAGGTAAAGGATACCTGGACAGTTAAGTCCAGTCAAAGGCAGCTATGGGGTTGCAGCGCTCATCTTGCTTTCAGGCCGAGGGAGCTGGCGTTTGTCCACAGACAGCTTTCTGGGTCATGTGGCTAGCAGGACTAAACCGCTTCTGGCGCAATGGAACACCGTGACGGAAACCAGAACTCACGAAAACACCGTTTGCCTTCCTGCCACAGTGGTACCTATTTACCTACTTGCGCCGGTGTGCTTTCGAACTGCTAGGTTGCCAGGAGCTGGGGCAGAGCAGCAGGAGCTCACTCTGTCGCACACATTCGAACCGCCAACCTTGCCATCAGCAAGCCCAAGAGGCTCAGTGGTTTAGACCACAGTGCCATCCACGTCAGGCTTGTGGGAGGAAACTACTGCCAGCATAGAACAGCCTGCTAGTGGGATTTGCACTTGCTACCGATCTGCCACTGGGCTGAGTTCAAGGAGTTTGTACTAACGTGCAAGTCCCTGTTCTGCTCAGTCCCAGATATACAGCAGAGATTCTCCTGCAAGTTCCAAAGATCTCCAAAGCACACACCCAGAATGGGGCTTTTAGTGTCACTGTTTGTGTTCTGTGGAATGGCATCCCTTTCGGGGGGGGGGAGGGAATTGGGACCTTTTTCAGCTGGATAAATAAATTTTAATAATGGGTGTCCACTTGTTACGGTTTTAGTCTTATTTTTATTTGTTGCCTTTGTGTATATAACTGCTTTTTAAAACATTTTTATATAAATTGCCTTGAGACGGTGGTTTAGAAGGCAATCAATTATTTTGTAAAAATATTTTTAAAATACTTTTCACATTTATGCATTTCACTAATTTTACAATCATTTTGACATTTCAAGGTTTGACTTCCTTCCCCCCCTTTCTGCCATTCCTTAAATTTATTTTTAATATCTTCTGCATATCCAAATTAACTTAATTTGCTCATTTATTCATCTTCTTTAAATATATACTGGTATGAAACTGCAGGTTATTACAATAACCCTACCAATGTTTTTATCTGTTTACAATTTATCTGTAAATATTCAATAAACCATTTCCATTCTTTTATTTTAAAAAAATGTTATTTTGATTCCTTATTCTTCTGGTAAGTTTCACCATAGAAGGCAATCATATTTAAGGCAATCAATAAATTATTGTTACAAATAATATGATAATAATTTTTCTACTGGCATCTGACCAGGGTTAATCCTTCTGTGGAATTTTGTTAAATGGGAATACGGTAGATAAACAGAAGCAGAGCTATAGAAAGAGATATCCAGAAGATATACACAAATATATAAATCTTGCTGGACCAAAAGAATAAGAATTGTGATGCTGACACGCAGTCGTTAAACCCGTTGAGTATTGCCAATTAATTTACTTGCATTTCTGAAAATATATTATCATCAAGCAGAGTAAAAGGGAACCTTACCGAGAGAGGACACGATCCTGCAAATCTCCTTCATAATTTGGCTGTGCAGGGCTCTCTGGTCAGGACCCAGCAGAGCCCATTCCTCTTCAGTGAAACTGAGTCCTGAGAGAGAGGGGGAGAGGGGGAGAAATGTTTCCTTGCAAATATCAAAATAGACCGGCCTACAAGCAAAATCCCAAAGCCTTGTTAAGGGGAGGGGAATGGGCATTACCCTCAGGATTAATATACATTGGTACCTTGGTTCTCAAACTTAACCCATTCCGGAGGTCTGTTCCCAAACCAAAGCATTCCAAAACCAAGGCACGCTTTCCCATAGAAAGTAATGCAAAATGGATTAATCCGTCCCAGACTTTTGAAAACAACCCCTAAAACAGCAATTGAACATGAATTTTACCATCTAACGAGACCATTGATCCATAAAATGAAAGCAATAAACAATGTACTGC
The DNA here is from genome assembly GCF_964188305.1 of Podarcis bocagei. Classification (NCBI taxonomy): domain Eukaryota; kingdom Metazoa; phylum Chordata; class Lepidosauria; order Squamata; family Lacertidae; genus Podarcis; species Podarcis bocagei. The sequence continues at coordinate 9,467,073 of NC_138126.1, forward strand.
AATCACACAATCAATATGTCGGTAGCTGAACTGGGTTCCATACAGTCACAAAAACACAGTCAAAATAAATAGCAAACACAGGCAGACCTCAGCGTAACACTCAAAACAGAAGCATAACACTCAAAATTGAATCAAGGCACTCAAAACGGAGCACATTTGGCTTCCCAAAAAGTTTGCAAACCAGAACACTTACTTCCGGGTTTGCGGTGTTTGGGTTCCAAGTTGTTGGAGTACCAAGGCGTTTGAGAACCAAGGTACCATTGTAGAGGCTGGAGAAGCTTTTTCCCTCACCTGGGAGCCTCTTTCCATTCAAGACAATATTCGGGGCGGATCCAGAGGCAAAATTTTCTACCTCCCTCCAAGGAAACAACAGGCAAGATCAAGGGCCAGAGAGAGGCGTGGAGGGCCACAGTTAGTGCCCCCTACCATGAGGCCTGAGGTTCCCCACTCCTGATTCAAATCTTCAAGAGTGGCGTTGACAGCCTTCCTAGTGGGTAGCAAGATAGCGGTACTGGCAGGGTCCCCGGTGCTGATTCCCTCTACCTGATTTGGTGAGCCAAGGAGAGATGGCTGAGTACGAATCGTCAGCACGGTTTCATCACCTGCGAGAGACAAAGAGGTCAGGAATGTTGGAAGGTCAACAGCAGGGATCATGCAGTTTATCAGCTAAGGGTTAAATCTGGTGGTGTTTAAAGAGAGCTGGCCAAGAGGGGTGGGCGGAGCTGCTGCTTAGCAACCAAGCAGAGCGACATGACCTTCACTGAGGAAACGTGTTCTCGGATTGGCTGGGTGGTTGTGAGGGAGCTTTCCTCTGCTATGTTTGGATGAACGTCTCCCTGCTTTTGCTCGCTTTTTTCAGGAAAGTGATATCGGCTCTTTTCACAGTAGCACATGCTTGTCACGTAGACAAGAAGTTTGGGGTCAGTTTAGCACAGGGGTTAGCAATCTTTTTCAGCCATGGGCCGGTCCACCGTCCCTCAGATCATGTGGTGGTCCAGACTATTTTTTTAGGGGGGGGGTAATGAATGAATTATTATGCCCCATTCTGCTCATGTAAAAACACCAGGCAAGCCCCACAAATAACCCAGAGAGGCATTTAAAATAAAAGGACACATTCTTCTTTTTTTTAAATTAATATTCTTGATTGATTAAAAAATTTACATGTCTGTACAAACATTATGTACTTTCTCTTAACAGGTAAAAAAAGAAAGAAAATTACTGTATTTTTCGCCCTATAGGACGCACCGGCCCATAGGACGAACCTAGTTTTTTTGGGGGGGGAAATCAAGGGGGAAATTTTTATTCCCCCCCCCCCAGGTTTGCGCAACCATCCCCAAGCTAGAAGAGGGAGACGGAGCGCTCCGTCTCCCTCTTCTGCATTCAGGGACAGCTTGCCCCGCTGTCCCCCGAGTTTGTGGGGCTGGCGGGGGGAGAAGCAAGCTTGCTTCTCCCCCCCCCCGCCAGCCTCCAGATCAGGTCGGGGAATAGCGGGGTGGCGGCGCTCCGCCACCCCCCTATCCCCTGAGCTTGTGGGGCTTGCTTCTCCCCCCCCCGCCAGCCTCCAGATCAGGTCGGGGAATAGCGGGGTGGCGGCGTTCCGCCACCCCCCTATCAGCGGAGCTTGTGGGGCTGGTGGGGGGGAGAAGCAAGCTTGCACTCCGCCACCCCGCTATTCCCCGAGCTTGTGGGGCTGCAGGCTGCTGCCCACAAGCCTTGCGAGCCTGCGGGACATCCCGCTGGGCTTGCAAGACTTGCAGATAGCTTCCTGAAGCCTGGAGAGCGAGAGGGGTCCGTGCGCACCGACCCCTCTCGCTCTCCAGGCTTCAGCGAAAGCCTGCCTGCATTCGCCCCATAGGACGCACACACATTTCCCCTTCATTTTTGGAGGGGGAAAAGTGCGTCCTATAGGGCGAAAAATACGGTATATAAAATATAAAATTTATAAAGAAAGAAAAAAATAAAGAAGTAGCAAAGATAAGAAACAAATAAATAATAACAATAAAAAAGACAAAGTCCTGGAGCGTCTGCAGGCCGGACTGAGAAGGTTGCCTACCCCTGGTTTAGCAGATGGATGGCCTTATTTCATATGTCCCCTTGGATCCTGCAACCTGAGGGACTGGCACTCAGACAAGTGCCACATCATGTTCATCTTGAACTTGCAAGGAGCCATTCTTCTGGTAGAAGGTGCCCCATCTATGCTTACTCTGTAAGGCGGTTTCGCCGTCACCTTCCTGATAAACAGAGACCTCATTGTGGGAGTTTACTATAGATCCCCAAACCAAACGGAGGACATAGATGATGCCTTCCTGGAACAGATGGCCAAGCATGCAAAAGGGAGGGAGATAGTAGTAATGGGGGACTTCAATTACCCGGATATTTGTTGGATGTCAAACTCAGCCAAGAGCATAAGGTCAAACAGATTCCTCACTGGCCTTGCAGACAACTTCATTGTCCAGAAAGTGGGAGAAGCAACAAGAGGAACAGCCATTTTAGATCTGGTCCTAACCAATGTTGATGACCTGGTTAGTGGGGTAGAAGTGGAAGGATCATTAGGTGCGAGTGATCATGCTCTTCTGAAGTTTACTATAGAGCGGAAAGGAGCAGCCAAGCATACTAGGACTCAATTTCTTGACTTTAAGAAAGCCGACTTCATAAAACTTAGCGAAGTGCTGGGTGAGATCCCATGGACAGTAATACTAAAAGGAAAGGGCGTTCATGATGGCTGGGAGTTTGTTAAGAGGGAGATAGTAAAAGCACAACGTCAGGCAATACCAATGAGACGGAAACATGGAAGGTGCCTAAAGAAGCCAGGGTGGCTATCTAAAGAACTTTTAACTGAGTTAAGATTTAAAAAGGATGTGTACAAAAAATGGAAAAGGGGGGAAACCACCAAAGAGGAATTCAAACAAATAGCCAGCACGTGTAGACACAAAGTCAGAAAAGCTAAAGCACAGAATGAACTCAGGCTTGCTAGAGAGGTTAAAAGCAACAAAAAAGGCTTTTATGGGTATGTTCGTAGCAAAGGGAAGAACAAAGAAACAGTGGGGTCACTCAGAGGAGAAGATGGTGAAATGCAAACAGGGGACACAGAAAGGGCTGAACTCCTCAATGCCTTCTTTGCCTCAGTCTTCTCCGATAAATAAAACAATGCCCAACCTGAAGAATTTGGAGCAAATGATTCAGCAAAGGAAACACAGCCCAGAATAACTAAGGAGATAGTACAAGAATACTTGGCCAGTTTAGATGTATTCAAGTCTCCAGGGCCAGATGAACTGCATCCAAGAGTATTAAAAGAACTGGCAGATGTGATCTCAGAACCACTGGCAGTCATCTTTGAGAATTCCTGGAGAACAGGTGAAGTCCCGGCAGACTGGAGGGGGGGAAAAGGTTGTCCCTATTTTCAAAAAGGGGAAAAGAGAGGACCCAAATAATTACCGCCCAGTCAGTCTGACATCAATACCAGGGAAGATTCTGGAGCGGATCATTAAGCAAACAGTCTGTGAGCACCTAGAAAGGAATGCTGTGATCACCAATAGTCAGCATGGATTTCTGAAAAATAAGTCATGTCAGACTAACCTGATCTCGTTTTTTGACAGAATTACAAGCCTGGTAGATGAAGGGAACGTAGTGGATGTAGCCTACCTTGATTTCAGCAAGGCATTTGACAAGGTGCCCCATGATATTCTTGTAAAGAAGCTGGTAAAATGCGGTCTTGACTATGCTACCACTCAGTGGATTTGTAACTGGCTGACTGACCGAACCCAAAGGGTGCTCATCAATGGTTCCTCTTCATCCTGGAGAAGAGTGACTAGTGGGGTGCCACAGGGTTCTGTCTTGGGCCCGGTCTTATTCAACATCTTTATCAATGACTTGGATGATGGACTCAAGGGCATCCTGATCAATTTTGCAGATATCACCAAACTGGGAGGGGTGGCTAACACCCCAGAGGACAGGATCACACTGACTTAACACGGACACTGGCATCAGAGCCTGCAATAAACCCAGATGCCAACTTTGCTGCCACATACACCCGGACAACACCATTACTGGCCCCAACAACATCACACATACCATCTCGGGACTATTTAATTGCTCATCGTTTAACATTGTGTATGCCATCAAACAGGCCAAACCTTGGACAAACAGGCCAAACCTTACGCCAAAGAATAAACGGACATAAATCAGACATCAAGAATCAGAAAACAGAGAAACCAGTAGGAGAACACTTCAATCTCCCAGGACATTCTATACAAGATCTCAAAGTAGCTGTTTTACTACAAAGGAATTTCAGAAATAGACTGGAAAGAGAAGCTGCTGAATTGCAACTCATTACCAAACTTAAAACCATGGAGAGACCTGGTCTGAACAGAGACATTGGATTCTTATCTCATTATACATGACTAAGCCATTTTTCAACTTCTCACCCCTTGCCTTTTCCTTTAAGACCTATTGCAGTCATTAAGAGTCGTCAACAGGCTCATCTCTGCTATCTGCCAATCACCCATTCCCACCACCCTCCTGAGTAATACCCCTCCCCACCTTCTCACTATATAGAAGGATCTGGCAACTTCTGTTTCAGTGTATCTGAAGAAGTGTGCATGCACACGAAAGCTCATACCAAGAACTAACTTACTTGGTCTTTAAGGTGCTACTGGAAGGAATTTTTTTATTTAAACAAGATGAATTTTAACAGGGAGAAATGTAAAGTATTGCACTTGGGCAAAAAAAATGAGAGGCACAAATACAGTGGTGCCTCGCAAGACAAAATTAATTCGTTCCGCAATTCTCTTCGTCTTGCGGTTTTTTCGTCTTGCGATGCACGGTTTCCCATAGGAATGCATTGAAAATCAATTAATGCGTTCCTAGGGAAACCGCCTTCAGACCAGGTCCGGGGACAGTCTGTCCCCGGACCTCTTCTGAAGGCTGGGGGGGGGGGACAAGGGCTTTTCTTCCCACCCCCAGCATTTTAAAAAACCCTGGGACAGCGGAGGACTTCTCCGCTGTCCGGGGCGATCTTAAAATGCTGGCGGGCGGCATTTTAAAATCGCCCCGGACAGCGGAGGACTTCTCCGCTGTCCGGGGCGATTTAAAAGCCCCTGGGAAGGCAGGCAGGGGGGACAAAGACTTTTGCCCCCCGCCAGCCTTCCTCTTCTGAAGGCTGGCGGGGGCGAAAGTCTTTGCTCCCCCCCCCGCCTGCTTTCAAAAGCTGTCCGGCCAAGGCTTCGCGGACCTCTCCGCCAGCAGCGGAAGCGCTGCCGCTGCTGGCGGAGGGTTGCCGCCATGCCGAAGCCTGCGCGCGCTGACATCAGCGCTCCCAGGCTTCGCGGCGCTGATGTCAGCGCGCGCAGGCTTCGGCATGCCGGCAACCCTGCAAAAGACGTCTGGGGGAAGCGGGGAAGAAGCGCTTCTTCCCCGCTTCCCCCGGACGTCTTTTGCAGCAAGGGGCTGCGGGGAGATAGCAATCTCCCTGCAGCCCCTTGCTTCAAAAGAGAAGACCCGCTGTCCCCGGGGCAAGCTTCGTCTTGCGAAGCAAGCCCATAGGGAAATTCGTCTTGCGAGGCAACTCGAAAACGAAAAAACCTTTCGTTTTGCGAGTTTTTCGTCTCGCGAGGCGTTCGTCTTGCGGGGTACCACTGTACAAGATGGGGGACACCTGGCTTGAGAGCAGTACATGTGAAAAGGATCTAGGAGTCTTGGTTGACCACAAACTTGACATGAGCCAACAGTGTGACGCGGCAGCTAAAAAAGCCAATGCAATTCTGGGCTGCATCAATAGGAGTATAGCATCTAGATCAAGGGAAGTAATAGTGCCACTGTATTCTACTCTGGTCAGACCTCACCTGGAGTACTGTGTCCAGTTCTGGGCACCACAGTTCAAGAAGGACACTGACAAACTGGAACGTGTCCAGAGGAGGGCAACCAAAATGATCAAAGGCCTGGAAACGATGCCTTATGAGGAACGGCTAAGGGAGCTGGGCATGTTTAGCCTGGAGAAAAGGAGGTTAAGGGGTGATATGATAGCCATGTTCAAATATATAAAAGGATGTCACATAGAGGAGGGAGAAAAGTTGTTTTCTGCTGCTCCAGAGAAGCGGACACGGAGCAATGGATCCAAACTACAAGAAAGAAGATTCCACCTAAACATTAGGAAGAACTTCCTGACAGCAAGAGCTGTTCGACAGTGGAATTTGCTGCCAAAGAGTGTGGTGGAGTCTCCTGCTTTGGAGGTCTTTAAGCAGAGGCTTGACAGCCATATGTCAGGAGTGCTCTGATGGTGTTTCCTGCTTGGCAGGGGGTTGCACTCGATGGCCCTTGTGGTCTCTTCCAACTCTATGATTCTATGATATGCCACCACAAGGAACATTTCCTTGGCCTCAGAGAAATCTCCTCCTGCCCTCTGCAGTTCGTTCCTCTACCTGAAAAAGCAATGAGGACTAGGATCAAAAATAAAATTATAAGAGGGAAAACAATTTTGGGGGAGAGTTGAGACATTCTAGAAGACTTTGGGCAATTAGTGAAACATTTTAGGGTATCTCCCCCTCACTTTACCAGATCCTGGGAAATATCTCAGGTGAGGATGTATTTTAATTGATTGTCTGATTTTATGTTAATGTGTTATACATTTGATGTTAGCCGCTCTGAGCCCGGCTTCGGCTGGGGAGGGCGGGATATAAATAAAACATTATTTATTTATTTTATTATTATTATTATTATTATTATTATTATTATTATTATTTCAGTGAAACTGTCTCTCACCTGCTGCTCCTGAAGCTTTTTAATGTTTAATAGGTTATTGTATTTTAATATTCTGTTGGAAGCCGCCCAGAGTGGCTGCGGTATAAATTATTATTATTATTATTATTATTATTGTTGTTGTTGTTGTTGTTGTTGTTGTTGTTGTTGTTGTTGTTATTATTACTCGGGAGGAAGCTCCTTTCAGCCAGGCTCCTCTTTGTTTTTCTAGCTCTGTCTGCTTCCTCACCCGCCCTTTCCAAATGGGTGAAAGCAGCAAGGAGAGGGAGCCAAGCTGCCAGCCCCTCTGCCATGAGGGAAATTGGGATAAGGAGAGAGGGAGTACTGACAAGGGAGAGCAGTGAGGTCCACTGATGCCATCTAGACTTCCCCCCAACCACAAATTATACTATTATTATTATTATTATTATTATTATTATTATTATTATTAATTTATATACCGCTTGATTTTTATAAAAAAATATCTCAAAGCGGTTTAATGCATATTTAACATCAATAAAACAATCTAGAATCAAACATTTCTGAAGAATGTCAAATATAAAGTATACAGTCAAAGCAACATATTTAACAGGAAACTAAAATATTATCTTAAAATATTTCAAAAGAAAACATTACAAAGGAGGTCGACTACAGAATACATATTTAACACAAAGTTAACAAAACAACAACAACTTGAACATTTCAAAAGAAAACATTGCTAAGTGAAGCCAACTATAAAATGCACATTGAAAACAGCATAGTTTACAAGCCGGTTGACTGACTGAACCCAAAGAGTACTCCTTAATGGTTCCTCAAATCCTCTATTACAGCAGTCCATTGCTGCCTCTTGTGGCAGTGAGTTCCATAGCTTAATTCCTCACTGTGCGAAGGGTTTCTTTTATATATCCTAACTCTTCCATCATTCAGCTTCCTTTGACGCCCCCAAATTCTAGCGCTAGGAGAAATAAAAAGCTTTTCTCTACCTACTTTCTCCACACAATGCACAATTTTACAATCGTGTCACTTCTTACTTGCTTTTTCTCTAAACTAAAAAGTTCCCAATTCCGCGACCTTTCTGCACAGCCGAGTTCCTCCATCCCCTCGATAATTTGGGCTGCCCTTTTCTGAAGGTGGGGTTGGGACCACTGGGTGCAAAGTACAACTTCTGGAAAATCTCATTTATCCCTTTTTTTGGGAGGGAGTGAAGGTTCCAGCCCCGAAGAGCAGAGGAGACACTTCAAAGTGGATGTGAAGTCTCTGAAAACAGAGAGGAAGGTGACCAGGGGTCAGAGAGCGGGGCTTGTCCCTCCCCAGGACTTGGAAAACATGGTACATCGGCGGCAGCAGAGCTCCACGACTCTCGTGAGATGCACAGCCAAAATAAATGGTACATAAAGTGCTTTTAAAATGAAGAAGCACACCTTTTTATGGTCCACAAATCTTTTGTTTTGCTGTGGAGAACAACCAGGCCTGGATGTCTCCTGCAAAGGCCTCACTAAGCAGGGCCTACTAATCATCATGGAAGATCTTCTCCCCAGGGACTGATTTTTTGTTTCGTTTTGTTTTTTCAAAGGAAGAACAGAAAAAGATAACAAATGCAGAATTGTTCTTTTATTGTTTATAAGGTGTGAAATATTCTCGGAGTCGAGAGTGGATTTCATGCTCTTTATTCAGCTCATAGTGGTGAGGAGGAATGAATGTTCCCCCACAATATCTACTTTATATACATTATTTACACAATGGGCCCCACATTATTGGCTAATGGATACTGTTAAACAATACTGAAGTATCAGATCTGGAAGGACGTGGTAATAGATTTGGTTAGCATGCTTAATTTTGGTATGAGAAAAGAAAGGTGCACGAGGGGTTCCTGAACCACGTTATAAGGAAATCAATTCGCCAAGTATGGGACAAATATAAGAATTTATTAGAGAACAAGACACCTTTGTGGCTTTCCCCATTAGAAACCGTATCTGTAAAAAGAGGTAAACACGAAACTGGGCAACATACAAAGATCTGTTAACAGAAGTAGAAAACAAATTAAAGGTGAAAAAATATGAGGATATAAAAGCTCTGTTAACAGGTTGGTTACAATATTGCCAAATAAATGACATATTCAGAGGTGACAAAGAGAAGGACTTTGGGAAGGAATTCTCAAAGTTCAAAAATGAATTATTAGAAAATAATGAGAAATTGTTATCAAGAATGTACAAACCACTGTTGGAATGGGAGACGAAAGATGAAGAGGTTAAAGCTGTAATGATACACTTGGCAAAAGACAGGTTAGAATATACTACTTGAATCATAGGAAAAGCTGTGGAAAGAGATTTTAAAATTCACGGCATGTAGTTCATTAAAAGAAAATTATATGAAGATGTACTGATGGTATTTGACTCCAGTAAAGCTTGCTGAAATGTATAAAGATATCTCTAATTTATGCTGGAAATGTAAGGATAAGGAAGGAACTATTTTTTCATATGTGGTGGATGTGTAAAAAGGTAAAGGGCTTCTGGGAAATGATACACAATGAACTTTTTAAAATTCTTAAAATTACGTTTGTTTAAAAAAAAGAGGCTTTTTTACTAGGAGTAATAGGAGGAGAATTGCCAAGGAAGCAAGAGACTGTTTATTTATGCGACTACAGCAGCCAGAATGCTACTAGCCCAGATGTGGAAAGAAGGGAAGGTCCCAACGAAAGAAGAAGGGATGACTAGATGACTGGCTAAGGAATATAATTATATGCAAGGAGAATAAAGGGGGGGGGATGGAAACCAGGGGGGAGGGGCAAGGGGAAAAGCCATTTATTGCAAATTTGGATTGGATATCTGTGTACCAAAAGGAAAAATGTTATTTTGAAAAATGAAAATAAAAAATATATATTTTTAAAAATAGTTTAGAAAACGTTTTGGGCTCCCGTGCAGCTGATCCAGCGGGGCTTTCCGGAGGCGAGACCAGCGCCTCTCCTCGCTCTCTGCCCGGAGAAGCACAGAGGCTCCTGCCGCTCGGCTCCGAAACGGTTAAGAGCAGCGGCGACAGAGCTGACATTCCTAGAGCGGAAGAAAAAAAGGCTGTCGGGAGAATAGCAGCTTCCGCTTCCTGTCCCGCTAGGGGGGGAGAGATGCAGAACATGGCGGTGGCTGTCCTTCCTCGCGGAGGCGCTGCAGGTGGGTCATATTGTTATATATTATTACGGGGGGGGGGGTGGAGTGGGGGTGCTGCTGGAGGGAGTTGTGGGGAGGGATTTTTTTTTTTAAAAAAAACCCTGTTAGGCAAACCGTTTCAATGTAAGTTTTTTTCTGCGTCTCCTTTTTCTAGTCGTCAGTTTATCCAGATTTTCACATTTTTAAAGATCTCTTGAAAATTGGTTAGCATTTTGGTGCAGATCTCGCCTAATGCTCACGCTTTTGCAAAGGGTATTTCCCCAAATATTTACATTTCCCATAATTAATGCATTCTGTATATAATTCCGCTAAAGTAATGCATTTATAGGGCTTTCCCCCTTTGTATGGGGGTGTGAAATCTTTTTCCAATGGAAGGGAGGATCTTTCTCCTGCTCTCCTCCCTGCAGGCCAACTTGGGCAGGTGGGGGACCTTCCTTGGGCTCCCCATAGGGCTTGGGGTCAAGGCAAAGCCTTAAGCATTGGGAAACCTACTTCAGGGGCTCCCCCTGGAACTTGTAATCATTTTTATCTGGCCTGATTTTACTATAATTTATTAAAATTGTATACCTCCCTGTACCCACAGGCCTTAGGGCAGTTCACAGGATAAAATCTCAATATAAAAACTCATAATCAAAACATAAACAAAATCAACCCAATAACGCCCCCCAAAAGAACCACACACATTTTAAAACATTTGTGTTTGAATTAAATACAGCAGTTCTGGGCAGAAGAGGTTAAAAAAGAGGAGAAACAAGCAACTTCAAGTCCACATTAAAATTACAAGCGTGGCTGAGGCCTTACTTAGACAGGCTAATACTATTACTATTACTACTCCCAACACCCCTGAGCACCCTCTCCCGCCAGTGTCTTGCCTCAGTAATGGACTGAATGAGAGCCAACAAATTGAAGCTCACTCCAGATAAGGCTGTTAGTGGGTGGTTCCCTAGAGCAGATGGCTGGAAGGTCGCCTGCTCTTGAAGGGGTTACACTTCCCCTGGAGGAGCAGGTTCGTAGCTTGGGGGTAATCCTGGATCCGTTGCTCAAGGCTCAGATGGCCTGGAGTGCCTTTCATCACCTTTGGATGGTAGCCCAGCTACACCCCTATCTGGACAAGGATAGCCTATCTACAATTGTCTATGCTTCGGGAACTTCAAGGTTAGATATAGATATGTGTTATACGTAGGGCTGCCTCTGAAGATAGTTTGGAAACTTCAGCTAGTGCAGAATTCAGCGGCCAGGTTGCTCACTGGAGTAAGGCGGGTGAGCATATTACCCCCATCCTGGTCCGACTGCACTGGCTAGCAATTAGTTTCCGGGCTCAATTCAAGGTGCTGGTTTTGACTTATAAAGCCTTACATGGCTCAGGATCACAATACTTCAAGGGCTGCTTCTTTCCATATGAACCTAGCCAGATCCTGAGGTCCTCCTTCGTGGGCCTCCTCCTCAAGTGGTCTGGAGGGTGGCAACACGAGAACAGGGCCTTCTCTGCAGTGGCTCCCTGTCTGTGGAATGCTCTCCCCAGGGAAGTTCACCTGGCGCCTTCCTTATACTCCCCATGAATCAGAGCATGCCTTGGAAACTCACTTTCCTCTCAAAGCTTCTCCTTTTTTATGTCCATGGAGCTTTCATGGCATAATACTGGAGTGGGTTGCCAGTTTCTTCTCCAGGTGGATCACATTTAGTCTAAACTCTCGGCTGACCTGTCTGTCTTAGGTGGCCCTGCATGGCATAGGTCATAGCCGAGTTATTCAAGCCCCTTCGCTATGACAAGGCAGTGATGCATGAAGGGGTATACACCTTTAGGTGCCATGCAAACATGTTCCTTTTCAACCAGGTTTTTGCTTGATATGCTTGACATCCTATAGTCTTTTTCAAACGTGGCTCTTTTTGGGGGGGTGTTATTGGGTTGGGTTTTATTCTGATTATATATGATGTGATCTTTTCTGTGAACCATGCTGAGTCCTCCGGGTGTAGGGCAGTATATAAACCCAATAAATAATAATAATACCATATTAATGCAATACTAATACTTTCATTATTTGTACCCCACGGATCTGACTGGGTTGCCCCAGCCACTCTAGCTGGCTTCTAACAAATATAAAAGCATAATAAAACATTTTAAACTTCCCTCTACATGGCTGCCTCCAGTTGTCTTCTAAAAGTTATATAGTTGTTTGTTTCCTAGACATCTGACGGGATAGCTTTCCACAGGGTGGGCACCACTACCAGGAAGCCCCTCTACCTCGTTCCCTGTAAGTTCCCTTCTCACAGTGAGGGAACTGCCACAAGGCCCTGGGACCTGGATCTTGGTGTCCTGACTGAATGATTGGGGTGAAGACGCTCCTTTAGCATTTCATCAGTTTGCCTTTTTATTCCATCAGGAGTTGTTGAAGGGATGCTGGCAGAAGGGGAACAATCAGAAATGTCACCAAAAGGATCCAAAGAACAAAGGAATCTGAGGGTTCAAGATGGAGGTAGCAGGCGAGAGGGGAGACAAAAGCAGAAGCCGGCGGGTGACTTTGGTATGTTTCAGGGTGTTGAAAATCAAATTCACAGAGAGGAGAAAAAGCATGAATGCAGCGTGTGTGGAAAGAGTTTTGGTCGTCGCTCAACTCTTACTAGACATCAAAGAGTACACACAGGGGAGAAACCGTATACATGTTTAGAGTGTGGAAAGAGCTTCATTCACAGTACTGCCCTTGTCTTGCATCGAAGAACTCATACAGGAGAGAAACCATATATATGTTCCGAGTGTGGAAAGAGCTTCAGTGAACGTGGCCATCTTACTAGGCATCAAAGAACTCATACAGGGGAGAAACCATATATATGTTCCGAGTGTGGAAAGAGCTTCAGTGAACGTGGCAAGCTTACTAGGCATCAAAGAACTCATACAGGGGAGAAACCGTATAAATGCTTGGAGTGTGGAAAGAGCTACAGTCACTGTGGTGCCCTTACCGTGCATCAAAGAACTCATACAGGGGAAAAACCCTATACATGTTCTGAGTGTGGAAAGAGCTTCAGTCGATGTGGCCAGCTTACCTTGCATCAAAGATCTCATACAGGGGAGAAATCGTATACGTGTTCAGAGTGTGGAAAGAGCTTCAGTAAATGTGGCCAGCTTACCTTGCATCAAAGATCTCATACAGGGGAGAAACCGTATACATGTTTAGAGTGTGGAAGGAGCTTCCGTCGTTGTGACCAGCTTACCTCGCATCAAAGAACTCATACAGGGGAGAAACCGTATACATGTTTAGAGTGTGGAAAGAGCTTCAGTCAGATTAGCAACCTTAAGTTGCATCGAAGAACTCATACAGGGGAGAAACCGTATAAATGCTTGGAGTGTGGAAAGAGCTACAGTCACTGTGGTGCCCTTACCTTGCATCAAAGATTTCATACAGGGGAAAAACCGTATACATGTTCAGAGTGTGGAAGGAGCTTCAGTCAGAGTAGCGCACTTAAGTCGCATCAAAGAACTCATACAGGGGAGAAACCGCATACGTGTTCAGAGTGTGGAAAGAGTTTCAGTAACATTGGTGCCCTTACCTTGCATCAAAGATCTCATACAGGGGAGAAACCGTATACATGTTTGGAGTGTGGAAGGAGCTTCAGTAAGAGTAGCACCCTTAAGTCGCATCAAAGAACTCATACAGGGGAGAAACCGCATACGTGTTTGGAGTGTGGAATGAGCTTCGCTCGCAGCAATGCGCTTACTAGACATCAACAAACTCATCGAGGCAGCAAACCTTGTAAATGCTGGCAATGTGGCAAGAGCTTCAGTCGCATTGACTACCTTTTCTCACATGAAAGAATTCATAGAGGGGAGAAACAATATGCATGTTTGGAGTGTGGAAAGAGCTTCAGTTGCATTGACTACCTTTCCTCCCATCAGAGATTGCACACAGGAGAGAAACCTTATAAATGTTTGGAGTGTGGGAAGAGCTTCAGTCGTGGTAGCCAACTCAGGTTGCATCAAAGAATTCATACAGGAGAGAAACCGTATACATGTTCAGAGTGTGGAAGGAGCTTCAGGTGCAGTACCTCCCTTATGTTGCATCAACGAACTCATACAGGAGAGAAACCATATACATGTTTGGAGTGTGGAAGGAGCTTCAGTCGCAGTAGCTCCCTTAAGTCGCATCAAAGAACTCATACAGGAGAGAAACCGTATACATGTTCAGAGTGTGGAAAGAGCTTCAGTCACCATAGCGCCTTTAAGCCGCATCAAAGAACTCATACAGGAGAGAAACCGTATACATGTTCGGAGTGTGGAAGGAGCTTCAGTCACCATAGCGCCTTTAAGCTGCACCAAAGAACTCATACAGGAGAGAAACCGTATACATGTTCGGAGTGTGGAAAAAGCTTCAGTCGTAGTAGCTCCCTTAAGTCGCATCAAAGAACTCATACAGGGAGGAAATCTTAGAAATGTTTGGTGTATGGAAAGAACTTCAGTGACAGGGGCTCCCTTCCTAAACAATAAAGAACTCGTACAAGGGAAACATCTTAGAAAGGGTTGGCTGTGGGAAGATCTTTAATCATATCAAATAACTCCTACAGAGAGTAAACCAATGATCGTGTTCTGGTCCCCCCAGGACAGCCATTATTGGATTGGAAGAACTTTCTGACAGTAAGAGCTGTTTTGACAATGGAACAGTCTCCCTCGGGAGGTGGCAGGCTCTCCTTCCTTGGAGGTTTTTAAGCAGAGGTGGGATGGCCTTCTGCTATGGATGCTTTAGCCGAGATTACTTCATTGCTGGGGGTTGGACTAGATGACCCTTGGGGTCCTTTATAACTACAGTTCTGTGATTTTATTTATAGCAGAACCATTATCTGCTAGACAGCTGTTGTCACAAGCTTGGCAAATCCGGAGATATACTTGATCATCAGATAATGCTAATATTATTCACTTGGACTGTGCTGTTTGAATCCATGTACAATTCTTGGTGCCTATTCTATAGTTTTGCTTTTCATATCCTAATTTTCATCTGCTGTTATATGTAGCGTTTCCAAAGCAAGGAAGGATTGGACTCTGATTAATAAAATACACACGAGGCTTGACCAGCAAGACTTTGGGAGGGGTGCATATAATAATTCTCCCCCCCCCTTGGCCCAGGTTGTTTTATTCACAAAAGAACTTTTTACACAGTGTTCGTAAGAACCTATCAGATTTCCTCTGAGCATTTCAAAAAACCCCACGTGGGATAAAGTCAGATCAGTAAAGGAAGGAAGGAAGGGTAGTATTCACCATCTCTTTGTGAACTCTCTTCCTGAACTCTCTTCCTGGCCATAAAATCTATCTAAAGATTAACAAACTACATCAAAGTAACCTATTAACTTTATGACCTAGGGTGACTGGTGCAGCAACTGGTCTGTGTCCTAGAATGCTTATACGTGCTTGTCAGACATAGAGAAATGGGCTGTAGAGAAAAATGGCGTGGATGTAGAGGCTTGTGGGATTTGATCAGAAATTATTGTCAATGAATCAAACCCAGTCAACGCAGTGCTTTCATCGCGGACACAATGGCTTGATGCATATTTTATAATTCCTCATAGTAATCCCGTCTGATCACTACAGTTATAGCTGCTATCTCTGTTTCTTATACATCATAAAATGCAACAAAAAAAATCTACGAAAATAAAATCTTTATGATTTTTTTTTAAAAACCCTCATGAGTCCCACCTACACTGGAAAAAAATAATGGGATCTGTTCACATCCCTCATGGTTAGCTTACTGCAATGCACCATACAAAGAGATATCGTAGAAGGTTGGGCCACAGGCTGTAGCTGGTGCAGAACGCAATAGCCAGGGGGCTTGTGTGAGCAAGGTAAAAAAGGTAAAGGATCCCTGAACAGTTAAGTCCAGTCAAAGGCAGCTATGGGGTTGCAGCGCTCATCTTGCTTTCAGGCTGAGGGAGCTGGCGTTTGTCCACAGACTGCTTTCTGGGTCATGTGGCCAGCAGGAATAAACCGCTTCTGGCGCAATAGAACACCGTGACAGAAACCAGAACTCACGAAAACACCGTTTGCCTTCCTGCCACAGTGGTACCTATTTACCTAATTGCACTGGCGTGCTTTCGAACTGCTAGGTTGCCAGGAGCTGGGGCAGAGCAGCAGGAGCTCACTCCGTTGCACAGATTTGAACCGCCAACCTTGCCATCAGCAAGCCTAAGAGGCTCAGCGGTTAGGACCACAGTACCATCCACCTCAGGCTTGTGGGAGGAAACTACTGCCAGCATAGAACAGCCTGCTAGTGGGATTTGCAGTTGCTACCAATCCGCTCCTGGGCTGAGTTCAAGGAGTTTGTACTCACATGCAATTCCCTGTTCTGCTCAGTCCCAGATATACAGCAGAGATTCTCCTGCAAGTTCCAAAGATCTCCAAAGCACACACCCAGAATGGGGCTTTTAGTGTCACTGTTTGTGTTCTGTGGAATGGCATCCCTTGGGGGGGCAGGAATTGGGACCTTTTCCAGCTGGATAAATAAATTTTAATATTGGGTGTCCACTTGTTACAGTTTTAGTCTTATTTTTATTTGTTGCCTTTGTGTATATAACTGCTTTTTAAAACATTTTTTATATAAATTGCCTTGAGACGGTGGTTTAGAAGGCAATCAATTATTTTGTAAAAATATTTTAAAAATCCTTTTGACATTTATGCATTTCACTAATTTTACAATCATTTTGACATTTCAAGGTTTGACTTCCTTCCTCCTCTTTCTGCGGTTCCTTAAATTTATTTTTAATATCTTCTGCATATCCAAATTAACCTAATTTGCTCATTTATTAATCTTCTTTAAATATATACTGGTATGAAACTGCAGGTTATTACTATAATCCTACCAATGTTTTTATCTGTTTACAATTTATCTGTAAATATTCAATAAATTTCCATTCTTTTATTTTTAAAAAATGTTATCTTGATTTCTTATTCTTTTTTTTTTTTATAATAAATTTTTATTGGTTTTACAGCATTTTTTAAAAAGAACAAACAAACACAAAAACAAAACAAACATACAAAATACTTTCAAAGATATTTTCATAAACCTCTTTTCTTGGACTTCCCCATACCCCCCCTCTCTGCATCCCAGTGTCCATATTTGAACTAGCAACTCCCAGTTGTTACTTTCTAATCTCTGTCATCTTAGTCCTCCTTTATCATCTAACCTTGTATCCCTGTACCCTGTTACTTCTAGCAACCACAACATTTTAACATTCGTTGAGTTTGTAGTAGTCCTTAAGATAGCTCTTAAATTTTTTCCATTCTTCTTCCACCATCTCTTTACGTTGGTCACGGATTCTGCCTGTCATCTCAGCCAGTGTCATATAGTCCATCACTTTCATCTGCCATTCTTCCAGAGTAGGTAAATCTTGTGTCTTCCAATACTTTGCGATGAGTATTCTTGCTGCTGTTGTGGCATACATAAAGAAATTTCTATCTTTCTTTGTCACCAATTGGCCGACAATGCCCAAGAGAAAGGCCTCTGGTTTTTTGGAAAATGTACATTTAAGTACCTTTTTCATTTCATTATAGATCATTTCCCAGAAGGCCTTTATCTTCGGGCATGTCCACCAAAGGTGGTAAAAAGTACCTTCAGTCTCTTTACATTTCCAACATTTCTTATCGGGCAAATGATAGATTTTTGCCAGCTTGACTGGGGTCATGTACCACCTGTATACCATTTTCATAATGTTTTCCTTTAAGGCATTACATGCCGTAAATTTGATACCGGTGTTCCATAACCATTCCCAGTCATCTGACATAATGTTGTGTCCAACATCCTGCGCCCACTTAATCATAGCAGATTTAACTGTTTCATCCTGTGTGTTCCATTTCAACAGCAAGTTATACATTCTAGATAAATTCTTAGTATTGGATTCTAACAATTCGGTCTCTAGTTTTGATTTCTCCACTTGGAAACCGATTTTCCTATCCTGTTTAAAAATTTCCATTATTTGGCGATATTGAAACCAATTTTCTACTTTGTGCTTCAATTTCTCCTGACTTTGTAGTTTAACCTTGTCTCCATCCTGTTCTAAAATTTCCCAATACTTCGGCCATCCGACCTCCATATTGAGTTTCTTCACTGCTTTAGCCTCCACTGGTGACACCCATCTAGGGGTTTTATTTTCCAATAAGTCTTTGTATCTTATCCAGACATTAAATAATGCTTTTCTAACAATGTGATTTTTAAAGGTACTGTTAACCTTGTCATACCAAAGATATGCATGCCAACCAAAAGCATTATTGAAGCCTTCCAGATCCAAGATGTCTGTATTCTCGAGGAGCATCCATTCTTTCAGCCAGCAAAACGCTGCTGCCTCATAGTACAATTTTAGGTCCGGCAGGGCAAAACCCCCTCTTTCTTTAGCATCAGTCAGTATTTTGAATTTAATTCGGGGCTTTTTGCCCTGCCAGACAAATTTCGAAATGTCTTTGTGCCACCTCTTAAAACATTCCATCTTATCAAGAATCTGCAAGGTCTGAAACAAGAATAACATTCTAGGCAATACATTCATTTTAATTACTGCAATTCGGCCTAACATTGACAGTTTCAGATTTGACCATATTTCTAGATCTTTTTTAATCTCTGACCAACATTTTTCATAATTGTCCTTATACAAATTAACATTCTTAGGTGTTAAATAAACCCCTAGGTATTTGACTTTCTTAACCACTGTCAAACCTGTTTCCTCCTGAAACTTCTCCTTTTCCATATCTGTTAGGTTTTTCCCTAAGACTTTAGTTTTTTGTTTATTCAACTTAAATCCAGCCACCTGGCCAAATTGTTGAATTATTTCTAAAACCCTTTTCGTACTAGTGTTTGGCTCTTGCAAAGTCAATACTAGGTCATCTGCATACGCTCTTAACTTGTAGTGTTTAGCTCCGACCTGCACACCTTTGACCTGCTGGTCATTTCTTATCATATTCAGCAACACCTCCAGAACCGAAATGAAAAGTAATGGGGAAATTGGGCACCCCTGCCGAGTTCCTTTTTCTATCTTAAGTTCCTCAGTCACAACATTATTTACAATCAGCTTAGCTTTTTGTTCGGAATATATTGCAGCCATACCATTCTCAAAACCCTGGCCTACCCCCATCCCATGAAGATTCTTCCTCATAAAACTCCAAGAGATATTATCAAAGGCTTTCTCCGCGTCCACAAAGATCAATACTGCTTTAGTGTTTATATTCACCTCCAGCTTTTCCAAAATGTCTATTACATTCCTTACATTGTCCGCTAGGTGTCTTTTAGGGAGAAAGCCTGCTTGGTCTTTATGAATCTTCTCCATCAAAACTCTTTTAAATCTTTTTGCCAAAATGTCTGCAAAAATTTTGTAATCCACATTAAGGAGTGATATCGGGCGGTAGTTCTTAAGTTGGGTCTTTTCAGTCTCTGACTTTGGTATGAGTGAGATATATGCCTCTTTCCACGATTCAGGTGCCCTTTTTCCTTCAAGGATCTCATTACAAACTTCTCTTAATGGTTGAATCAACCATTCCTTCAACGATTTGTAGTATCTAGAAGTCAGTCCATCTGGTCCCGGAGATTTGCCCAGTTGCATATTCTGAATGGCAGCCTCTACCTCTTGTTCTGAGATTCTCTGGTTCAAATCCATCTTACTTTGCTGAGAGATATTTTGTAATCCATATCTTCCAAGGAATTTGTCTATATCTTCTTCATTTTGCGGGCCTTGGGTGTAAAGTTTTTTGAAGTAACTTAGAAAGCAATTTCTAATTTCGTTAGGTTTAGATATAGTCTTTCCATCAACCTCTAGGCTTGTAACTGTATTTAGTTTCTGCCTTTTCTTCAATTGCCATGCCAAAAGTTTACCGCATTTATTTGCTGATTCAAAAGTCTTTTGTTTCATTTGCTTTATCTTCCATTCAATCTCTTGGTTCATCAATTCCATATATTGAGTTTGATATAACTTAATCTCTCTTAAAATGTCCTGAGACTTTGGTTTTGTTCTTAGTTTCCTCTCTCCTTCCTTTATCATTTCCAAGATCTTCTCTTTTTTCTCATTTTGTTTTTTCCTCTTTATTGAATTTTGTTGAATCAAAAATCCTCTCATAACAGCTTTACTTGCGTCCCAGATCACTCTTTTCTCCACGTCAGTCCTCAAATTTATTTCAAAATAGTCTTTTAAGGTCTTTTGGGCCTTCGTGAGAATCTCCTTATCTCGAAAGAGGGTGTCATTCATTCTCCATCTAAATTGACCGGTTATTGTGAGTTTCATCTCCATCTTCACGGCGTTATGGTCGGAGCAAGTTTTTGGGCAGATTTCCACTTTCTTAATCTTTGGAGCCAATCCACTAGTAACCCAGATTTGGTCAATTCTGGTCCAGGTCATCATTGCTTGGGAGAAGAAGGTTCCCTCTCTCTCCAGAGGGTTCCTTGTTCTCCAAATGTCTATCAAGTCCATGTTTTCTGTCATTTCAAAGAAAGTCTTGGGGAGTCTCCCTTCTTTAGTGACTGTTAGTCTTTGTGCCTTGTCCATATTAGTGGAGACCACGCCATTCATGTCTCCCATGATTATCATATTATAATCCAGATAGTCCGTCAAAGTTTCATGAAGTCCCTTAAAGAAGTCAGATTTGCCTTCATTTGGTGCATAAATTCCAACAACTAAAAGTTTTTCTCCTTGTACTTGTATCTCCACAGCCAGATATCTCCCTTGTTCATCTTTAAATATCATTTTTGGAGCCCATTTCTCCTTCACATATATTACCACTCCCCTCTTCTTAACTTTGTCTGATGAGACAAATTCTTGTCCTAACCTTTTATTTGTAAGTAATCTCCTGTGGGCTCTAGTTATGTGAGTTTCTTGTAAACATATCAAATCCAATTGTTCTCTGTTCAAAATATGAAATACTTGTCTTCTCTTCAAAGGCCCATTCAGTCCATTACAATTCCAACTAAGGAATTGCAGAGCCATCTTGTTATTTTCTTAAGGCTCCTCCAACAGCTCCAAGTTGTTGCTCTTCTTCTGACGGTGGTGGTTTTTGTCCAAACGAGAGATTCAGGATATCCAGTGCTCTCCTCTGTTCTGCAAGTACGTCCACAGTCCCCTTCTGTAGGTCCTCCTGATATCTTGCCAGAAATTTGTCTTTATCTTGAATTGTCTTTATTTTCACTTTCTTTGCCTTGTAGTCGAATGACAGTCCTTGTGGGAATTCCCACCTGAAGCGGATCTGATTTTTCTTTAACAAAAGCACCAAATCCTTGTAGAAGTTTCTTAAGTCCAAGATATATTTTGGTATGTCTTTAAAAATCTGTACTGCTGAATTTCCAATTTGGAGGGCTTTTCCAAAGTGTAGTCCTAAAATTTTATCTCTTTCCTCCTTAGATCTGAGTGTGATCAAACAATCTCTTGGTGTCTTTCTATCTTGCTTTTTGCCGAGTCTAAAGGCAGTTGTGATTTTAAAATCGTCTTCCTCCAAGTCCCAGCAATCCGCAAACTCCCGTGTCAAATATTCCACAAGGTTGTCACTTTCATTCTCCGGAATCAGTCTTAATTTTAAGTTTCTCTCTTTCCTCTGTAACTCCCACAAGGCCAAGGTTGCATCATGCTCATAGACCTTCTTGGCAAGTGGCTCTAATTTCTCCTGCGTCTCTCCAGCTGTGGCTTTGGCCTCTTCGGCAATTTGACGCGTAGTGGCATTTTCCTCGACCAATTTATTTATAGATTCTGTGTTCTGGTTTAATCTTGTTGATATTTCTGTTAATTTTTGTATGTTCTCTGAAGTCTGTTTTGTCAAAGACTCCAGAGTCTGGTTTATCTTAAGCAAAGCTTCTGTCACAGCTTCCATAGAAACGGCTGCTCCTTTGTCCTGTCCTGTTGTTCCAGCTAGTCCGGCTGTTACGCCTAAGATCGAACCTCTTCTCTTTGCTTGTTGCAGCTGCAGCTGTTGCTGTTGTTGTTGCTTGGTCTTGGCTCTTGTAGTTATCTCTTCTTGTGGCCCACTCATGTCAAGGTCAATTCCCACGGGATTTATTCTCCCTTGGAAAATTCCACTGTCTTAGGCCGTGCTGGACTTCACTTTATCCTCTAGAGGGAGCAAATCAAAATGGCCATAGAAGGAAATTTCAAAATACATGAACAAAGGAGACCATCCAGGATGTAGAAAGAAAGGAGATTAACCCAGTCAAAATCAATGTTACTAAAGTCTTATAGCTTCCAATTGCCACAGTTGCCCAATATACTGTTTATACTGTTTCTTCTTAAAATGTACAAAAGTCAGGCACTGTGGAAACTTTGTATCAAGGTGTCACTTCACAGGGAAAAGTCAGCTCAATGTACTAAGAAGGCAGACCGTTTCAGACTTTCAAGTAGATGAGATAGCAGAGGTTTTTTCCTTCAAATAAGTCATGCAGTTAATGGTCAAATTCGCCTCCCCTCTGCCCTGCTTGCTAGAGGGGAGATCAAAGGTTTAAATGTCCGGTTTAGCTGATCAAAGGATGAATTTAAACGGATGCAGGTTTAGAGCTCCGTTGCTTTCACTTTCATGCAGTCGGGGGGAGGCAGACTTCCTTTGTTTAAATCTCCCCCGTTTTTAGCCCAATTTTTAAAATTAAGAAAAGTCCCAGTTATTTTTCAGTTCTTACTCACGGGGAATCAGTCCAAATTTCTTTTCAGGAAGGAATCGGCGCTCTCCGCTTATGGCGACGCGGCTTCACTTCGCAGGCTGGGTAGCGACTCTCAGCACCGCGCTCACTCCCGATGTCGATCCGTAGCCTTTAAAAAGGCTCTTTCACGGTACCGGGGGGCGCAAAGGTGCCCGCCGAGTCTCCTTGTTCTCAGGCTTCAGCGCCTGGGATTTTAGGGGTCCCCCGCTTGCCGTAGCGGGTAAGACCCGAACTTGCGAAGCAGTCCTTCTCCGGAGCTCGGAGGTAGGACCGCCATTAAGCGCTGGCACCGACCGGAAGTCCCTGATTTCTTATTCTTTTGGTAAGTTTCACCATAGAAGGCAATCATATTTAAGGAAATCAATAAATCATTGTTACAAATAATGTGATAATAATTTTACTTTTTCTACTGGCATCTGACCAGGGTTAATCCTCCTGTGGATTTTTGTTAAATGGGAAAACGGTAGATAAACAGAAGCAGAGCTATAGAAAGAGATACACAGAAGATATACACAAATAGATAAATCTGGCTGGACCAAAAGAATAAGAATTGTGATGCTGACACACAGTCGTTAAACCCGTTGAGTATTGCCAGTTAATTTACTTGCATTTCTGAAAATATATTATCATCAAGCAGAGTAAAAGGGAACCTTACCGAGACACGATCCTGCAAATCTCATTCATAATTTGGCTGTTCAGGGCTCTCTGGTCAGGACCCAGCAGAGCCCATTCCTCTTCAGTGAAACTGAGGCCTGAGGGGGGGTGGAATGCTTCCTTGCAAATATCAAAATAGACCGGCCTACAAGCAAAATCCCAAAGCCTTGTTAAGGGGAGGGGAATGGGCATTACCCTCAGGATTAATATACATTGGTACCTTGGTTCTCAAACTTAATCCATTCCGGAGGTCTGTTCCCAAACCAAAGCATTCCAAAACCAAGGCACGCTTTCCCATAGAAAGTAATGCAAAATGGATTAATCCGTCCCAGACTTCTGAAAACAACCCCTAAAACAGCAATTAAACATCAATTGATCCATAAAATGAAAGCAATAAACAATGTACTGCAGTCACACAATCAATCAGTAGCTGAACAGGGTTCCACACAGTCACAAAAACAAAACAAAAAGAGCCGCAAAAACAAAAATGCAAAATAAATAGGAAAAACAGACAGACCTCAGCGTATCACTCAAAACGCAAGTGTGGCAACACTCAAAACGAAGCATGTTCAGCTTCCGGAAAAAGTTTGCAAACCGGAACACTTACTTCCGGGTTTGCGGTGTTTGGGTTCCAAGTTGTTGGAGTACCAAGGCGTTTGAGAACCAAGGTACCACTGTAAACAAATTTTACAAGGACAGGAAGACACACCATGGGCAGAATAATTGCCACACACAGGAAGAAGAAGGATACAGTCTGAGTGCTTCACTTGTAATTTTACAAATCATTTGCCTTATGAGGAACGGCTAAGGGAGCTGGGCATGTTTAGCCTGGAGAAGAGGAGGTTAAGGGGTGATATGATAGCCATGTTCAAATATATAAAAGGATGTCACATAGAGGAGGGAGAAAGCTTGTTTTCTGCTGCTCCAGAGAAGCGGACACGGAGCAATGGATCCAAACTACAAGAAAGAAGATTCCACCTAAACATTAGGAAGAACTTCCTGACAGTAAGAGCTGTTCAACAGTGGAATTTGCTGCCAAGGAGTGTGGTAGAGTCTCCTGCTTTGGAGGTCTTTAAGCAGAGGCTTGACAACCATATGTCAGGAGTGCTCTGATGGTGTTTCCTGCTTGGCAGGGGGTTGGACTCGATGGCCCTTGTGGTCTCTTCCAACTCTATGATTCTATGATTTAATGTGTCAACGCAAATACAAGTTATTAATATTGCAGTTGTATAAGGGATTGTTATTTTGACCGGAACGTAACTGAAATTAATAAGATTTTGGAACGCAGAAATAAAGAAAACCACCAAACCATTTGAATAATTGGTATTAGTTATTGTATTATAATTTGGCATTGTTATAATGAGGCTATTATTTTTTTTTTTTTTATAAAAAATTTTTATTGCGTTTCTTTCCATAGGTTAACAGATTTGTTTACATAACAACATGCAAGAAACATTTTTTATATATAAAGAAAAGAAAAGAAAAAGAAGAAAAAGTTAAGAAATTTTCATAATGTCCTTCGACAATTCGCTTTTGGACCTCCTCGCATCCTCTCGGCATTGCATTCATTGTTCTAACCAGTTCAGCAATTTGTTATCTTGTTTCCCATCTTTTTATACCTTTAAATTTATTATGTTACCAAATTTTTGAAAATTTGTAATTTAGTTTAAACACTCTTAATAAACATAATATTTTGTTTCTAATTTGTCTCGTTTTTTTTTTCCATCAATACTTACTTTATCATTTACTTAACTAAATTGCAGAAGCATAACGTTTCTTAATCGTACACAATCTTAACATTCAAACAACTTATAATATTTTTGCAAATAGTCCTTAAATTTTTTCCAGTCCTCCTCCATTGTTTCTTCGCTCAGATCTCGAATTCTGCCAGTCATTTCTGCCAACTCCATGTAGTCCATCAGCTGCGTCTGCCAGTCCTCCAGTGTGGGTAAATCTGGTGTCTTCCAGAACTTTGCGATAAGAATCCTAGCTGCTGTAGTTGCATACATAAACAAGGTTCTATCCTTCTTTGGCACCTTCCGGTCCACCATGCCCAGAAGAAAGGCCTCTGGTTTCTTAGAAAAGGTATATCTAAATACCTTTTTCAGCTCATTATGTATCATTTCCCAAAAGGCCTTTACTTTCGGGCAGGTCCACCAGAGGTGAAAGAATGTCCCTTCTGCCTCCTTGCATTTCCAACACTTATTATCAGAAAGATGATATATTTTAGCCAACTTGACTGGGGTCATGTACCACCGGTATACCATTTTCATAATGTTCTCTTTCAAGGCACTACATGCCGTGAATTTCATACCGGTGTTCCATAACCTTTCCCAGTCCTCAGACATAATGTTGTGTCCTACATCCTGTGCCCATTTTATCATAGCAGATTTAACTGTCTCATCCTGTGTGTTCCATTTAAGCAGCAAGTCATACATCCTCGAAAGTACCTTAGTCTTTGGTTCTAGTAACTCTGTCTCCAGTTTCGATTTCTCCAACTGGAAACCCACTTTTTTATCCATTTTAAATACCTCTTGCATTTGAGCATAATGTAACCAATCTCGCACCTTATTTTTTAGTTTGTCCTGGCTTTGGAGCTTCCAATTATCTCCAACTCTTTCAATCAATTCCCAATATTTTGGCCAGTAGGCCTCCATATTGGGCCTTTTTTTAGAGATCTTGGCTTCCACTGGTGATAACCACCTCGGGGTCTTGCTTTCTAATAAGTCCTTATACTTCATCCAGACGGCAAAAATTGATTTTCTGACAATATGGTTTTTAAACAATTTATGAACCTTCGCCTTGTCATACCACAAGTATGCATGCCAACCATAAACATTGTCAAACCCTTCCAGATCTAGGACATCGGTGTTTTCCAACAAAAACCAATCCTTCAGCCAGCAGAAGGCTGCAGCCTCGTAGTACAACCTTAAATCCGGCAGGGCAAACCCCCCTCTTTCTTTTGAGTCAGTTAGTATTTTGAATTTAATTCGGGGCTTTTTGCCCTGCCAGACAAACTTAGAGATATCCTTCTGCCATTTTCCAAAGCATTCCATTCTGTCCACGACCTGGAGGGTTTGAAATAAGAATAACATTTTTGGCAAAACACACATCTTTATAGCTGCGATTCGACCTGACAAGGTAAGTTTCAATCTTGACCAAATATCCAAGTCTTTTTTGATTTCCGACCAACATTTTTCATAATTATCTTTGAATAGATTTAAGTTTTTGGTGGACAAAGATACCCCCAGGTATTTCACTTTTTTAACCACACTTAGCTCTGTCTCTTTCTGGTACCCCTCTATCTCTGTAGGCGTCAAATTTTTGGCCAAAACCTTAGTTTTTTGTTTGTTTAGCTTGAATCCCGCCACCCGACCAAACTCCAAAATAAGTTCAAGAACTCTTTTTGTACTAGATTCTGGCTCCTGTACTGTGATGACTAGGTCATCTGCAAAAGCTTTCAGTTTGTATTGTTTCGCTCCGACCACTATACCCTGCACCAACTGGTCCTCCCTGATCATATTCAGCAGAACCTCCAGAACAGAAATAAATAACAGAGGGGATAAAGGGCACCCCTGTCGTGTCCCTTTTTCAATTTGGAGTTCCTCCGATACCACATTGTTCACTATCAATTTAGCTTTTTGTTCTGAATAGATTGCTTCTAGTCCATTTTCAAACCCCCGTCCCACTCCCATCCCTTTCAAGTTTTTCTTCATAAACATCCAAGAAATGTTGTCAAATGCTTTCTCCGCATCAATAAAAATTAAAGCGGCCCTTGTGTTTCTAATTCGCAACAACTCCAGTATATCAATAATGTTCCTAGTGTTGTCAGACATATGTCTGCCAGGGAGAAAGCCTGCTTGGTCCTTGTGAATTACTTCATTTAGTACATTTTTAAGTCTATTTGCTAAAATGTCTGCAAATATTTTGTAATCCACATTCAGGAGTGAGATGGGACGGTAATTCTTAAGCTGAGTCTTTTCCCTTTCTGACTTGGGAATCAATGTGATGAATGCTTCTTTCCACGTTTCCGGTGCCTTTCTCCCCTCCATGATCTGGTTACAAACCTCCAACAACGGTTGTATCAAGAAGTCCTTCAAAGTCTTATAATATTTGGAGGTAAGTCCATCCGGGCCTGGAGATTTGCCCAGCTGCATGTTCTGGATGGCACCTTCAATTTCCTGTTGAGTTATCTTGCTGTTAAGAATTGATCTTTTATCTTGACTTATTTTAGGTAGTCCATTTATCCTCAAAAATTGATCTATTTCCGGTTCTTTCTGAGGCCCCTGTGCGTAAAGTTCTTTGAAGTATCTGTGGAAGCACTTTCTTATTTCTTCTGGTTTCTGAACTATTTTTCCTTGAATCTCCAAGTTTGTAACCGTATTTAACTTTTGTCTTTTTTTCAGCTGCCAAGCTAGCAACTTTCCACATTTATTTGCTGATTCAAACGATCTCTGCTTCATTTGTTTAATTTTCCACTCAATCTCTTGATTGATCAGTTTCGAATATTGTGCTTGATGGAATTTGATCTCTCTTAGCACCTCTTTTGACTTTGGTTTGGTTCTCAACTTTTTCTCTCCTTCGCTTATTTTCTCTAGAATTTTTTCTTTTTTTCCATTCCAAAATTTCCTCTTTATTGTATTCTGTTGTATCAGAAACCCTCTCATTACGGCTTTACTTGCGTCCCAGATTGTTCTTTTCTCCACCGTAGTGTTCAAATTTATTTCAAAGTAGTCCTTTAGCGTTTTTTGGGCCTTCTTAACAATCTCTTGATCTCTTAGCAAGGTGTCATTCATTCTCCACCTGAAGGATCCAGTTGGAAAAAGTCTCAATTCCATTTTTAAGGCATTATGGTCGGAGCAGGTTTTTGGGCAGATTTCCACTTTTCTTGTTTTCGGGGCCAGCCCTCTAGATATCCAAATTTGGTCAATTCGTGTCCATGACAAGTGGGCCTCAGAGAAGAAGGTTCCTTCTTTACCCAAGGGGTTCCTTGTCCTCCAAATGTCAATCAAGTCCATATTGTCTGTCATTTCAAAAAAGGTTTTAGGGAGTCTGCCGTCTGTTGTTAAGTTTTGATTTTGGGATTTGTCCATGTTTGTAGACACCACCCCATTCATATCTCCCATCACAATAATGTTAGAATAGTCCAAATAGTCCATCATTGTCTCATGCAGCTTCTTATAGAATTCTGATTTTCCATCATTTGGCGCATAAACTCCTAATATCAAAATCTTTTCCCCTTGTGTTTGGATTTCAATTGCGAGAATTCTTCCATGATCATCTTTGAATAGAAATTTTGGTGACAGGTTCTCCTTTGCATAAATTACAACGCCTCTTTTTTTAACTTTATCTGATGAGATAAATTCCTGGCCAAGTCTTTTATTGATTAATACTTTCCTGTGGAGCCTAGTCACATGTGTTTCTTGAAGACATATTACATCCAATTGTTCTTTTTTCAGGATATGAAATATCCTCCTTCTTTTTTCCGGAGAATTCCCGCCATTTATGTTCCAACTAAGTAGCTGCAGAGACATCCTGTTCTAATTCAGATGTTCTTAGGATGAGGTGTCTTCCTTTTGCTCAGATCCCGAGGGTGCAGGCGTTGGCCCGCTTCCAGGCAGTATTGGTACTGGTAAGGCTGGAAGCCAATCCACTCCTTTTTGGAGATCTTCTCCGTGGTCGTGAAGGAACTTTTGGTTATCTTCAGGTGTTCTAATTTTAACCTTCCTTTCTTTGTAAGTGAAGGATAATCCTTGTGGAAACTCCCACCTATAGGGAATTGCGTTGTGTCTCAGCAATTTTGCTAGTTCTGAGTAGGTGGCTCTGAGGTCCAGCAACTGTCTCGGAATATCTCTATAAATTTCCACCCTTTTATCTTGTATTTCAATTGCTTTTTTGAAGTGTAGACCTAGGATCTTGTCTCTCTCTTCCTTTGATCTTAAAATTATCAAACAGTCTCTGGATCTGTCTTTCCTTACCAATCTTCCCAGTCTATATGCCGAGACAATCTTGAAATCTGTGTCCTCCTTTAAACCCCAGAACTTCGTGAATTCCTGCGTCAAGTATCCAATCAGGTCTCCTTGCTCGAGTTCCGGGATGCCTCTCAATTTGATGTTGCTCTCGCGATTTTTCAGTTCCACCATTGACAGATAGATTTGTTGTTCACCCACCTGTTTGTGCAGGAGCTTGACTTCTCCTTTAATTTCTTCAACTTCTTTTTGTAAAGCTCCCACTTTCTGAATTGCTTCTCCAGCTAATTCCCGATTTTCCGCTGTTGCTCCTTGCAAATTCTCAATAGCCTGTGTGTGCTGGGAAACTTGTTCTGTCAGTTTTTGAATCGAAGAGGTCGCTTTATCTATTTTCAAAGACTGGTCGTCCACTTTCTGGTTTAAACTTGATAGTTGCTCCAATATTTGTTTTAATAATGTGTCTGACCCACCTGCTGCCATAACTTCTTCAGTGGACTTCTCTGTTATTTCCCCTTCCCTCTGAGATACCAGTACAGCTGGAACCGACGATCGGCGTCCTTGGGTCAGTGTTGTTTGTACAAATTGTGTTGGTTTTCTTTCTCTTTCTTTTTCCTTAGCCTCTTTAGATTCCTTAGCTTTAGATGCTCTTGTTCTCCCTGCACCACTCATTACACATCTGTCAGTGTTCAAGGTCAGATTATCTATTGTTCCATGGGAGAGACAAATTCAGAAGTAAACAACCAGTAAAGTGGAATTCAAAACAAAAGTCAGTTCCCAGGATTTTATAATCCGAAAGCCCTGTAGGGGGAGTGCCACCAGGTTTCAGAGACAAAGAAGGAAGTAATCCGCCATTAAAGTTCCAAATTATTTCAAGTCAATAAATCCAATAGTCCATCAGTCCCTTCAAAAACTCAAAGTTCCCCCAGGCACCTTTTATAGTTCAACAAAATTTCACAAGAGGTGCTTGCAACAGTATCCCACCCAGTCTTTTCTGCTCAAATGTAACAGTTACGTTCCAACAAAGTTTTTACAACTGTTTCCGCAGTTTGACACAGTCTCCCTCTCTGGCAGCCCGACGATCTGGCTCCTTAAAAATACAGCCCAAAGACGAAAAAAGATAGGAGGAAGATCCCCATTTACTACTTCTTTTAGTCAATGTCCATTTCCACCTTCAGTTTAGGAAAAGAAAACAAGCAGATCTGATAGCACGAAAAAGTTGAAGCTTCCCACAGTCCCGTTTCAAGCGCTTTCCGCTTTTTAAAGCTTTGCTTTGATCTTGTCAGCAATGTCGGAAGACGGACTTCCCTTTTCTCGTCTCCCGCTTTCAGCCAAATTAGCTAAATTCTTTTGCCAAATTTTAAACCCCTTTACTCACGGGTATGTTGCTTGCAGTTTGGTGTTGATTTTAGGAAGAAGGATCAGCGCTCATCTGTAACAGCCGCGCGGCTTCACTTCCGCGGAAAGAGCGATGAACTCACAGCACCGCTACCCCTCCTTCACTCCGGGTCTCCTTACGGGGTCCCTTCTGTGTTTTCGGAGCAGCTTCTGGTGCCCGCCGAGTCCCACGGCCATGGGCTCACTCTACCCGTGGTTTATCTTGATGGGTCGTCGCTATGCCGCAGCGAACGACCCTTTTCCGCGGAGCCCCTCTTCAGAGCTCGAAGAGGACCGCCATTACAGTTTCGCGCCGCCCCCGGAAGTCATAATGAGGCTATTATTGGACTCCAACATGAATTTGACGAAATGCCGGGAAGACAGGAGTGCCTGGCGTGCTCTGGTCCATGGGGTCACGAAGAGTCGGACTCGCCTAAACAACAATTATTGGACTGTAATCGAAAACTAAGAAAAATTATTATATATAAAAAACACGTAATATAACATTGCACTTTTTTTTTAAAAAAAAAACCTTCACAGGGCTACTTTCCGATGCCTTCTAAAGGTTATTCCACCGATCTAAAAATTGCAGAGCTGGGAAAGGAAGCCACATTTTCCTCCTCCTCCTGAGTTTTCCCCTGCCGCTGATTTCCATCGCACGGGAGGCAAATGCCAGGGTCCCTCCCCGCCCCAGATCGAACCCCCATCCCTGTGGATTCAAGAGGCAGCGAGTTCCAAAGTCTAGCTGCTGCCACGCCAATAAAAGACCGGTTTTTTACAGGTACCACGTGGCACCACTAACGGTGGCAGTTCCATCGATCAAAGTAGTAGAGGGGCATCTATAGTCCGGCAGAAACAGGGGGGAAGAGAGAGTTTGGGGGGCTTGCAAGGAGGTCGCAAGATGGGCCCCACTTTGCGTTTGAACTGCAGGGAGAAACCCCCAAGCCTCAAAAGTGTGTGGGGTGTTTGTTTGTTTTTGGTCCCTTTCTCCTCTCCCCCAGCCCCAAATAAATCAAGCCCCCCTCCTCTCCGCCTCCTACTCTTCCTAGCTAGCCCGATCCCACCCACCAAATGTCGCTTTGTTTCTCCGAAGAGCTCTGATCATTTCTCTCTGTGCCAGAGAAGGAGGGGGAAATGCAACTTCACAGAATCACAGGCTGGCAGAGTGGGAAGGGATCGCCAGCGGTCATCTAGCCCAACCCGCTGCAAATGCAGGATTCGAACCCAGGACCCAGAGAGTCTGATTGCACGGCCAGCTCCCTTTCCATTTCCCCCGTGTTAATGTCTCTCATGCATGTTTCTGCCTAATACTAATACTAATATTAATAGAGGGGATGTGTGTGTGTGTGTGTGTGTGTGTGTGTGTGTGTGTGTGTGTGTGTGTGTTTTTGCTGCTCGATTTTCCAAGGGTTAAGATGAACGGAGCTCCCGTTGCTAGAGAGGAAAGCCATCGGGGGAGGAGTTTCTCTCCGTCTCCCAGTCCTTTTCCTGCCCGGCTCCTCACGTGGAGGGAAGCGGCTGCTCTGCACCCCCCCCCGGTGCCCCCTCCCGGCGCTGCATCCGAGGCCAGATCCGGTGAGACACCCCACCCCCGACCCCTTTGTGCATTGGGCTGGAGGGGATCCACAGGGTCGCAGGCAGGAGGATGGGGTTGCAATTTGGGGTTGGGGGTATCAGCCGATTGCTAGGGTGCAACTGGAAGGAAGCGAGACCCTCGCCCCCTTTCGCCCCGGGATCTACTGAGCAGATCCGTTTCTCAACTAGAGATCCCAGGGAGTGCCGCTGGCTTTCCTTGCCTTCCCTTCCTCCTCTCTGCAAGGCCAAGAGAAGAGGGTCCTTTGCTTTTTTCTGCAAGGGGGGGGGCACTTGCAGACTTTGCAAGACGCACACGGAGGGGGCCTTCGGTCATGGAAATGCAGAGATGGGAGAGACCCCGTGGTGCATAATAATAATAATAATAATAATAATAATAATAATAATAATAATAATAATAATAATAATAATGTCAGAGCTGCTTCAAGATCCTAGCTCACAGAGGATCACGCTAGCCAGCGGTCATTAAGTAAAAGTCTTTATTGAGTTACAGTTTCCATTCTCAAGCTGCTACGTGCAACTCTACGTCTAGTGGCTAGATCGGCGAAGCTCCGTCTGAGTCTCCGCCCCTTGTGCACCAACTTAATATCCTAGCCCTGCTCCACCTTTTCCGCCTGACTGCTCTCCTCTGGGTCCCTCTGCCCCCCGGGGTCTCCTCCCTCCGGGATTCCTCTGACGCCGACCCCCCGGAACTCCCTGTCTCCTTGCGCCGGGCTTTAGGACCTGGCTCCCTCTCCTGGCTGCCTACTGCGTCACTTTCCTGTGCATTTGAACTTGGCGCGCGCGCCCAACCTTCCACTTTCCGTCTGACCGTTTCTTCGCTCCCCGATGGAGGTGTGGCCACTCCTGACGAGCTGCCAGCGCTTGATCTCTGGCGCTCTTCCTCTTCCCTGCTCTCTGGCTGTGACGCTGGTCCCGATTTCCAACTGCTCCCCTCGGAGTCCCCTCTGGCTCTATCTTCCTGGGGTGTCCCCCTAGGCTCCCCCCTTGCCCTGACCACTGGTGCTCCTTTCTGTGAATCTTCTGATTCACTGGAAAGGCTCGGAGATCTCGGGTCGTCGTCATCACTCATCTTTTCTTCTGCCTCCTCCCCCTCGCTCTCTGTTTCCTCCCTTGCCCTTGCCCCTGCTCCTGAACCCCTGACAAATAATAATAATAATAATAATAATTTCATTTATATCCCACCCTCCCCAGCCAAAGCCGGGCTCAGAGCATAGCTGGCAACTTTTTCCTTTTTTAAAGGGACATTCCCTTATTCCGAATAGGATTCCTCGCAAGAAAAGGGAAAAGTTGACAGCTATGGCTCAGAGCGGCTAACAGCAGTAAAAGTAACACAGTTTACATAAAATCACAATCAACTCATTCTAAAATCAATTCAGAGTCAAATTAATGGCAACCATTGGGCTAGAGGATTGCCGAAGGAGGGGGTCAGACTGTGCTTTGGCCAAAGGCCTGGTGGAACAGCTCTGCCTTGCAGGTCCTGCGGAAAGATGTCAAGTCCCGCAGGGCCCTAGTCTCTTGTGAC
Source organism: Podarcis bocagei (assembly GCF_964188305.1). Classification (NCBI taxonomy): domain Eukaryota; kingdom Metazoa; phylum Chordata; class Lepidosauria; order Squamata; family Lacertidae; genus Podarcis; species Podarcis bocagei. Next base: position 9,500,707 of record NC_138126.1, read on the forward strand.
AGAGTGTTCCACCAGATCGGAGCCACAGCCGAAGAAGCCCTGGCTCTGGTTGAGGCCAGCCTAACCTCCCTGTGGCCCGGGACCTCCAAGATGTTTTTATTTGAAGACCATAAGGTCCTCCGTGGGACATACCAGGAGAGGCAGTCCCGTAGGTACGAAGGTCCTAGGCCCATATAGGGTCATCTAGCCTAACCCCCTGCAATGCAGGAAGCTCAGCTCGCTCACACACAACAGACAACCGTCCAACCTCTGCTTAAACTCTCCACAAATGTGGAGGGGAGTCCGTAAGGCAGTTGGATGGTGTCTTGTGTGTCTCATAGAATCATAGAGTTGGAAGAGACCACAAGGGCCATCGAGTCCAACCCCCTGCCAAGCAGGAAACACCATCAGAGCACTCCTGACATATGGTTGTCAAGCCTCTGCTTAAAGACCTCCAAAGTAGGAGACTCCACCACACTCCTTGGCAGCAAATTCCACTGTCAAACAGCTCTTACTGTCAGGAAGTTCTTCCTAATGTTTAGGTGCAATCTTCTTTCTTGTAGTTTGGATCCATTGCTCCGTGTCCGCTTCTCTGGAGCAGCAGAAAACAACCTTTCTCCCTCCTCTATGTGACATCCTTTTATATATTTGAACATGGCTATCATATCACCCCTTAACCTCCTCTTCTCCAGGCTAAACATGCCCAGCTCCCTTAGCCGGTCCTCATAAGGCATCGTTTCCAGGCCTTTGACCATTTTGGTTGCCCTCCTCTGGACACGTTCCAGTTTGTCAGTGTCCTTCTTGAATTGTGGTGCCCAGAACTGGACACAGTACTCCAGGTGAGGTCTGACCAGAGCAGAATACAGTGGCACTATTACTTCCCTTGATCTAGATGCTATACTCCTATTGATGCAGCCCAGAATTGCATTGGCTTTTTTAGCTGCCGCGTCACACTGTTGGCTCATGTCAAGTTTGTGGTCAACCAAGACTCCTAGATCCTTTTCACATGTACTGCTCTCAAGCCAGGTGTCCCCCATCTTGTATTTGTGCCTCTCATTTTTTTTGCCCAAGTGCAATACTTTACATTTCTCCCTGTTAAAGTTCATCTTGTTTGTTTTGGCCCAGTTCTCTAATCTGTCAAGGTCGTTTTGAAGTGTGATCCTGTCCTCTGGGGTGTTAGCCACCCCTTCCAGTTTGGTGTCATCTGCAGATTTGATCAGGATGCCCTTGAGTCCATCATCCAAGTCGTTGATAAAGATGTTGAATAAGACCGGGCCCAAGACAGAACCCTGTGGCACCCCACTAGTCACTCTTCTCCAGGATGAAGAGGAACCATTGATGAGCACCCTTTGGGTTCGGTCAGTCAGCCAGTTACAAATCCACTGAGTGGTAGCAGAGTCAAGACCGCATTTTACCAGCTTCTTTACAAGAATATCATGGGGCACCTTGTCAAATGCCTCGTTCCAGCAACAGCATTGCATGGGGTTGGGTTAGATATGATACGATAATCTTTATTGTCATTGTCCCATACAGAACAACGAAATTGAAAAAATCTACATCAAACATTCAAAAACCAACAAGCCTGCTATCCCAGCCAAGTTAGCCCCCTAAAAGCTATGATACCCCATAATTAAATCCAATATACTCCCATAGAGACCTTACACTGCGTTTAAAACCAAAATCGCATTTGGATAGTATAAATTTGGGTATAAATTATTATTATTATTATTATTATTACTCGGGAGGAAGCTCCTTTCAGCCAGGCTCCTCTTTGTTTTTCTAGCTCTGTCTGCTTCCTCACCCGCCCTCTCCAAATGGGTGAAAGCAGCAAGGAGAGGGAGCCTATGTGGTGGACGTGTAAAAAAGTAAAGGGCTTCTGGGAAATGATATGCAATGAACTTTTTAAAATTCTTAAAATTACATTTGTTAAAAAAAAAACCAGAGACCTTTTTACTAGGTGTAATAGTAGAAGAATTGCCAAGGAAGCAAGAGACTGTTTATTTATGCGACTACAGGGGCCAGGTGCTACTAGCCCAGATGTGGGAAGAAGGAAAGGTCCCAAGGAAAGAAGAATGGGAAACTCAAGATGATTGACTCTGCCGAAATGGCTAAACTAACCGTGAAGATTAGTTTACCTGGCGTGCTCTGGTCCATGGGGTCACGAAGGGTCGGACACGACTAAACGACTAAACAACAACAACCTTCAAGATCAGGCACCAAGATGAGAAAAAATTCAGTGTAGAAAGGGAAAGCTTTATAGACTATTTTAGAGAATCTGTAAAAACGTCAAAACATTAGCAGGTTTGGTGTAACATTTATGAACTAAGAATAGAATTAGGAGGGGGGAAAGAAGTTGAAATTAATTGTAGAAATGTAATTATATGCAAGGAGAATAAAGTGGGGGGATGGAAACCGGGGGGGGGGCTAGGGGGAAAGCCATTTATTGCAAATTTGGATTGGATATTTATGCACCAAAAGGAAAAATGTTATTTTGAAAATTGAAAATAATATATATATATATATATATATATATATATATATATATATATATATATATATATATATATATAAAAAATAGTTTAGAAAACGTTTTGGGGCGCCCGTGCAGCTGATCCAGCGGGGCTTTCCAGAGGCGAGAACGGCGCCTCTCCTGCTTTCTGCCCGGAGAAGCACAGAGGCTCCTGCCGCTCGGCTCCGAAACGGTTAAGAGCAGCGGCGACAGAGCTGAGATTCCTAGAGCGGAAGAAAAAAAGGCTGTCGGGAGAATAGCAGCTTCCGCTTCCTGTCCCGCATGGGGGGGGGGGAAGAGATGCAGAACATGGCGGCGGCTGTCCTTCCTCGCGGAGGCGCTGCAGGTGGGTCATATTGTTATATATTATAACGGGGGGGGGGGAGTGGGGGTGCTGCTGGAGGGAGTTGTGGGGAGGGATTAAAAAAAACCCTGTTAGGCAAACCGTTTCAATGTAAGTTTTTTTCTTTGTCTCCTTTTTCTAGTCGTCAGTTTATCCAGATTTTCACATTTTTAAAGATCTCTTGAAAATTGTTCAGCATTTTGGTGCAGATCTCGCCTAATGCACGCGCTTTTGCAAAGGGTATTTCCCCAAATATTTACATTTCCCATAATTAATGCATTCTGTATATAATTCCGCTAAAATAATGCATTTATAGGGCTTTCCCCCTTTGTATGGGGGTAGGAAATCTTTTCCCAATGGAAGGGCAGATCTTTCTCCTGCTCTCCTCCCTGCAGGCCAACTTGGGCAGGTGGGGGACCTTCCTTGGGCTCCCCATAGGGCTTGGGGTCAAGGCAAAGCCTTAAGCATTGGGAAACCTACTTCAGGGGCTGCCCCTGGAACCTGTAATAATTTTTATCCGGCCTGATTTTATTATAATTTATTAAAACTGTATACCTCCCTGTACCCACAGGCCTTAGGGCAGTTCACAGGATAAAATCGCAATATAAAAACTCAAAGTACACAATCAAAACATAAACAAAATCAACCCAATAACCCCCCGCAAACCACACACATTTTAAAACATTTGTGTTTCAATTAAATACAGCAGTTCTGGGCAGAAGACGTTAAAAAAGAGGAGAAACAAGCAACTTCAAGTCCACATTAAAATTCCAAGTGTGGCTGAGGCCTTAGTTAGACAGGCTACTACTACTACTACTACTAACACCCCTGAGCACCCTCTCCCACCAGTGTCTTGCCTCGGTAATGGACTGGATGAGAGCCAACAAATTGAAGCTCAATCCAGATAAGAGTGAGGCTCAGTTAGTGGGTGCTTCCCTAGAGCAGATGGCTGGAAGGTCGCCTGCTCTTGATGGGGTTACACTTCCTCTGGAGGAGCAGGTTCGTAGCTTGGGGGTTCTCCTGGATCCGTTGCTGTTGCTCGAGGCTCAGATGGCCTGGAGTGCCTTTCATCAGCTTTGGCTGGTAGCCCAGTTACACCCCTATCTGGACAGGAATAGCTTATCTACCGTTATCCATGCTCTGGGAACTTCAACGTTAGATATAGATATGCCTTGGAAACTCACTTTCCTCTCAAAGCTTCTCATTTTTTATGTCCATGGAGCTTTCATGGCATAATACTGGAGTGGGTTGTCAGTTTCTTCACCAGGTGGATCACATTTAGTCTAAACTCTCGGCTGACCTGTCTGTCTTGGGTGACCCTGCATGGCATAGGTCATAGCTTCTCTGACTTATTGAAGCTCCTTCACCACGACAAGGCAGTGATCCATGAAGGGATATACACCTTTAAGTGCCATGCAAACATGTTCCTTTTTAACCAGGCTTTTGCTTGATATGTTTGACATGCTATAGTCTTTTTCAAAGGTGGCTCTTTTTTGGGGGGGGGGGGTATTGGGTTGTTATGTTTATTCTGATTACATATGATGTGATCTTTTCTGCGAACCACGCTGAGTCCTCCGGGTTTAAGGCGGTATATAAACTCAATAAACAATAATACCATATTAATACTTTCATTATTGGTACCCCACGGATCTGACTGGCTTCCCCAGCCACTCTAGCTGGCTTCTAACAAATATAAAAGCATAATAAAACATTTACAACTTCCCTCTACATGGCTGCCTCCAGTTGTCTTCTAAAAGTTATATAGTTGTTTGTTTCCTTGACATCTGACGGGATAGCTTTCCACAGGGTGGGCACCACTACCAAGAAGGCCCTCCGTCTCGTTCCCTGTAACTTCTCTTCTCACAGCGAGGGAGCTGCCACAAGGCCCTTGGAACCTGGATCTCTGTGTCCTGACTGAATGATTGGTGTGAAGACGCTCCTTTAGCATTTCATCAGTTTGCCTTTTTATTCCATCAGGAGATGTTGAAGGGATGCTGGCAGAAGGGGAACAATCAGAAGTGTCACCCAAAGAATCCAAAGAGCAAAGGAAGCTGAGGGTTCAAGATGGAAGCCGAAGGCGAGAAGGGAGACGAAAGCAGAAGCCGGAGGGTGACTCTTGTACGTCTCAGGGTGGTGAAAATAAAATTCCTAGAGAGGAGAAAAAGCATGAATGCACCGTGTGTGGAAAGAGATTTGGTCGTCGCTCAACTCTTACTTTACATCAAAGAACTCATACAGGGGAGAAACCGTATACATGTTTAGAGTGTGGAAAGAGCTTCAGTGAACGTGGTAAGCTTACCTTGCATCAAAGAACTCATACAGGGGAGAAACCGTATACATGTTTAGAGTGTGGAAAGAGCTTCAGTGTCAGTGGTAACCTTACCTCGCATCAAAGAACTCATACAGGGGAGAAACCGTATACATGTTTAGAGTGTGGAAAGAGCTTCAGTCGATGTGGCCAGCTTACTACGCATCAAAGATCTCATACAGAGGAGAAACCGTATACATGTTCAGAGTGTGGAAGGAGCTTCAGTGAGAATGGTGCCCTTACCTCGCATCAAATAACTCATACAGGGGAGAAACCGTATACATGTTCAGAGTGTGGAAAGAGCTTCAGTCACTGTAGTGCCTTAATCTTGCATCGAAGAACTCATACAGGAGAGAAACCGTATACATGTTCCGAGTGTGGAAAGAGCTTCAGTCACTGTAGTGCCTTAATCTTGCATCGAAGAACTCATACAGGAGAGAAACCGTATACATGTTCCGAGTGTGGAAAGAGCTTCAGTCACTCTGGCCACCTTACTACGCATCAAAGATCTCATACAGGGGAGAAACCGTATACATGTTCAGAGTGTGGAAGGAGCTTCAGCCAGAGTGGCAGCCTTAGCTCGCATCAAAGATTGCACACAGGAGAGAAACCGCATATGTGTTTGGAGTGTGGAATGAGCTTCGCTCGCAGCAATGGGCTTACTAGACATCAACAAACTCATCAAGGCAGCAAACCTTATAAATGCTGGGAATGTGGCAAGAGCTTCAGTCGCATTGACAACCTTTCCTCGCATGAAAGAGTTCATACAGGGGAGAAACGATATACATGTTTCGAGTGTGGAAAGAGCTTCAGCCACAGTTCCAGCCTTACCTTCCATCAAAGATTGCACACAGGAGAGGAACCGTATAAATGTTTGGAGTGTGGGAAGAGCTTTAGTCGTGGTAGCTTACTTACATTGCATCAAAGAACTCATACAGGGGAGAAACCGTATACATGTTCAGAATGTGGAAAAAGCTTCAGTCAGAGTAGCTCCCTTAAGTCGCATCAACGAACTCATACAGGGAGTAAATCTTAGAAATGTTTGGTTTATGGAAAGAACTTCAGTGACAGGGACTCGCTTCCTAAACAATAAAGAACTCGTACAAGGGAAACATCTTAGAAAGGGTTGTCGTGTGGGAAGATCTTTAATCATAACAAATAACTCCTACAGAGAATAAACCAATGATCGTGTTCTGGTCCCCCCAGGACAGCCATTATTGTATTGGAAGAACTTTCTGACAGTAAGAGCTGTTTTGACATTGGAACAGTCTCCTTCGGTGGGAGGTGGGCTCTCCTTCCTTGGAGGTTTTTAAGCAGAGGTTGGATGGGCTTCTGCTATGGATGCTTTAGCTGAGATTACTTCATTGCTGGGGGTTGGACTGGATGACTTATCTGAAGAAGTGTGCATGCACACGAAAGCTCATACCAAGAACTAACTTAGTTGGTCTTTAAGGTGCTACTGGAAGAAATTTTTTTATTTTAAATAATTGGATGTGGAATACAAGAAGGGGAGGTGAGGGGAAGTCGTGAAAAGAAGTTACTGAAAATGAGATCTTAAAGGTGGAACTTTTTTGTGCTTTTCTTTGTTTTTCTGTTTTGTCTTTTGTATCTTTTGAAACTTTAATAAATATTATTTTTAAATATATATATATATATATTTGAACATGGCTATTATATCACGCCTTAACCTCCTCTTCTCCAGGCTAAACATAAGGCATCGTTTCCAGGCCTTTGACCATTTTGGTTGCCCTCCTCTGGACACGTTCCAGTTTGTCAGTGTCCTTCTTGAACTGTGGTGCCCAGAACTGGACACAGTACTCCAGGTGAGGTCTGACCAGAGCAGAATACAGTGGCACTATTACTTCCCTTGATCTAGATGCTATACACCTATTGATGCAGCCCAGAATTGTCACCCATCTTGTATTTGTGCCTCTCATTTTTTTTGCCCAAGTGCAATACTTTACATTTCTCCCTGTTAAAGTTCATCTTGTTTGTTTTGGCCCAGTTCTCTAATCTGTCAAGGTCGTTTTGAAGTGTGATCCTGTCCTTTGGGGTGTTAGCCACCCCTCCCAGTTTGGTGTCATCTGCAAATTTGATCAGGATGCCCTTGAGTCCATCATCCAAGTCGTTGATAAAGATGTTGAATAAGACCGGGCCCAAGACAGAACCCTGTGGCACCCCACTAGTCACTCTTCTCCAGGATGAAGAGGAACCATTGATGAGCACCCTTTGGGTTCGGTCAGTCAGCCAGTTACAAATCCACTGAGTGGTAGCATAGTCAAGACCGCATTTTACCAGCTTCTTTACAAGAATATCATGGGGCACCTTGTCAAATGCCTTGCTGAAATCAAGGTAGGCTACATCCACTGCGTTCCCTTCATCTACCAGGCTTGTAATTCTGTCAAAAAATGAGATCAGGTTAGTCTGACATGACTTATTTTTCAGAAATCCATGCTGACTATTGGTGATCACAGCATTCCTTTCTAGGTGCTCACAGACTGTTTGCTTAATGATCCGCTCCAGAATCTTCCCTGGTATTGATGTCAGACTGACTGGGCGGTAATTATTTGGGTCCTCTCTTTTCCCCTTTTTGAAAATAGGGACATTTGCCCTCCTCCAGTCTGCCAGGACATCGCCTGTTCTCCAGGAATTCTCAAAGATGACTGCCAGTGGTTCTGAGATCACATCTGCCAGTTCTTTTAATACTCTTGGATGCAGTTCATCTGGCCCTGGAGACTTGAATGCATCTAAACTAGCCAAGTATTCTTGTACTATCTCCTTAGTTATTCTGGGCTGTGTTTCCTTTGCTGAATCATTTGCTCCAAATTCTTCAGGTCGGGCATTGTTTTCTTTATCGGAGAAGACTGAGGCAAAGAAGGCATCGAGGAGTTCAGCCCTTTCTGTGTCCCCTGTTTGCATTTCACCATATTCTCCTCTGAGTGACCCCACTGTTTCTTTGTCCTTTCTTTTGCTACGAACATACCCATAAAAGCCTTTTTTGTTGCTTTTAACCTCTCTAGCAAGCCTGAGTTCATTCTGTGCTTTAGCTTTTCTGACTTTGTGTCTACACGTGCTGGCTATTTGTTTGAATTCCTCTTTGGTGGTTTCCCCCCTATTCCATTTTTTGTACACATCCTTTTTAAATCTTAACTCAGTTTAAAAGTTCTTTAGACAGCCACCCTGGCTTCTTTAGGCACCTTCCATGTTTCCGTCTCATTAGTATTGCCTGACGTTGTGCTTTTACTATCTCCCTCTTAACAAACTCCCAGCCATCATGAACGCCCTTTCCTTTTAGTATTACTGTCCATGGGATCTCACCCAGCACTTCCCTAAGTTTTATGAAGTCGGCTTTCTTAAAGTCAAGAAATTGAGTCCTAGTATGCTTGGCTGCTCCTTTCCACTGTATAGTAAACTTCAGAAGAGCATGATCACTCGCGCCTAATGATCCTTCCACTTCTACCCCACTAACCAGGTCATCAACATTGGTTAGGACCAGATCTAAAATGGCTGTTCCTCTTGTTGCTTCTCCCACTTTCTGGACAATGAAGTTGTCTGCAAGGCCAGTGAGGAATCTGTTTGACCTTATGCTCTTGGCTGAGTTTGACATCCAACAAATATCCGGGTAATTGAAGTCCCCCATTACTACTACCTCCCTTCCTTTTGCATGCTTGGCCAGTCAGCGCAATGCTTTCATCGCGGACACAATGGCTTGATGCATACCGTATTTTTCGCTCTATAACACGCACCAGACCATAACACGCACGTAGTTTTTAGAGGAGGAAAACAAGAAAAAAAATTCTAAACAAAATAGTGGATATATGATTTTTGTGGTTCATGCTGTGGCCACAGACATGTGATCTGACAGTGAATTTGGAGTAGCCCAATGCAAAAATCCTGAGGATCCATGTGGATCCATGCTTTGTAACCACGGAGGAGGGAAGGAAGGGGAACCATGGATCCTCTGCTCACGACTGCAGCAGATCCCCCCGCCACCCGCAGGCATTCGCTCCATAACACGCACAGACATTTCCCCTTACTTTCTAGGAGGAAAAAAGTGAGTGTTATGGTGCAAAAAATACGGTATTTTATCATTCCTCATAATAATCCTGTCTGATCACTACAGTTATAGCTGCTATCTCTGTTTCATGTGCATCATAAAATGAAACAGAAAGCTTTACGAAAATAAAATCTTCATGATTTTTTTTTTAAAAACCCTCATGAGTCCCACCTACACTGGAAAAAAATTGTGGGATCTGCTCACATCCCTCATGGTTAGCTTACTGTAATGCACCGTACAAAGAGATATCGTAGAAGGTTGGGCCACAGGCTGTAGCTGGTGCAGAACGCAATAGCCAGGTGGCTTGTGTGAGAAAGGTAAAAAAGGTAAAGGATCCCTGGACAGTTAAGTCCAGTCAAAGGCAGCTATGGGGTTGCAGTGCTCATCTTGCTTTCAGGCCGAGGGAGCTGGCGTTTGTCCACAGACAGCTTTCTGGGTCATGTGGCTAGCATGACTAAACTGCTTCTGGCGCAATGGAACACCATGACGGAAACCAGAACTCACGGAAACACCGTTTGCCTTCCTGCCACAGTGGTACCTATTTACCTACTTGCGCCGGTGTGCTTTCGAACTGCTAGGCAGGAGCTGGGGCAGAGCAGGAGGAGCTCACTCCGTCGCACAGATTCGAACCGCCAACCTTGCCATCAGCAAGCCCCAGAGGCTCAGTGGTTTAGACCACAGTGCCATCCATGTCAGGCTTGTGGGAGGAAACTACTGTCAGCATAGAACAGCCTGCTAGTGGGATTTGCACTTGCTACCAATCTGCTCCTGGGCTGAGTTCAAGGAGTTTGTACTCACATGCAAGTCCCTGTTCTGCTCAGTCCCAGATATATACAGCAGAGATTCTCCTGCAAGTTCCAAAGATCTCCAAAGCACACACCCAGAATGGGGCTTTTAGTGTCACTGTCTGTGTTCTGTGGAATGGCATCCCTTTCGGGGGGGGGGAGGGAATTGGGACCTTTTCCCACCTTTTCCAGCTAGATAAATAGATTTTAATAATGGGTGTCCACTTGTTATGGTTTTAGTCTTATTTTTATTTGTTGCCTTTGTGTATATAACTGCTTTTTAAAACATTTTTATATAAATTGCCTTGAGACGGTGGTTTAGAAGGCAATCAATTATTTTGTAAAAATATTTTTAAAATACTTTTCACGTAAAATACATTTCACTAATTTTACAATCATTTTGACATTTCAAGGTTTGACTTCCTTCCCCCTCTTTCTGCGGTTCCTTAAATTTATTTTTAATATCTTCTGCATATCCAAATTAACTTAATTTGTTCATTTATTCCTCTTCTTTAAATATATACTGGTATGAAACTGCAGGTTATTAGAATAATCCTACCAATGTTTTTATCTGTTTACAATTTATCTGTAAATATTCAATAAACCATTTCCATTCTTTTATTTTAAAAAAATGTTATCTTGATTTCTTATTCTTCTGGTAAGTTTCGCCATAGGCAATCATATTTAAGGCAATCCTCCTGTGGATTTTTGTTAAATGGGAAAACGGTAGATAAACAGAAGCAGAGCTGTAGAAAGAGATTTCCAGAAGATATACACAAATAGATAAATCTCGCTGGACGAAAAGAATAAGACTTGTGATGCTGACACACAGTCGTTAAACCCGTTGAGTATTGCTGATTAATTTACTTGCATTTCTGAAAATATATTATCATCAAGCAGAGTAAAAGGGAACCTTACTGAGAGAGGACACGATCCTGTAAATCTCCTTCATAATTTGGCTGTGCAGGGCTCTCTGGTCAGGACCCAGCAGAGCCCATTCCTCTTCAGTGAAACTGAGTCCTGAGAGAGAGGTGGGAGGGGGGGGAAATGCTTCCTTGCAGGACTTCCGGGTTAGCACCATCGGCGAAATGGCGGAGTTCCTCCGGTCAGAGGAACTGGCTCCGTGGAAACTGGGTCTACCCGCCACGGCGAAGGTGGGGACCTGCTAGAAATTCCAGGTGGAAGAAGCCTGGGAACGTGGGGTTCGGCAGAGCACCAGGAGCGCCTCCCCTACTCGCGGGGGACTCCTTTTTCGGACTCCGGAGTGAAGTAAGGTGATCGGCGCGGTGCTGCGAACTGACTGCTATTTTCACGGAGGGAAGTCGCATTGCCATTGCCGGAGAGCGCTGACTTTTTCCTGTCGACAATTGGACTCTAAACAAGTACCCATGAGTAGAAACGGAAAATTGGATCAAGAAATATCTTAATTTGGCACCGAAGCGGGAAGGTTCAAAACAGGAAGTCTGCCTTCCGCTTTCTGTAAATAGACTGACACAAAAATCTTGTAAGCTAATAGCCTGGAAAGTCACTTTACAAAGGTCGAAATTCCCTTCATTTATAACCATTAAAACCCCCTTGGAAGCAGGAGGGAAGGGGGGGAAATTAAACTGTTCAAGCCTGCTGGAGAGGGAGCAAAGGAGAATAAGTTTCCACCATCTCAAACCTGGGAACGGGGTGTCAGAGACAGAAATTATCGGAGACGTACATTGACTGTGAATGGAATATTTTGACAGTAAGAAAAAAGAGAAACAAGTTGATTCCAATGTTGCCTGTTGTATTTTAAAGAAACAAAATACAGTGGTGCCCCGCAAGACAAATGCCTCGCAAGACGGAAAACCTGCTAGACGAAAGGGTTTTCCGTTTTTGAGTTGCTTCGCAGGACGAATTTCCCTATGGGCTTGCTTCGCAAGACGAAAATGTCTTGTGAGTCTTGAGCTTTTTTTCCGCTCCCCCCCCTTTTTCTAAGCCGCTAATAGCCTTTTAGCCGCTAAGCCTTTAATAGCCGCTAAACCGCTAATGGCGCTAATCCGCTAAGCCACTAATAGGGTTGCTTCGCAAGAAAAAAAAACCACTAGACGAAGACACTCGCGGATCGGATTAATTTCGTCTTGCGAGGCACCACTGTATTCGAAAATTGAAAGTAACTTTCTTTTGTTGGACATGATTTAAAAAGATGGACACAAATAGAAATTGTATCCTCTAGAGGGATCTTGTCAAATTGTTGCTGCAGTTCACTTGGAGACTTCACAGCTGTGAGATTAACATCGTGGGACCAGACTGGTGACCTTGAATAAAAATGTGTTTGGAAGAAGTCCTGGTTCTTGCTTTTTGCAAGACAAGTGCTTTGTTGGAGCAGTTGCATGAGAAGTTGGATTTGATGACTGTTGTAATCAGTGAATGTGGACAAGTAGGGAATACTGACATAGAAATCATATAGGGACCAACCCAGGAAACTGGTTCGACTGGCCAAATGCAAGGGCAGACAATAATGAAGGAAACTACGGTTCTACCTCAAGCAACACAAATGGAGAGACCCGAGGCCCTACAGGAGCATAGGCCGCTGTTTTGGAAGAATGAACTTGAATTAGGCCAGAGGGAGTTTGGAGCTGAGGAGGCTCTCAACTTTGGAGAGATTTTGAAATATGCTGTTAAAGATCTTTTGGATTATATTGATGACTGTGGGGAGTGGGACTGTGGGGAATGGGCTGGTCTGATGCGGGGAGATGGACATGAGTATGGGTGGAAATTCCCCGGAGACCTACTCCCTAAGGAGAAAGGAAAGAAACTAAGAAAGAGACCAACAAAAGACAAGGAAAAGTGCAAAAATAAACAAGAAGAAAAAGATCTGCAGAAGAGGCATGGAAGAGACTTAAGAGCCTCGGATATCAGACTACCAGGTTGATGGACTAGATGGAATGGATAGCAAGGACTGACATAACCCAAGACCAGAAAGAAGGGACGTTGGATGAAAATTGGAAGTGTCTATAAAGAAAAATTTTTATTTTGGGAATTAGTGTAAAATTAATGAATATTGGGGAGAATGTTGGAATGAAATTGTCTGGCTTTAGCAGAAATGATATAAGGATAAATAAGTATTAAGTTTTTTAAGTTTTAAGGTATTTTATGGTATTTTATAGTAAGATAAGGTTAAGGTATTTTATGGTAAGATAAGGTAAAATTAAGTAAGGTAAATTGAATAATAGAATATGGTGAAAGATGGATAGGATATATAAAGTTAATTAATTGGTTATAAGCTAAAATATTGAAAGGATTTGCTGAAACAATGACTGAATCAGGATACAAGAAGAGGGAGGTGTGAGGAAGTTGGGGAAATAGGCAGATGAAAGATAGGATATGGAATGACTGATTTGTTTTTAACTATTTTTATTTTTCTGTATTTTGTATCTTTTTGTTTTCTTTTTCTTCACTTTTTTTTCTTCTTTTTCATATTTTTGTATTTCCTCTGAAATTTTAATAAATATTATTATATAAAAAAATGCTTCCTTGCAAATGTCAAAATAGACCGGCCTACAAGCAAAATCCCAAAGCCTTGTTAAGGGGAGGTGAATGGGGATTACCCTCAGGATTAATATACATTGGTACCTTGGTTCTCAAACTTAATCCATTCCGGAGGTCTGTTCCCAAACCAAAGCATTCCAAAACCAAGGCGCGCTTTCCCATAGAAAGTAATGCAAAATGGATTAATCCGTCCCAGACTTCTGAAAACAACCCCTAAAACAGCAATTGAACATGAATTTTACCATCTAATGAGACCATTGAGCCATAAAATGAAAGCAATAAACAATGTACTGCAACCACACGATCAATCAGTCGGTAGCTGAACTGGGTTCCACACAGTCACAAAAACAAAACAAAAGGAGCCGCAAAAACAATAATGCAAAATAAATAGCAAACACAGACAGACCTCAGTGTAACACTCAAAACGGAAGTGTGGCAACACTCAAAACGGAGCATGTTCAGCTTCCGAAAAAAGTTTGCAAACCGGAACACTTCCGGGTTTGCAGTGTTTGGGTTCCAAGTTGTTTTAGTACCAAGGTGTTTGAGAACCAAGGTGCCACTGTAAACAAATTTTACAAGGACAGGAAGACACACCACGGGCGGAATAATTGCCACACACAGGAAGAAGAAGGATACAGTCTGAGCGCCTCACTTGTAATTTTACAAATCATTTGCCTTATGAGGAACGGCTAAGGGAGCTGGGCATGTTTAGCCTGGAGAAGAGGAGGTTAAGGGGTGATATGATAGCCATGTTCAAATATATAAAAGGATGTCACATAGAGGGGGGGAGAAAGGTTGTTTTCTGCTGCTCCAGAGAAGCGGACACGGAGCAATGGATCCAAACTACAAGAAAGAAGATTCCACCTAAACATTAGGAAGAACTTCCTGACAGTAAGAGCTGTTTGACAGTGGAATTTGCTGCCAAGGAGTGTGGTGGAGTCTCCTCCTTTGGAGGTCTTTAAGCAGAGGCTTGACAACCATATGTCAGGAGTGCTCTGATGGTGTTTCCTGCTTGGCAGGGGGTTGGACTCGATGGCCCTTGTGGTCTATTCCAACTCTATGATTCTATGATTTAATGTGTCAACGCAAATACAAGTTATTAATATTGCAGTTGTATAAGGGATTGCTATTTTGACCGGAATGTAACTGAAATTAATTAGATTTTGGAACGCAGAAATAAAGAAAACCACCAAACCATTTGAATAACTGGTATTAGTTATTGTATTATAATTTGGCATTGTTATAATGAGGCTATTGGACTCCAACATGAATTTGACGAAATGCCAGGAAGACAGGAGTTAAAGAAATTGGAGTTCTTGTTGAAACTGCACTGAAAAGGATATATCAAGAACTCTGGCCAAAAGTTTCAATATAAGGAATAATTCCTACTCAAGAGTTGAAGTGAAAAACGTGTATACTGTATTCTGCTAAGAATAACAGTTTGAAGCTAGTAGTAAATTTAAACACAACGTGTAAGTACGATAGTTTTAAAGTAATGGTAAGTTTGGATACAACGTTTAAGTACAGAAATAATGTAGTTTCAAATATACAGTGCTATAGTACAAAGGTACATGAAATACCAGTGCACAACAATTGTTTTATACAAGTCTCAATAGCAGTCAAAAAGAGTCCATATTATATAAAATCAAAATAAAGAATAAAGGATCAAATAGGGCCAAAAAGGAGTATCCGGAGTGTGAATCAGATGTACGACTCAGTAGTGGTGACCAGGACAGGGCCCTGTTTCGGAGTACACGCCTTCTTCAGCTCGGTTTTTTGACGACTATAAATCTGTTGGAAGTCAGTATCATTTAATTCTTTTATGTTTCTTTTTCGACATGTGTCTTAGATAATTACATCCAAGTTTTCTTCCGTTTCTCTGTGCGTAACTGAAATAAATAAGATTTTGGAACGCAGAAATAAAGAAAACCACCAAACCATTTGAATAACTGGTATTAGTTATTGTATTATAATTTGGCATTGTTATAATGAGGCTATTATTGGACTCCAACATGAATTTGATGAAATGCCGGGAAGACAGGAGTGCCTGGCGTGCTCTGGTCCATGGGGTCACGAAGAGTCGGACTCGCCTAAACAACAATTATTGGACTGTAATCGAAAACTAAGAAAAATTATTATATATAAAAAACACGTAATATAACATTGCATTTAAAAAAAAAAAAAAAAACCTTCACAGGGCTACTTTCCGATGCCTTCTAAAGGTTATTCCACCGATCTAAAAATTGCAGAGCTGGGAAAGGAAGCCACATTTTCCTCCTCCTCCTGAGTTTTCCCCTGCCGCTGATTTCCATCGCACGGGAGGCAAATGCCAGGAACCCTCCCCGCCCCAGATCGAACCCCCATCCCTGTGGATTCAAGAGGCAGCGAGTTCCAAAGTCTAGCTGCTGCCACGCCAATAAAAGACCGATTTTTTACAGGTACCACGTGGCACCACTAATCGATCAAAGCAGTAGAGGGGCGTCTATAGTCCGGCAGAAACAGGGGGGAAGAGAGAGTTTGGGGGCCTTGCAAGGAGGTCGCAAGATGCACTTGGGGCCCCACTTTGCGTCTGAACTGCAGGGAGAAACCCCCAAGCCTCAAAAGTGTGTGGGGTGTGTGTTTGTTTTTGTCCCTTTCTTCTCTCCCCCAGCCCCAAATAAATCAAGTCCCCCTCCTCTCCGCCTCCTTCTCTTCCTAGTAGCCCGATCCCACCCACCCAATGTCGCTTTGTTTCTCTGAAGAGCTCTGATCATTTCTCTCTGTGCCAGAGAAGGAGGGGGAGATGCAACTTCACAGAATCACAGGCTGGCAGAGTGGGAAGGGATCGCCAGCGGTCATCTAGCCCAACCCGCTGCAAATGCAGGATTCGAACCCAGGACCCAGAGAATCTGATTGCACGGCCAGCTCCCTTTCCATTTCCCCCGCGTTAATGTCTGCCGTGCATGTTTCTGCCTAATACTAATAGAGGGGATTTTTGTCTGTGTGTGTTTTTTGCTGCTCGATTTTCCAAGGGTTAAGATGAACGGAGCTTCCGTTGCTAGAGAGGAAAGCCATCGGGGGAGGAGTTTCCCTCCGTCTCCCAGTCCTTTTCCTGCCCGGCTCCTCACGTGGAGGGAAGCGGCTGCTCTGCACCCCCCCCCCCGGTGCCCCCTCCCGGCGCTGCATCCGAGGCCGGATCCGGTGAGACACCCCCCTCCCCCGACCCCTTTGTGCATTGGGCTGGAGGGGATCCACAGGGTCGCAGGGAGGAAGATGCGAGGAGACCCCCCCTCCCTGGGATGGGGTTGCAATTTGGGGTTGGGGGTATCAACCGATTGCTAGGGTGCAACTGGGAGAAAGCGAGACCCTCGCCCCCTTTCGCCCCGGGATCTACTGGGTAAGATCCGTTTCTCCGCTAAAGATCCCAGGGAGCGCCGCTGGCTTTCCTTGCCTTCCCTTCCTCCTCTCTGCAAAGCCAGGAGAAGAGGGTCCTTTGCTTTTTTTCTGCGAGGTGGGGGGCACTTGCAGACTTTGCAAGAGACACACGGAGGGGGCCTTCGGTCATGGAAATGTAGAGCTGGGAGGGACCCCGTGGGTCGTCATCATCATAATAATAAAAATAAAATTTTATTTATATCCCACCCTCCCCAGCCGAAGCTGGGCTCAGAGCATAGCTGTCAACTTTCCCCTTTTTTAAAGGGAAATTCCCTTATTCCGAATAGGATTCCTCGCAAGAAAAGGGAAAAGTTGACAGCTATGGCTCAGAGTGGCTAACAACAGTAAAAGTAACAGTTTACATAAAATCACAATCAATTCATTCTAAAATCAATTCATTCTAAAATCAAGAATCAAATTAATGGCAACCGTTGGGCTAGAGTTCTGTGAGGATCGCCAAAGGAGGGGGCCAGGCTGTGCCTTGGCCAAAGTCCAGGCGGAACAGCTCTGTCTTGCAGGCCCTGCGGAAAGATGTCAAGTCCCGCAGGGCCCTAGTCTCTTGTGACAGAGCGTTCCACCAGATCGGGGCCACGGCTGAAAAAGCCCTGGCTCTGGTTGAGGCCAGCCCAACCTCCCTGTGGCCCGGGACCTCCAAGAAGACCGTAAGGTCCTCTGTGGGACATACCAGGAGAGGCAGTCCCATAGGTACGAGGGTCCTAGGCTCGTATAGGGTCATCTAGCCTAACTCCCTACAATGCCAGAATCTCAACTCGCTCACGCACAACAGACGACCGTCCAACCTCTGCTTAAACTCTCCACAAATGTGGAGGGGAGTGCGTAAGGCAGTTGGATGGTGTCTTCTGTGTCTCGTTCCAGCAACTGCATTGCATGGGGTTGGGCTAGATATGATACGATAATCCAGTGTTTCCCAACCGGTGTTCCGCGGCACACGAGTGTGCCGTGAGACATCGGCTGGTGTGCCGCGAGATGCCTGGAGGGAGGCGGGCGAGTCGGGCGGCGAGAGGCGGGGCGGGGGCGGCGAGGAGAGGCCGCGCCTCCTGCTGCTGCCTGGCGCTCCTCCTCGCAGCCGGCAGCGCTGCCTGGGCGCCTCCGCGCGACTCTGCCTCGCTGGGTTTGGTCTCCCAGCAGAGACGGGTCACACGCGCACCTCCCTCCCTCCCTCAGCCTGCGCGGAGGGAGAGCCAGAGAGAGGCATCGCTCCTGCGCGGCGGGAGAGGGAGCAGCCGGAGCGATGCCCCAAACGAGCTGAATTCCGAGCGAGGGACTGAGGGGGGAGGGAAAAAACTTTCACTTTCGTGCGTCCTCCCGGCGTGACGCTGCGCGCTGACGTCACGGGGCGGGGCTTTAATGGTGGTGTGCCGCGAGATTTTTTTTCAGTAAACAGGTGTGCCGTTGCCCAAAAAAGTTTGGGAAACACTGCGATAATCTTTATTGTCATTGTCCCATACAGAACAACGAAATTGAAAAAATCTACACCAAACATTCAAAAACCAACAAGCCTGCTATCCCAGCCTGGTTAGCCCCCTAAAAACTCTGATACCCCATAATTAAATACAATATTCTCCCATAGAGACCACCTTACACTGCGTTTAAAACCAAAATCGCATTTGGATAGAAACTGTTTCTCAGGCGGCTAGTCCTAGTCTTTATAACCCTGTACCTTCTTTCAGAAGCTGAAAGAGATCATTTCCAGCGTTCGCACTATCCTGCGCTATCTCTGCAGCTTTCTTGTGACACCTGGAAGCATAGATTTGATCCAAGGTGGGAAGAGTGCACCCAATTATTCTCTCCGCAGTCTTTACAACCCTGGACAGCATTGTTTTTCCCCTGACTGTGCAGCTCCCAAACCACACACACAGACCATAAGTTAATACACTCTCCACAGTACAATGGTAAAATGCCATCAACAGTTCCTTTGAGAGATTGTTTTTCCGGAGGATTCTCAGAAAATATAACCTCTGCTGTGCTCTCTTCATCAGGTCTTTGCTGTTTTCTCCCCAGGTTAGGTCATCTCTCAACTCCATTCCCAGAAATCCAAACGCGGAGACCCGTTCCATGCACTTCCCCTCAATAATAAGTGGCTGAATATTCAATTTACATTTCCTAAAGTCCACAATAATCTCTTTTGTTTTCTTTAAGTTAAGTAGTAAGTTGTTTTTCCCGCCCCACTCCCCCATCTGCTCAACTTCCTTTCTATAGGCCGCCTCTCCCTCTCCAGCCGTGATTAAACCAACCACCGTTGTATCATCTGCAAACTTAATGATCTTATTACTGGGGTATTTGGGGGCACAGTCAGTAGATGGCTCTTGGCATCCCTTCTAACTTTGCCATTCGATGAACTCCTGCAGCCAAAATGGTGCCAAACGTCTCACTCTGCTTTCCAGACCTCCAGACACAAGCCTGCACCCTGGGGAGGTCACTTCAGTGCTGTGATTTGACTTCACCCCCGGATCCGCACTCCATTGCTTCTTGAGGCAAACAGATGCCCCAACACACACACACACAGAGAGAGAGAGAGAGAGAGAGAGAGAGAGAGAGAGAAGATGCTGCTGACAGGAGAAGAAAAGTATTTCTCTCCAGCTGACAGGAGATTTGGGACTCCTCATATATCTCTACACACACCCCCACACACCCCCAAGACAGAAGCTGGAGATTTGGAGTTTTGCAAGTGGGGTTATGGTTCCAACAGCTGGAAACTGGGAGCTTTTTAATAGAATCATCATAATACAGTGGTACCTCGGGTTAAGAACTTAATTCGTTCCAGAGGTCCGTTCTTAACCTGAAACTGTTCTTAACCTGAGGTACCACTTTAGCAAATGGGGCCTCCCGCTGCCACCACACGATTTCTGTTCTCATCCTGAGGTAAAGTTTTTAACCTGAGGTACTATTTCTGGGTTAGCGGAGTCTGTAACCTGAAGCATTTGTAACCTGAGGTACCACTGCAATAATAAATTATTATTTATACACCCAAGGTCATCTTGTTCAAGCCCTTGCAATGCAGGAATCCTGATCCGGTTTTCCTTGGGTGGGGCCAAACCACCAACATGCCTAGTTAAAGTTTTGTGAGCTGCAACCTGGAAGCAGATGTGGAGAGTTTCTCCCTTTGCAAATAGATATGGTCAAAGGAAGGGAGCAGAGCTGTCAACATTTCCATTTTTTAAAGGGAAATTCCCTTATTCCGAATAGGATTCCTCGCAAGAAAAGGGGAAAGTTGACAGCTATGGAAGGGGGGGAGGGGAATCTAGAGGTGGTCCTGATCCAGACTTTGCATGAGGGATTTGGCACCTGACATGGTTGTGATGAAGGTTTATGTTTTTGTTAATATAAAAAGGACAATGCCATCTGGTCCAGAATCCTGTTCTCACAGTGGCCAACCAGTTGCTGGTGTTTTGTATGATTTGATGGTTGTTGTTTTTTACACCTGATTTTTTGAACACATTTTAAAATGAAATTGAATAGCCTGTGTTGTGCCTGAATATAATATCGAAGCACAGGTGGATGGAGGCGTGTTGTGTTTTCCTCTAGGCATTGTGCCTGTCTAATAATAGGATATGGACAAAGGGTCCCAGTTAGTGAGATGCAAGGATGTAGCGAATGGGCAATGGGATCAGTTGTGTGGGAAATGGAGCCTCCGTATACAGCAGCAGCCTACCTGAACTCGGACGCAGCAAAGAGATGTTACTTTGATCTACGTGAAACCGTTAAAAATGTTCCCAACGAGAGCGAAAACACACCTTCATTAGTAATGTTGGTTTCAACAGCTTAATACACTGTCTGCAAGTCGGGGCAACACATGAAACATCAGATCCTGGACCTGGTGATTTTGGAGCAGTTCCTGGCTGTCCTTCAGCGGAGATGGAGAACTGGGTCAGAGAATGTGGAGCAGAGTCCAGTTCCCAAATGGGGGCCTTGACTAAAAGTTTCCTCCTGAGTCAGGCAGAGCAGCAGGTGAGCGCAAAATTGCTGAACTCTTTCCGAAAGTCCCGCAAGGAGGAATGTGCCAAGCCACAGAGGCCTTTGCCTCTGTCCTTAACTTTCCTAATAATCCTTGCCATTCATTGCTGTTTCAGCTCCAGGATCTGTTTGCAGAAGTGGCCACAGATTTCCACGGGGCAGAGAAGCTTCCCTCAGACGCCAGAGAGAATCCCCTACATAGGCAGTCTGTGCCAGAGAGTGACTTAGGTGACACCTCGCTGGGTAAGTTTTAAATTGATCATTTTTTATTGATTAGGGTGGGTCTGGCCTGGGAGGCCTCTTTTGGCAGGGTCTCATCAACGTTCATGGGGAAAAAAATTATTAAAGCCTTCAAATTTCATTTTTTGTGTCACATGCTGTTAACGAAAGCCCGTAATTTATTTGTGTATTAAACTTTTTAAATTATTAAATCTATAAACTGTGTGTTAAATATTATATATACAGTGGTACCTCTGGTTGCGAACGGGATCTGTTCCGGAGGCCCGTTCACAACATGAAAAGAGTGCAACCCGTGGGTTGTGATTTGCCACTTCTGCACATGCACGTGACGTCATTTTGCGCTTCTGCGCATGCGCGAGCGGCGAATCCCAGAAGTAACCCTTTCTGGTACTTCCGGGTCGCCGCAGGACGTAATCTGAAAGAACGTAACATGAAGCGGACGTAACATAAGGTATGACTGTATAATATTAAATCTATTGCGAATGCTTCAATCTTCAATATGGAAATCTAATTAAGTGTGTGGCCCCCTTATTCTACGTCAGAGTTCTCTTGCGGCCCATGAGAAGTTGACCGCCCTGCCGTAAATCTGTGAGATGCATTTGATGTTTTCCCGAAATGGGGCACGACAGCATGCTGGTTTTCAGACTTCTCCCCAGCTCAGAAAGGCGTTCCTTTGCGACCCCTTGGATTTCTCCACAAGAGGAAAAATGGGATGAGCTGTACAGGGGCGCCGACTTATAAAAAATATTGGGGGAGCCCACGAAAGCTCATGAATAATAAATAAGCTCATGAATATGCAGATAAAGTGGCGCCGTCTCCTCGTGAGCGAATAGGGGAGAGCGTGCTGCGCCTATTAATCAGCTCCGAAGGAAATTGGGTGGAGCTTTTGCTCGGGAGGGAGGACAGGAGGCATGCAGCCCGACCCTGTGCATTTTGGGCTGGGGGAGGGGCGGCGGTGGCGCTCTGCTGGAGGGACGCCCGAGATTATTGGGGGGGCAGAGCCCCCCCAAACGAATTTTTGAGGGGGCTCGGGCCCCCTCAGGCCCCATGGAGTCGGCGCCTATGTAGCTGTAGTTTTGCACAACTAAACCGCATAATGCAAAGGGACGTTCAAGATATATAGGACGGCTGTGTCGTTTTGTGATGTCAACCCGGACCTAGAAATTTCAAAAGAATGCATTAAATTAAAAGAAAAGAGAAATTTGTCATGCAGCCTCTGAGATTAACGTCTGCTCTGATGGCCTCCCGTCACCTTTCTCTCACACAGGTGGTGGAATAATGCCAGCAACAACTCCTTGGGCGTCTTTTCTTCATGGGGGAGCGGAAGAACCTGTACAAGTGACATTTCAGGTAGGTGGAAGCATCCCCGGGAAGGCTGCCAAGAGGAAGCCAAGTGCCTCTGCTCATCTCCCTGCATCTGAGCAATTCTCTGTCCTCCTTATAGAATCATAGCATCTTAGAGTTGGAAGGGACCCAACGGTCATCTAGTCCAACCCCCCCCCCCACAATGCAGGAATCTCATCGCTTCTTTCTAGGCTGCCCACCGAGGAGGCTGTGAGTGCCACCCGAGAAATCCTGCAGGATAATACCCAGCCACTTCTCGATACGATAAACTTTATTGTCCTTGTCCCATACAGAACAATGAAATTGAAAAAATCTACCTCAGACATCAAAAACCAACAAGCCTGCTATCCCAGATATCCCAGCCTGGTTAGCCCCCTAAAAACTCTGATACCCCATAATGAAATACAATATATTCCCACAGAGACTACCTTACACTGCGTTTAAAACCAAAATCGCATTTGGATAGAAACTGTTTCTCAGGCGGCTAGTCCTAGTCTTTATAACCCTGTACCTTCTTCCAGAAGGCAGAAGCCGAAAGAGATCATTTCCGGGGTGCGCACTATCCTGCGCTATATCTGCAGCTTTCTTGTGACACCTGGAAGCATAGATTTGATCCAAGGTGGGAAGAGTGCACCCAATTATTCTCTCTGCAGTCTTTACAACCCTGGACAGCATTGTTCTCTCTCCCTCTCTCTCTCTCTCTCTCTCTCTCTCTCTCTCTCTCTAAATTTTATTAAATTTTCTGTTTTACAATTTTAAAAATTCATTTAAACAAGCTTGAAGTATCAATGACTTCACTTCTTTTCTTTCCGTGGTTCATTTTGCATAGCATAAATCCTTGCATATTTTATATAAACTCAATCATCCAGTATTCCGTTATTACTTCCACCAAAACTTATTTGCACTGCTGAATTTATCTTAATGCTGCCCACGTTTTCAAGTGTACACAATTTCCCCCCATATATTCAATAAACATTTTCCAATCTTCTCTAAATGTATGCTCTTCTTGTTCTCTTATTCTATATGTTATATCCGCAGGCTGCACACATTCCATCAGTTTAAGTTGCCATTCTTTGGTTGGGACCTCGCTCGTTTTCCATTTTGGGGCTAACCAAACACGGGCCGCAGTAGTGACATACTTAAATAACCTTTTTTGACATCTGGGCATTTCCATTTGAATTATCCTCAACAGAAAAGACTCTGATTTTTTTTTGGGGGGGAGTGCTTTTAAACATTTTTTTCAATTCATTATAAATTATTTCCCAATACTCATTTACCCTTTGTCCACCACATATGAAAGGACGTTCCTTCTACCTCTTTGCATCTCAAGCATTTACCTGATTCAATCTTATACATCTTAGCATTTCTAAAGGTAAAGGTAAAGGGACCCCTGACCATTAGGTCCAGTCATGGCTGACTCTGGGGTTGCGGCACTCATCTCGCTTTAGTGGCCGGCGTACAGCTTCCGGGTCATGTGGCCAGCATGACTAAGCCGCTTCTGGCGAACCAGAGCAGCGCACGGAAACGCCGTTTACCTTCCCACCGGAGTGGTACCTGTTTATCTACTTGCACTTTGATGTGCTTTCGAACTGCTAGGTTGGCAGGAGCAGGGACTGAGCAACAGGAGCTCACCCCTTCGCGGGGATTCGAACCACAGCACCACCCACATCCCACCTGCCACCTGCGTATGCCTGCTCGGGGTCAAATACCACCTGTAAATCATTTTCAAGTAGTTCTCCTTCAGGGAATAACATGCTGTAAACTTCAGCCACTTTTCCTTGTTGAGTCTTCCGGATTTTGCAAGTAGAGAATTGTGAGATTGTCTGCGAAAGGGCCAATGTTTTCCTTTTCTTTTCAGGCCCGAATTTATTTTGAGGACGTGGCAGTGTATTTCACAGCAGAGGAATGGGCTCTGCTGGATTCTGACCAGAGAGCTCTGCACAGAGAAGTCATGGAGGAGAATTATCTTCTCGTCGCCTGTCTCGGTAAGACGTTGTGTCTTCAGCTCTTTTACTGGTTGTGTTTGTGTAAATGGTTGTAGGGCTTCTATTGCATTGGGACCTCGCTTTGGATCCTTTCCCTAGTGCAGTCTTCTTCAACCTTGGATCCCCAAATGTTGGACTTCCATCATCCCTGACCAGCCCATCTAAGATAGCTGGGATGATGGGGGTTGTAGTCCATCAGTCTTGGCAGAACCAAGGTTGAAAAACATTTCCTTAGTGGATGATGGTAGTTAATTAGAGTGCATGCGATTGTTCTTAACTACCATAGCTTTGCAATGTTTTAAATGATATTTTTATTGATATGTTTGCCACCCATGGCTCTCTTGGGGAAGAAGGGTGGGATATAAACCGAAGGAATAATAATTATTGTTCCTCCACGGGTGACCCTCGAGGTCCCTTCCGATTCTGTGATTCTATTCTATTCCTCATTATGTCCATGAATTATTATTATTTTTACATGTCCACAGGACACTTCTTGTATACGAGGACGTTTCGCCATCCTTGTAGCTGTTGTAAATGCAAATTTTGGTCGGTGGCATTTGCAAATCTTTTTTTTTCTCTCCCCAAAACTTCTGGTGTGTGTTGCGTTCCAAAAGCAAGGAAGGATTGGACCCTGATTAATAAAATACACACGAGGCTTGACCAGCAAGACTCTGGGAGGAGGTGCCAGTAATAATCTGTCACACCCTAGCCCAGGCCCCTTATATTAACAAAAGAAGTTATAACACAGTGCTTGTAAGAACCAATCAGATGTCCTCTGAGCATTTCAAAAACATCCCCACGTGGGACAAAGTTAGATCAGAGAAATCCTTTTAACTACAAAGAAACTATTTCCTACTTGAGCATGCATACATGGTTCAGAGTAAATAAAATAGGAATAGGAGGAATGCATTTAGTACCCCCGGAGGTCATAAACAACAGTAAACAGGAGATGAAGGATGGCAATGAAAAATAGTATTTACCATCTTGTGAACTCTCTTCCTGGCCCTTAAAGGTAAAGCTAAAGGGACCCCTGACTATTAGGTTCAGTCGTGACTGACTCTGGGGTTGCAGTGCTCATCTTGCTTTGTTGGCCAAGTGAGTCGGCGTACAGCTTCCGGGTCATGTGGCCAGCAGGACTAAGCCACTTCTGGCGAACCAGAGCCGCGCACGGCAACGCCGTTTACCTTCCCGCCGGAGCGGTACCTATTTATCTACTTGCACTTTGACGTGCTTTCGAACTGCTAGGTTGGCAGGAGCAGGGACTGAGCAACGGGAGCTCACCCCGTAGCGGGGATTCAAACCGCCGACCTTCTGATCGGCCAGTCCTAGGTTCTGTGGTTTAACCCACAGCGCCACCCGCATCCTGGCCCTTAAGATCTACCTAAAGATTAACAAATCTACATCAAAGTAACCTACTATCTTTATGGCTCAGGATGCCTGGTGAAGCAACCAGTCCGTGTTTAAGAATGCTTATACGTGACTGTCAGGCAGAGAGAAAGAAAATGGCAGAGGTGCAGAGGCTTGTGGGATTCGATCAGAAATTATTGTCAATGAATCCAGCCCAGTCAAAGCAATGCTTTCATCGCTGACACAATGGCGTGCTCCATTTTTCATAATTCCTCATAGCAATCCAACCTGACCCCCACGGTGTGCAAATGTTTCACCACTGTAGATGTTGTCACTCCACTGAGAAAGGTTTTCACCCAAGCGGCAGAGCATCTCTTTTGCCTGCAGAAGGTTTCCGGTTCAATCTTGGGCGTCTTCAGGTAGGGCTCAGAAAACCCCAGCTTGAAACCTTGGAGAGATGATGTCTTCCCTACTATCTTTGTCTCTCACAGGTGACAAGATGATGCTGGCAAGACCCCCTCACCCGTCCCTTCCTCGCGCTGGAGGGGAAGCAGTTGCTGTTGCAAACGATCAGGTATGGATCAGGGAAGAATCATTGGGGAGAAGGAGGAGCCTTCTCATCTCCCTGGTCCTGATGGAAATTCTCTCCTCATCTTTGCTTCTGCCAGAGCTGCCCAAGAGAAAGGCAGTGATATATAATGAATTGAAAAGGATGTTTAAAATAACGTTCGTAAAAAATAAAATAAAAAACCACCCAGAAGCTTTTCTTTTGGGAATTATAGAGACAGAACGACCTAAACTGTATAGAAATTTATTTATTTGTGCTGCTACAGCGGCAGGAATGTTACTCGCCCCCAATATGGAAAGAAGTCCCAGCAAAGGAAGAATGGATACAAAAACTTAAGGAATATGCGGAAATGGCAAAACTTACCAGAAGAATAAAAAATCGAGATAACAAACTTCTTTATATAAAAGAATAGAAATGGTTTATTGAACATTTACAGATAAATTGCAAACAGATAAGAACATTGGCAGGATTATTGTAATAACCTGCAGTATATATTTAAAGTAGATTAATAAATGAGCAAATTAAGTTAATTGGGATATGCAGAAGATATTAAAAATAAATTTAAGGAACTGCAGAAAGAGCATAGCTGTCAATGTTTCCCTTTTTTTAAGGGAAATTCCCTTATTCCGAATAGGATTCCTCGCAAGAAAAGGGAGAAGTTGAGAGCTATGAGAAAGAGGGGGAAGGAAGTCAAGCTTTGAAATGTCGAAATGATTGTAAAATTAGTGAAATGTATATTATTATTATTATTATTATTATTATTATTATTATTATTAAACCTGAAAAGTATAAGTTAAGAGAGAGAGAGAGAGAAAGGCTGTGAAGGCCTCCTCAGAAGGTTTAACTTCTGTGGGATAATACACAGCCGTTCTCCCCTGATGAGACTTCTGGGTTTTGCTAGCAGACGCTCTTAATTTCTGTCAAGACACAAATGTTTCCTTCTCTTTCAGGGTCCGTGGTCCTTTGAGGCTGTGTCTGTGTATTTCACTGAGGAGGAGTGGGCTCTCCTGGATCCTGACCAGAGAGCTCTTCACAGGGATGTCATGGAGGAGAATTATCGCCTCGTCACCTCTCTCAGTAAGACTTTCTTAAGGCCAGTCAAG